>NW_028301285.1:0-353000 GCF_061612785.1 Hesperophylax consimilis
CCCATCTAAGATGTTTGTCGATAACAATACCGAGATATTTTATACTGTTCACGCATTCTAATTTATAGCAATCACATATAGTTGATTCGATGCATTTATGTATGAAAATATTGTATAATTCTTTGGGTTGGCCCGCTTCTGTCGCACTGAATCGTATAAATTTTGTTTTTTCTGAATTGAGAGTCAAAAGATTATAATCTAACCAATATTTAAGCTGGTTAATACCGTCTTCTGCTTTGTTGTGTACAGCATTCCAGTTTCTTCCTTCAAATATTAAGACAGTATCATCCGCAAATGTTATGATGTGATTGGAGAGATTACTGTTAAATAAATCATTTATATAAATACTGAACAGAAGTGGTCCTAGGGTACTCCCTTGCGGTACACCAAATTCTATAAGGGCGGGATCGCTAACTGTATCATTAATTTTAACTTTTTGGTATCTGTTCGCTAAGTAACTATCCATCCATTTGAATAGCTGTCCCTGAATGCCGATGGCCTGTAGTTTTTTCAGAAGTATTTTATGCGAGATGGTATCAAAAGCTTTTGCCAGATCAAGGAAGAGAGCGATGGACTTAACTCCCTGGTCAATATTATTGGAAATAATATCAGTCAGTTTAGCAATAGCATCTTCTGTTCCTAAACCAGGTCGAAAGCCAAATTGGTTTTTGGAAAGGATCTTATAATTTTCTAGGTAGAGACTAAGACGATTTTTGACGATTTTCTCAATAATTTTTGAGATTGAATTTAGTAGAGATATAGGCCGATAATTTTGTATATCCGATTTGTCTCCATTTTTGTGAATCAGTATGACAATTGATTCTTTTAAGTGGTTCGGAAATATGCCTGATTTGAAACTAAGATTACAGATAAATGCAATAGTACTAGCTATAAGTGGTTTCAACACTTTTAGCAAATTTGTTGACACTTTATCTGACCCACAAGCATTCGATGTCTTGAGTTCATCTATCATTTTCATTACTTCATTAGTCGTAGTTTGAATTTCATCTGATTTACAATTATAAACAGTTGAAGGTATGTTGGCTAGATCGGATTCAGTTTTCTTACATTTATCGAGTATTTTGTTAGCGAGTGAAGCTCCTACGGAAGTAAAATAATGATTTGCAAAATTAGCCATCCCCTTGGGGTCAGCAGTGTTTGTGTTTTTAGTGTCTAATGATTGTATGAATGACGACTTATTATTTTTTGTTTTGGTGATTTTTCGAAATATATCCCAGAAACGTTTCGGAGTTATTGTGTTTTCGTATATATATTGTTTGTAGAATTTTTCTTTTGTTGTTTTAATTAATTTTTTGCACAAGTTCCTATATTTCTTATATTGTTCATGTAGTAAAATATTATCTGGTTGCCTTTTCGCAATTTTGTGGAGTTGGTTTCGTCTGTGAATAGATTTGACAAGGCCAGGGGAGATCCATGGCATGAGTTTAAATTTTTTGTTTGGGATACTTTTGTTGACAGTGTTATTAGATATGTAGAATTGCAATTTCTTAATAAATTCGTCCATTGCTTGGTTAGTGTCAGTCTGATCTAGTACGTTATGCCACTTTTCTGTACGTAGCTCCTCGAGCAGGCTGCTGTAATTTATTCTAGAAATATATTTGTTTTTAGCAGCAGAGGAGGGCTTATTTCTTAGACCGAGCGCCGTGGTATAATGGTCTGAAATTGTTGTGTGTATGACAAACGAGTCTATGAACTTAATATTTTTTATGTTAATGTGATCTAAGCAGGATTTGCTCGTGCCTTGTACTCTAGTGGGGGTGTTAATTGTTGGAGTGAAACCGTTTTCGCTCAGAAAACATAAATAATCATCGCATTGACGGTGATTGTCTAAGATTATATTGACATTTAGGTCTCCAATGATTATTTGATGTTCTGAGTTGTTTGTGCTGTTAATGATGGAATGTAGTGAATTAAGAAAGGTATCAATATTGTTGAAAGATGGTGATCTATAAATTGCAAATATGCACACATTTTTGTTAAGTACTATTTTTAGACAATTTGCTTGTGATAAAGCGAGCTCGTCAACTTGAGCTTGTATTTCGTTCCTGACATAGATAACAATTCCACTGGATTTATTTATTTTTATAGATGTGTGGTATTCAGTGTAATTTTGTATTTCTTTGGAGGTATAGTATTCATTGATCCAGCACTCAGTCAAAACTAATATGTCAAATGTGAATTTAAGTTGGTCAAGAAATATGAGAAGATCATCAATATTGGTAATACTTCGTATATTCTGGTGTACAATTTTTAGACTGTACGATTCCCAACAGTATTTATTTATGTCTTTAGGATTATCAACTACATAATTGTTGCATGTGAGCATAGATTCATCGGGAATTTCAAAAGAATGTTGGATCATTTTTAGAGTAAGTTATCTGTAAGTAAACCCACACGGTAATATTAATTTGGGATGGTAAATTTATGTTTTTGATGTGTGAACAAAGAGTACATAAGTTTGGTTGCTCAGTTATTGACATAAAATAATATACATAAATTATTGTAATACATAAATTGTGAGAAAACATTAGCCATTTCATGTTCTTCGAATGGTACAAATAAAAATTGCAATTGGTATTAGTGGTGAATTGAGGGTTAGCTAGTAATTTCTTATAATAAGGAAGTAAAGTAGCGGGGTCAGAGAGACACAATGATGTAGTTGTAAATTTGTCATATAAGAATTTCCTGATAATGTGTGGGTTTTGTGTGTAGGAATCTTGCAACTTTTTGAATTTCCTTTTCCTCGTTGTAGTTATTCGCCATCATATATATCATATATATTTTAATCGTATTTTTGAAACCCTGGTGATTTTTTTAAAATTTCAACTCGAAAAATCAGACCATTTTATATAAACCAGAAAGACGGGACATAATTTTATATGTGCAAAAAAACGGTAATTAACTAGCCGAAAGTCATTTAAAAAATAACGTTTTCCACACGAATGTCACAAAAATGGCATGAAATTGTACGGAGTTCTGTTCATAACATCTGTCAAAACACCGCCATCTTTAGCAAAAAGCATAAATATACCAAACCACCCACTCATGCAAAAAGTCAAATCAAAGGTTAAGTGGTTAAGTTCGCAGAGAACAAACAATAAATCTAGTGAACGTTAAACGTCAAATTCAAAAATTCGCCGGATATCAAAGTGTTGCCGTATAAAAAAAATAATCAGTGTGGAATTTTACAAAATTAAGGGAAAATAATCGGAGACGGAACATTTTCATGTAAATCATTCAAAATCCATCATTAAAAATAATACTATGCATTTCTAAAAAACATTACTAACGTTTTCGTAATCTTAGTAAAAAAATCTATCCACACTTTTAGCCTTCATTTTAATTGATTCTGAAGAATTTGTTACAAATATTAAAAATGTGTCCACTTCCGAAGTTATTAATTCATCATCTAGAAAAATAAAATCTGGTACTTACCGCTAAGTCCGCTAACTTTATAGTTATACACGGGTTATAAAGTTTTAAAATCGTTGAACGTAAAATATATTAATTGTAAGGTATTGTTTTATTAATCTAAAATATAAATAACTTGCATCCCTCGTGCGGCATAATTTTATTTTTTTTAAATTCAATTATAATTTCGCCGAAATAAATTAAAATGTTAGCCTTGGGCAAAACCTCGATGAACGAGGTTGTGTCTCGCCTTAAGAATTGCTTTAGGAAGTATAGGAAGGCTGGTAATTCGCGCGGGTGCGTTAGACCTGTCCAGACCTGTCAAAAAACTTCCGAAAGAATAAGTTCTGTTACTTACTAAAATTACGTTAAGTGACTTTTGGTGTCGTTTACATTGGGAATTTGGCCAAACTCGCCTTCAAGAGCGATTTACAGGAAAAAAACTTACGAGTCTAACCCCAGCCTTAGAACATTAACAAATAACATTTGAGTTTAAACACACATACACTGGCATAATGAAGAAACTGATTAGATTACTTACCATTTCTTGTAATGAATTGAATTTGCAGCAACAATTTTTAAGAACACTATTACTTATATTGGAACTTATTTTTTTTAACTTAGTAAACAAATAAAAGTAAACACTTTATTAATAAAGTTTAGTCGTTCCGATTGAGGTTAGGTTTTGCTAGACGCTAGACGTTAGTCGAAACAAAGCGCGCGCAAGCGTCACACGTGGTTATACGAAATGTGTCATAATAATATGAAAGGTGGCGGCCGAAGCGCGCGCCGGTGGCGGTGCGCGGTGACGCGGTAACATTCGAATTTTCGATGCGTTCGTTCCCGAATAATGCGTTTGCCGTCAAACAAAGTATTATATTAAATTAATTAAATATTGAAAGTACTTAAATAAAATTTATATTGTGACAAAAAATATATAAAAACATTATGTTTAACAATTTTAATTAGTGGTCCACCTAGGTCCTGGATGGGCCCAGGACCTAGGTAGTCATGACCCCCCCTGGGCTGGGGCCCAGGGGGGGGGTCATGACCACCGTGACCCCCCCCCTGGATCCGCCACTGCTTCCCTGGATCCAGCAAAAATTTAGTCGCCTCACGAAAAAATAAAGGCTCCCCACGTCAGCATATTTATAGCTTTTTGTTTGATTAGCATTGCTCGGTACCCTTTGTTTTGAATAATGCAATCATTGGACTGAACGTTGTGTTTTTCTAGGTATGAGGAAATCGACTTCTTCTAACATTGGACCAATGGCGACGCTGACACCTAAGAAAAGGAAAATGCGGTTGGAGATCGTGGGAACAAGGCGTCAACTCGGATATTCCCAACGCAAAAATACTACGCTCAAAATTCGCCTTGCTATGGCAACGAGATACAGAAATAAAACCTGCTTGGAAGATTCTCTTTCAAGTTTTAATCCGGTGCTCCTTAAATTCATATTATCACAAGCAAAACTTAACCCGCGTCAAAAAAAATACGTCGTCTCAATGTGGACTAACCACAGTTTGAAAATGGCCTTGTAAGCCGAAACAGCTGTCACAATAATAAAAAACTAAAACACTTGCAGAACTTAATAATAATATTATCAAATTTAATCTAAATTAAATTTATAAAAAAATTAAAGGATGATTCCCCACAATCCTAGAGAATTTCAGTAAAAAAAATTTTTTTTATTTTTTTTTTATTCAGTGAATTTTATTTATTACAATTTGTGTGTACTTAATAACTCCCACACTAGGCTTATGCCCGTATTGTGGTAGTCATAATGCTATAAATTACAATAAACCATATGTTGTAGTAATAAAAAGTAAAACATAATACCTCACAAAAGCGGCGCTATACAAATTATCCAATAATAAATAAATAAATAAATAGAAGAAAAAAAATAAACATATTTAAGGAAAATATAAAACAAAATATATGTTTTTTATACATGCAAACATGCAAACATACATACATACACATATATAGATGCTCAGATATATATACTTATACATACATACATACACTTCTTGCATTTAAGCTGGTTCCGACGTTCTTGAGTGAGGCGCCGATATGCAGTTTCGGTTACACCACCGCAGAGGAGATGGTATGCCTCTTTACACACTAGGCACACAAACGTCTTTCCTTCTGATTCTGAACATATTGAGCAGTTAGGCATGGTTAGATAGCTTTCTTGCAGCCCGGTTTATTATTTTAAAATAAAATTAATTTAAAATGAAAAAAAAAGATTTTTTTTTTTTCTCGCCGGTTTGAGGATCGAACCGTGGTCTACTTGACAAAGGCGCTATCGGCGCGTTAACCCACAGAGCTACGGCCCTCTTGCGTGAACCCGTGAAATTACGCTCTTATATACTTGTGAAAGGTGTGGAAGGTTTGCGTAGGTCGGTAGATTATAATACTGTTTAGTGGTTTTGATTATTTTTAATATTTTCTAACAACTTTAAACTTTTTTGTTTTAATATTGTTCACTTTTGATCATTTAAAATTCACTTTCATGAGCAACACTTCAGTTCTAGGCAGTTTACGTCAATAAACTTTAACACGTTTGACATTTGACGAATGCAACTCTTCAGTTTACGAATCTTTCAACTTTAAGGCAATTCACACAATGTTTGATTAACATTTCCATAACGGTTCCTACTGTTTTTATTGATCTTAAATATAAGTTACTTACATCCGTGGTACTTACATCGGTCTGAGAAAAAAGATATTATAGTTAAGAATTCGTCAAAATCAATTAAAATGTGAGCCTTGAGCAAACCCCCGTTATTACAGTCTTGGGTCGCCTTAAAAGCAAAACTGCTGTCATAGGAAATAAAAGTATAAAGGTATGAGATTCCATCAGACATGCGCTGATGAGAGACCACCATTCAAATTTGAAAGTTTGTTTCAAACTGGCTTCTGCTGCGTTTAGTGACTAGATCTGAATAGCCAGGTACTTTTCAACTGCATCTTACTCTACTCCTTTCCCTCACCAACCTCCCACAGCCATGTAATATTCTACAAAAATGTATGATTTAATAATAAGGCCGTAAATCAATTAAAAAATATTGATGATAATTAATTCTTTGATGGGCGGACATAAGAGTATAACTGCAAAAGTGTAACTTTTCAGGAGAGCAAAAAAACATTATTATGAACCCAATTATCTCAAGTATTTTAAGTTAGTTTAATAGGTACAAAGTTGTTTATTTATGTTTTGAGTACTGGTAACATAAACAATATAATAATATGGAGATCGTTAAAACGATCATATCGACCCATACATATTGAATAATGTTCTCATTTTAATATAAAACTAATCAAACTGATTTAGAATGGTGAAAAGATGGCGATAATCAACAAACTCTACACAGCAATATCAAGCACACTCGTCCACGAACAAAATATTAACTTTAATGAAAATATGTGATCGCCTACGGAGAGAATTGGCTATTTTAATCGATTGAGAGTGTTAGATGTTTTAATCGATTGAGATATATTTATTTTACAGTATATAAATTGACATTTATCGATATTTAAAAAAGAGTTCATTATAATTACACAACCCCTGTAAGCGACCAAAATTACATTGAAGTATATTATAATCTATTTTTTATTAAAACACAAATAACATTGTTTACATCACTTTATTTCGATACAAAATCTCAACATGTTTCCTGAACCAAGTTCACTTCATCAGGAGCACAAGTATACTAAAGTTATAATTAAAATTAGGTCTAGAAAGAAGAGGTAGAAGGAGCGGGGAGGGGTAAGAGTGGGGGAGGGTTATTCAAAGTAGGAATTAAAATGTCATTAGACGGGAAAGACCGGGTAATTGGGAAAATATTTAAAATGGGGTTTATAAAAATTTTTTGTTTATTAACCTTTTGAACGCGTTAATTTGCTCCGTTTTATCTATACCCGTACGCGGTACATATTTTCAAATACCTATGCATGCAATTAAATGTCAAATTATAGCATTCTGGCATGATTTATTGGACTATATAGACAGAACAGATTATTCTCCACAATATGAAAACAAATCCTCGTGTGTCAACACTCTTAGATGTTTATAAAAACAAAAACCTAAAATTTCATACAAAGACGTACCGTATCTTTTGAATGTGGTCCCGCCATTCACAGCCTGTTTGGTCCCATAGAACATGAGAAAACTGCTTCTAAAGTACGAACAAAAGTCTGAAATTAGCTTACATAAAAATCAACTTTATGGAGATTTCGTGATTGAATTCGATTTGGATAGCGATTCTTATCACTATTACATAATTTCAACCCGTTTGGTCCCATAGAGCCTGAGAAAACTGCTTCCAAAGTTCGAACCCAAGTCTGAAATTAGCGTCCATAAAAATCATGATTTTTCCAAAAATTAAACTTTATGGAGATTTTGTGACTGAATTCGATTTGGATAACGATTCTTATCACTATTCCAAAATTTCAGCCAGTTTGGTCCCATAGAACCTGAGAAAACTGCTTCTTAAGATCTAACAAAAGTCTGAAATTAGCGTAGATAAGAATAGACTTTATGGAGATTTTGTGATTGAATTCGATTTGGATAACGATTCTTATCACTATTCCAAAATTTCAGCCAGTTTGGTCCCATAGAACCTGAGAAAACTGCTTCTAAAGTTCGAACAAAAGACTGAAATTAGCGTAGATAAGAATCAATTTTATGGAGATTTTAAGATTGAATTCGATTTGGATAACGATTCTTAATAATAATAATGATTGGATTATTTATATAGCGCCGTTTTCGTGAGAAAATCACCTCAAGGGCGCTTAACAACTTAATTTATGCATTAAGGCCAAGTATAATAGGTACCCTGTTCAGAACGAAACTACAACAATGCCCCCCAGCGGAGGAACTAGGTTTTACTATCCATTTAAAGACAGTTCTGTACTAAAAAAGTTCTGTTGAAATTCGTAAGATGTCACTAATTATAACTGACTTATATTGTATGTCAATATTTGATTTTTTAAAACACTTTCCCACTGCAGAAGGCTCCGCGCTGACACAAAAAATACAATAGGTAGGTACCTAGGTATGTACATCAATGGGCTCTGACCGTAATAAAAAACGTGCTTGAAGACTATTCAAGAGTAAAAAATGCATGTTTTGAAGGATAACAAAAAAAATGCTTTTTGTAAGCTTTTTTTAATAAGGATCATAGAAGAAAACAACGGTGCCTAAGTAAATAATATGTAATGCTTTATTAAAAACAATGTCATGACACAAGTAAAAATAAATTACTACTAAATTGCTACTTATAAATTCACATATTTATAAATAGCATGTGATAAAAAAAAATAAAAATTATAAAAATATGGGATTCGAACCCGGGTCCTGCATAACGAGTGTCGAACGCTCTACCTCTAGACCGCGAGGAGAGGTATCTTGCGCGACGAGAACCGCGTATACGACGTGTACTCCTCAATTGACTTGTCCCGCGCAATTTTAAAATTTGAAAAACTCACGGCTGTGTTTTTTACTAAAAAAACTTGTCACGCACGTCTGCGAGGGTAATTAGTCGCGTTATCGGCCTTGAGTCACTTGACGGTCATGAGTCGGTTTTACTCCGGTCCTCGAAAATATATTGGTGTATAACCGTTTCATGGAGAACATGAAAAAAAAAAAATAAAAAAAATAACGCACGTAAAGAAGTTTCACTTCAATATATATAAAAATCGTATGTAAAGTACATTAAATTTGAAATAAAAATTATGAACGTATATAGCATGTACCAAATAAGAATCAGCTAAGCACACCTCACAATAAATATAATATTATTTTACTTATACAATAAAAAATTGTGATGACGAATCGTATCAACCTAACTCCTCAAAAGTGTGTGTGCGCATGTCCACGTCGAAAACTAACACATGTATAAACACGTGCACAGCAAGACCGTTTGTCAATTTATAAAAAAATACTGGCAAACTTCTTCGTATATACAAGTAGGTATTATCTTCGCTGACTGATGACACGCAAGATTTTGTTGAAAATTCCAAGGGTCGTTCCGTGATTAACGCCATCTGTTGACATATTTAAAAATAAGCCTTCAGTTCTAATTTCTGCCGTAGCAGCTGAATTAATGTCGCCACTTTACGGCAACATAATTTATTATTTTAATAAACTCGAAACTCTTAAACAAATGGTAATTTAAAAATGTGAAAATAATTTTTAAAAGTGTACAAAAATAATAGAAACTATTCCTCAATCCTTTTTTTAGAATAAATTTAACCAAAGTTTAGTAAACCGCATTTACAAAAACATTAAAGATAGTGCCTAGGAAATAATTATACCACAACCTTATTCTTTTTTTTTTTTAATTACTGAACGAAGTCTTGAAGAAAAATCTTCAAGGTATTTTTTGAGGATATTCAAAATTTAAAATATTTTTTGAACAATACGAAAGGACGGCCATAAAAAGGTCATATTTCTGATTTAATTTTGATAAATGCTAAGTCTTTATAAATAATAAAAATATATAATAATTTTTTTTCCGGCTAAGAACATCATATTTACCGTATTGCGTAATAATATTTTCATTATTTCGAATTGATAAATTACTAGACACCGCCTTAATCACTTAGACTTAGTTACTTTTGGTTTATAACTAAGTTTCATAGATAGAGAGAGACTTATAACTAAGACTAATGTCGAGTGATTTACAACTAAGACTTTTAACTAATGACTTAAGCTATACATATTTTTATGACCAAGTGGGCATTTTTACACAATACCGCTACAAAACGACTTACAACTACGGCTTAAACTAGAGATTTACGACTAACATACATATTTAATTTATATTTACAAATACCGATTGTTATGATTTCTGCGCGTGGTGTCAGTTATAAAATATTTTTTTTTAAATTGTTTACACGTAATAAACAGTTAATAGCGGTGAAAAAAAAAGTCGAATATAAAATCCCCTGGACTGAGCAATGAAATACTACTGATGAATAAAACAATAAAAAAAAGTCATCATTCTGGATACGACAAGTTGAAAAGGTGAGTCTTTAGTTTTGCTCTGAACTCAGATGAGCTGTCGATCTTTCGCAAATATGAAGGGAGTTTGTTCCAAGCTGTTGGGCCTGCTACTGCAAAAGCTCGGTCTCCAAAATTGGTATTGTGATTGCGCATAGGTACTGAAAGTCTACCTATGGCTGTTGAAGATGCTGATCGAAGCGTTGCTTGCCTAACATTAACATCGTTTGGAATGCAGAGTTCCGACAAGTAGGGTGGCGCCATATTATGTACGGCTTTAAAAACCATCCAGCAGAGTTTGAATTGGATTCTCTCAGGGCACTTAAGCCAATGAAGGTTCCGCAAATGTTGTGAGATGTGAGAATATTTGGAAACACCAGTTATCAGCCTTGCTGCAGCATTGAAAACTGACTGAAGTCTGTCAGTGTATATTTTAGGGAGACTTGCGTATATGCCATTGCAATAGTCGAGTCGTGATACAACATAGGAGTTTACTAACATCTTTGTGGCGCTAGCCGGAATATTTCTTTTTATAGATTTGATTTGACGCAGGTGAAAGAAACCTGCGCTTACTGTTTTGTTAATTTGGGATTTGAGTTTTTTTTTATTTTTTATTTTTTTTTTTTATTTATTAAATTTAATATAATTACATTTAATACAATATAAGATATGGGTAGTCCCACAAAGCTGTGACAATCAGCTTGTCTGTAGGTTCTACCATTTAATGTTATAACATAATACACATTAGCTTAAGTTTAAATATTAATACCAAATATAATGTTTAGGATAGATAAACGTTTTGTTCATTTATTAACCACTTTTTTGTCAGTTTAGGGCAGGGTTCCTCATTATTTTTCAAGTTAAAGTTTTTGTTAAATTTGTTATAAATCACAGGTATCAAATAGTCAAGTGTTCTGCTACCATACTTATTTGATATTAGTGGAATTTTTAGGCCTTTTTTTTCAGTAAATCTTGTTTTGTGACTATGCACCAATGGCTTTTTGTACGCATTTTCTCCCGCATTATCCATATCCATAATTATAATAAACCAGAGAAGCCCTTTAATTGGGAGTAGGCCCTCAGAGCCATACAGTAATTTTAAGTTGTTTCTTTGTTTGTAAATGCTAGGTTTAACAATTTTTTTAATTATAGCAGTTTGTAGATTTTGAATGAATTTAATATTAATATTACTCGAGTGTCCCCAAGTTCGAATTCCATATCTAAGTATTGATTCGACCATAGAATGATATATAAGTTTGAGAGTACATCGAGGCAATACAAATTTTAATTTATAAAAATTACTCGCTAAACATCGGAGCTGGTTACAAATTTTGATCACACTTTTGTCCCATTTAAAGTTATTGTCTACGATTATGCCAAGGTAAGTATATTCGTTTGCAAAATCAATTTTTTCACAGCAGCAGATATTATCCATTTTTTTATGTATACAATCAAAATTATGTGCAGTTATTTTAGGTAAGTTCCACATTTTCAAGCTCGGTGATCTTATATACATGCATTTAGTTTTTTTGACATTAATAATTAATCCTACATCATGAGACCATTTAAGTAGTTCGTTAAAGTCAATTTGTAATTCTTGAATAGCTATTTCAGGGTTTTCATTAGAGACAACTAGTGCAGTATCATCAGCAAAAATAAATCTACGGGCTATTTTAAAAAGTTTAGACATGGCAATTACATATATAATGTATAATTTTGGTCCTAAAATTGACCCTTGTGGCACCCCTGATTTAATAAATCTAAAATTACTCATTACATTCAAAATCTTTACATACATTTTTCTATTTGTTAAATAGTTTTTGAAAAATGATAGGAGTTTACCACGGATTCCTATGATTTCGAGTACCTTGATTAATTGTGTATGGCTGAGTGTATCGAAAGCTTTTGAGAAATCAATAAATAATACTAGTACATGTTTTTTTGAGTTAAGCTCTGAATTTATATAATTGGAAAATTTTTCGAGCAGTTTATCACAGCTTTTTTGTTTTTGGAAGCCATACTGACATTCATCAATAATGCCCAAATTATTTAAATATTTATCCAAATTTATAGATATATATTTTTCTAATTTTTTTTCTAATGCGGGTAATAAGGAAATAGGCCTATAATTATTTGTTACGGTGTGATCTCCATTTTTAAAAATGGGCCTTATGATGCTGCATTTTAGTTCAGCTGGAATGTGACTTGTGTCAATAATTCTGTTAATTAGGTGAGTAATTATAGGACTAAATAATTTAACATGTTTTTTTAGATCATACATGCGAATTAGATCCACGCCCGGTGTCTTTGAATTTTTCATTCTTCCGATAATGCATTCAGTTTGTTCTGTATTAGCTCTTGGTAGGTACATTGAATGTTGCAAATGTTCTTGCTTCAACTCAGACGCCCGAACATTGCATTCGTGCAATAACTGATTTACGCCGTCGTCAAAGAATTTTGCAAAGTTTTCTGCCACCACATCCGCAGTTTGGGAATTTAAGAAATATTTAGATATGACTTCATCACAATCTGATTTATTTTTCCTACCCAATACTTGATTTACTTCATTCCATGTTTTTTTAATGTCCTTGAAACAATGTTTAAATTTGTTATTAATTTTTTTTTTTTTTGTGTTTAATATTTTTTTATTTAGTTTATTTCTGTATTTCTTGAATTCGATTTCATATATTTTATTGTTAGGCGTGTTTTTCCATTTCCTCCATAATGTATCACGTAGTTGTATATTTTCAATGAGATTATAATTTATCCAGCCCTTTTGGTTATTACGCTGTTTATTTGTATTTGATTTTGTTTCAGTACTTTTTTCGTAAATATATTTGAATTTCGATTTAATTTCTTCATAAATTAAGTTAGGTTCCGTTATGTTTAGTATTTCATTCCAATCAGTGATTTCAATAAGTAGGTCGACTTTTTTTTCCGATATTACAGTATATTTCGTATGGTGCGATTTATTGGTGGTACCTGCCTCATAGGTAGAGAAACGCATCGTTGTTGCAATAAGGTAGTGATCCGCTATTATAGTTTCACATACACATGAGCTGATTTCATTTGTCTCTCTCTCTCTTACATAGATATGGTCTAGACATGTAGCCGTTACATAGTTAGTCAGTATGGCTTCACGGGTAACGTCATTAATACATTTTAAAAATCCAAATTTAGCCATAATGTTTTCATATTGCATTACAATTGGTTCCTGATAATTTAATAAGTTTATGTTCGTATCCCCAAGTACCATAACGGATTCTTTAATTTCAATATTTCCCAATATTACATCTAGCTCTTCGAGAAATATTTTTTTATTTGAATTAGGTGGTCTGTATATTGCCAATATATGTAGACGTTTATGTTTTTTGACAGAAATAGTTCCGTAGACACATTCAAATTTAGTTGGCATTATGTTAATTTGTTCAAACGTTAGGTGATCTTTCACATATAAAATAATCCCGCCTCCCGATTTGTTTTTTCGACAAAAGTAATGAGAAGTAAAACCCAATATTTTGTATAGATGTATGTCATTTTCATTAATCGACGTTTCACAAAGCGTGATTATATCAATATTACTGAGAGCTAGAGATAACGACAAGAAACGTATCCCAATATTTTGATAAGGATCGAATATTTAAGTTGATTGCAGTTAAATTATTATTTCCCGAAACATGTTTTTTGATAATCCAGTTCTCAAAACTTTGTGTGCGTTCATAAGCGATTTCAGAGGTGTCAAAATCTACGTTCAAATCACCCATATTGAATAATATTTTAATAGGCGGCAATAGTATTTAAACAAGTGTGAGGATTTATCAAGGCAAATAAATTGAATAAATATTTTTACGGAAGTAAACATTACCAATATATTCCTAGTTAGATTTTTGCTTTGTTCAGTAAGTTTTTGGTTAAATAATTGACAACAATAAATATTTTTTCTACATGTATGGGTATACCTAGGATAAACTAACATCAATATACATTTCAAAACTCCCGTGTTAACACTATAGATACCGGACAATAAATTAGAATATAATATATTCAAAGAAGAAAAAAATATCAAAGATATGAGATACTCATATTTCGGAAGTAAAAGATATACATTATTGTGCTTATCAGAAGAAGATGTTAAGTATTTAAATAAAGTTTTGGTTAGAAGCATTGATTTTTTAGAATAATACATATAAACATACCTAATCATAGTTTATGCGACTTTTTTGTTTTTTAGAATTATAATACATACCTAATCATAGTCTATACGACTTTGAGCGATATGCATCATCTTTTTGTAGTAAGAACAATTAGTATTATTAGCTTTGTGATTGGTATTTAGGGTCATCTTGAATAAGGTGTTCTGATGTGCACAGTTACTACATTTTTCTTCAGTGTTTTTGTTAGGGCATTCCTTCCATTCGTGATTTTTTGCGCAATGTAAACACGTCGCACGTTTGTCCTTATTAAAACATTTTAATGCAGTGTGACCAAATTTGAGACAATGGTAGCATTGCGTCAAGGGGCTGGCATCTTCCACTCGTACTCTGCTAAAACCAAAGTTAATTTTTTCCTTTTCCATGAGGTATGACCTTACTGCTCCGCTGGTTTCAAATATATAATTAGTGAGTCCATTTTGGTTTTTTGGTTTAAACATTTTTATTAGTTTAATCGTGTTTTTAGTATCGCTATTCATGATATCTTTTATTCCATCGTTTTGTGTTTTTATTGCCTCAATTATGTCCTCTTCAGTTAAATCTACTTGAAGATTTCTTATGAATATTTTTGGATTTTTCTTTCTTAATTCCTCTGCAACCATGTTTTTTTTAAGGGTTTTATTGATTTAAAAACTAACTAACTAACTAACCATCACGCCGTTTCCCCGCAGGGGTAGGCAGAGAGGACGGACCGCCAAACAACTCGGTCTTGGCACACACTCCTTGCCTCATTCACATTCATACATCGTCTCATACATACTCTTCTATTGTTCTGACTCTTGACATGGCCCGACTCAAGTATCTGATTCACTTGGTCGTGCCATGTCTTCCTCGGGCGCCCCCGACTTCTGCTACCATTCACATTTGCATCGTATATTCTCCTTACACTCCTTTCTTCGCTCATTCGCTCTACATGCCCAAACCATCTAAGCGTCCCTTTCTTGATCTTACTCATTACGCTTACATCAGCCTTGCACTCTTTGCGGATATCCACATTCCTCACACGATCATACATGGTTTTACCACACATACGCCTCAGGGATCTCATTTCAACAGCATTCAATCTACTTTCATCCTTTCTTTGCCAGTTCCATGCCTCACTTCCATACATCAGGGTAGGTACCAGCACTCCATTGTGGACTGCTAACTTCGCTTCTTTGGACAATTTTTTGTTAGCGCCAACTGCGTTCAGTCCTCCATTAATGGAGTTACCTGCATTTACTCTTCTTTCAATATCTCTGTCAGCCTTCCCATCACTCGTAAACATGCTTCCTAAATACACAAATTCATCCACCTGCTCCAAGTATTCCTCATTCACAGCTATATTACACACTGTTTTCGTACTTTCTCTTTCAAACACCATTACTTTAGACTTACTTACATTCATCATTAACTCATTCTTCACGCATACTTCGTTCATCCTAGACACGAGAGACTGCAGATCATCCATACTATTAGCAATCAGCACCGCATCATCAGCATACAACAGGCAACATACTTTCAGATTACTCAAATTCGCGCCCAATCCCACATCTTTCAATTCTTGCATACAATTATCCAGGTATAGATTGAATAACCACGGTGACATTACGCAGCCTTGTTTAACACCTTTTGTGATATCAAACCACCCCGTAAAACCACCGTTCACCCTAACACATGCAACGCTTCCCTCATATAGAGACGCAATTGCCTGAGTCAGATTCGCATTCACTCCATACTTGGACAACACCTTCCATAGCTTTTTCCTGTCGACTCGGTCGTATGCTTTTTGTAGATCTACAAAGGCACAGAAAAGTTTCTGGTTTTTTGCCAGAAACTTCTCGGTGAGCATACGCAATGAGAAGATCTGGTCCATGCACCCCCTTCCACTCATAAAAGCACCTTGCACATCCCATATTTTATCCTTTGTTTCCTTTCTTACCCTTTCAATCAAAATTCTACCATACAGCTTGCCAACTGAACTTAGCAGGCTAATAGCCCTATGATTCCCACATTCCATACGTGACCCTTTACCTTTGTATAATGGCATGATCACTGCTCTTCTCCAATCTAAAGGCGTGTAACCTTCCTTTAAACATTGGTTAAAAAGATTGCACAACCATGTGAGAATTATACGGCTACCTCCTTTAAAATATTCAGCAGCAATATTGTCGAAACCGACAGCCTTACCATTCTTCATACACTTAATTGATCTTTCTATCTCATCCATGCTAATTTCGGTAACATTCAGTCCATCATCTTTCATATCTGATTCGCCGCTAGAATCACTGTCACTCACTTCGCTTTCAAAGACTTCCTCGAAATACTTCATCCATCTCTCTTTTATTTTTTCCTCATTCGTCAACATTTTTCCATCTTTCGATTTTATTACTTTCATGCTTCCGGTTTCAGGGCCACACCGGGACCTTTTGACTTCCTTCCAAAACAACTTAATGTTTTCTTGGAAATGGTTTGTCATTTTCATTCCTTCTTCCTCTTCCAGGCGTTTCTTTCGTTCTTTCACTCCAACTCTTACTTTTTTCTTACATTCCTTATATACTTCTTTTGCTCGATCCTTCTCTTCGCTGGAAGCACTGCCAGCCGCAATCAGACATAACCATGCTTTCTTCTTCTCTGAGACAAGTGCTTTAATATCATCATCCCACCATGCATCACCTTTCTTTCTACCTTGCGTACTTATTCCACACACCTCTCTAGCAGATTCACAAAGACTCACTTTTATGTGGTTCCATGTTTCGTCTATGCTTAGACCATCCATTTTTTTCTCATTCAATCTCATCTCTGCACAATTCACATACTTACTCCTCTCATTATCGTTTTGTAGTTTTTCTATTTTGATTCTTGTTGGAGTTAGTACCGTTTTCACTTTAGAGCGCCAACCGCGAAAGAGGTTTACTCTCGACACCACCAGAAAGTGGTCAGTTTCAACCTCTGCCCCTCTGAAAACTCTCGTGTCCTCGGTAACGGCTCTCAACCTAGAGTCAATTACTACAAAATCGATAATTGACCTCTCGTTTCCTCTTTCCCACGTATATTGGTGGATACCTTTATGATCGAAAAAAGTATTGGACACAAAAAGGTTCCACTCTAAACATACTTCAAGTATTCTGTTCCCGTTGTCATTCGTTCTTTTATCCCCAAACATACCTAAGGCCGATTCAAATCCGTCACGTCTAATTCCTACCCACCCATTCAAATCGCCTGCCATTATAATCCTTTCATTAATATTTTTCAGTCTCATCACATCATTCACACCAGTCCAAAAATCATCTTTCTCTTCGTCACTCTCAGAATTGACAGGGGCATAACAAACAACAAGAAACACCCTTGTCAAACCGATTTTGAACCTAATCCACATTATTCTCGGACTTACACATTCATACTGCAACATACATTCAATCATTCTGGGAGACAGTAGTGCTGCAACACCCTGACATGCCCTCTCTGTATCTGGTCTCCCAGACCAAATGACGAGCCTATCATTATGCTGCATTGTACCGCTCCCTTTTTTCATACTCTCTGTTACACAAAGTATGTCCAAACATTTGCTAACCATCGTGTCACACAATTCATTCATCTTTCTTTCCATACCTCCTCTAATATTCCACGTACCAATTCGACATTGTTCGAGTTCCTTCCTCCTCTTTGCGCCACCGAAGGGTTGGCGATGTGATGGATAGCGAGCCTCATCGACACATCGCGTTTTATTGATTTCATCTGTCAATTTCTCTGCATGTTCTTTTGAAGGACAAGATATAATTAATTTATTTTGCGAGGCTTTTCGTATTCCGTTCACTGCGATACCCAAGTTTGCTATTTTAATTTTCTTTACGATTTGTTCTTTAATAGCATCCGATGTCATGTTCGAATCTTCACCTTTGATGATCAATGAGAATTTGGATTCCGGGATTACTTTGAGACAACTTGCGTATGTTTTTTTTTCAAAATTGCTCGTATTCTCGATTTTTTTTTCTAATTTTTCAATTAGTTTTGACTGGAGACAAACAATCTCGTTTTGAAAAGATATTTTTTCCTGAGTCCATTTTTCTTCTAATAGTTTTATATTTAATTCCAGATTATTTTTAGCTTTCGAGTCCTTTACCGTAGAAATATTTGAAATTTCTAATTTTATGTTTTCTATTATCGACAGCACGTCCATAATGGGTTAAGCTTGTGACCGCCTCGCGGAACACCTCGCTCCCGGCAAAAATTAGATAAATGTGACAATTCTCTAATAATGTATTGTCTTTCTATAAACACGTCTACACACTACCACGGTAGAATGAACGAGTGAAAGATCTTCATCTAGATGAACACCTAGGAGTTTAATGCCATTTTTAGGGATGATGTTGCAGCCAGAAGTAATGAGAGGAGTTTTGTCTAAGATTGACTGGCGCTTTTTTGTTGCTGTCCAGAGAAATTCTGTTTTGGATGGATTTAGTCTAAGTTTGTTCGAAGACATCCACTCTGTTATGGCACCAATGCATTTAACAGTAATATCTTTTAATTTGTCTTTCTCATTCGGTGCACAGTAGAAATAGATTTGCTGATCGTCAGCATAGCAATGGGAAAGAAGTCCGAATGAATCTATAATTTTGGCAACATCGTTGATGAACAGAATGAAAAGTAGGGGCCCCAAGACTGAACCCTGGGGGACTCCAGAAGTCAGGGTCACGTAGGGAGAGTTTTTAACGCCCGCTTGTACAGATTGGGTTCGGCCACAGAGGTATGATTTTATCCACTTAATAATTTCACCACCCAGTCCAAAAGTTTTTTCCAGTCTGTCGATCAAGAAATTGTGGTCGATGGTGTCAAATGCTGCACTCAGATCTAATAGTGATAGCAAAGCTAGCTTACCTGACTCATTTGCAAGCATCAAATCTGACAACACGCGCAGTAATCCAGTCTCTGTAGAATGGTACCTCCTATAAGCTGATTGGTACTTTGACAGCAGTTCATTTTTCACCAGATGGGCGGTTATCTGCCTGATCACAATTTTTTCTAGGATTTTTGAGATGAACGGTAGATTTGACACAGGACGATAATTACTTAAATCCTCAGAATCTAGTTGGGGTTTCTTTAGAATTGGTGAGACAAGGGCCTTTTTAAGCAGTTGTGGTACCTCGCCTAAGTCAAAAGTTTTGTTATATAAGTAAACTAGGAATGGTACTATATGTTTCAGACACTTTTTCAGAAGCCACGTTGGGATTGGGTCTAAAGCACATTGTTTGTTTAGTGAACTGGACACAATTTTGGTGACTTCTTCCGATGTAGTGTGTGTGAACTTAGTAAAGGATTCGCCGTTGTAGGTTGTGAACGTAGGTGGAGGTGCAGATGCTGTTGTGGCCCGAATATTGTCGATTTTTTCTTGGAAAAAGTCGGAAAAATCTTTCGGACTGAGCGGTGCCGTGGTTGAGTTTTCAGACTCACCTCTGACAGTTTTAAGCGAATTCCAAAGTCGCTGGGGGTCCGAATCTTCACTCTCAATCTTCGTAATCCAGTAATCGGCTCTTTTTCTCCGAATTGTTTCCCTATATTCAGTTTGCACACTAACCCACGCTTCCCTTTGGCTGGCTAGTTTTCCGCTCCTGTATGTCCTCTCAAGTCGGCGCATAGCCCTCTTCTTTTCCCGGCATTCTGCGTCAAACCAGGAATCAGACTTGCGGACAGCACAGGTTTTGGTCGAAAAGGGGGCATGTTTGTTTATTAGTGAAGTTAAAATATCATTATAGACTTCTACTAGGCCAGATGTCGAATTTACATTACTATTTATGTCGTATTTTGCAAGGATGGAAGTCTTCAGTTCTTCCTCAAAGAGGGCAAAGTCAAACTTTCGCCACGCTCTGGTCGTCTTCGTTTTGTAGACAGGTTTGGAAGGATTAAAGTCTACCTCGGTACGCACAAGCCTGTGATCTGAGAGACCCACGTCTATTACTTCGGTTATTAGCGGTGGGTCAGTATTCCTAGATACAAAAATATCAAGTATTCCGCCTGCGTCATGAGTCGGAATATCTACCCATTGCCTACATCCGTAGCACTCTAAGACATCAAAAAATTTTGTTGTGTTAATGTCAGTTTTTCTATCTATTCTGATATTAAAGTCCCCGGTTATAATGAGGGCACCAGGTAGGGCATTAACCCGCCCTAAAAGTTGCGCAAATTCGTTATAAAAATCCGCTGTGATGATCCTCGACCCCGGTCGGTAGATAGTGATTAGTGTGAAAGACGCCCCCATTGAAGAAATACAACATCCCAGAGATTCAAAAGTTTGGTAATCTCCAATATTGATTTTGGATATACGCAGTCCTTGACGACCGATGATTGCCACCCCTCCATGATTCACGAATGAGATGTTATTGTTTCTGGGGTCGTCCGGCGATTTTCGTCTTGCCTGTTCTACGACCGTATAGCCAAGAGCTCGCAACTTTTTTATGGAGGTGGAGTCATAGTTTTCATGCCACGTCTCAGTAATCGATAGGATGTTCAGTTTCTTCTGGCTAATAATATCGTGAACATCATCCACCTTGTTGTTCACTGAGCGTGCATTCCAATTTGCCACTGCGAGTCGCCGGGTTTGTAAATTTGCATGGCGCTGTATGTATACGTCTCTTATTGAAGTTTTTATCTCATCTGTCTTCTCATGTTCAGGATTGTGGGTTACTGCACTAATTTTTATTGATTTATTTTTGCGATTTCGTCCTCCCCGACAACCTCTAAATCTTATTTTCTTAGCAGGGTTGCGATTTAGATTGTAAAAGTTAATTTTTGCAGCCGCTAAAGGTTTTAATGCCACACGAGTGGCTTAGTGTCTTACGGCCGTTGTGGCCAATCTAATCTGAGCCGAATACTCGACTCAACCCTGCTGAAATGCCCAAATCCGTTTTGCCCAAAGCACTTGATCGTCACACCACTCAAATTTAAGGAAGCTAACCTCGTGGATTAAAGACGCTTAAGGAAGACCTACTTATAAAAACTGACAACAGAGCGAAATACGCGAAAGCAATCGATCTGTCATCGCTGTCATCTGTCATCAGTTCACGCTCTTGTCGGTTTTTTAATTCGAATTATGAACATTTTGAATATAGTAGATGCGGTGGAATGGGCCGATATGCTTGATAATAATATTGGATTATATAGGCGGCGACAAGACGGCGATATAAATTTTATACATTATATTAAATGATGCAGACTTTTATACCCGTTTTAGGATGACTAAAACGTGTTTTTTATACGTTTTGAGCCAAATAGAGGATAACTTGACTTACGCAAGCGAAAGGTAAAATTTTGACTTATTCGAGTGTCATTGAATATATTTAGCACTTATCAGGTCTGAAAACCTTTTATCTAATGATAACTCATGCTTTGTTTATTTCTTTTTTAGAAACTGCCCAGTTTTATCATGCAATCAATTGCTTGTTGCTTTGCGTTTCTACGCAACTGGAAGTTTCCACATAACAAATGGAGACTTTTTTAAAATTTCCCCATCTACGACCAGCAAAATCGTAAAAAAATGTTTCTCGTGCCTTGGCAAGTTTAAGGCCTGTCCACATTAAATTACCAATAGGGGAAGAGGTGGAAGTAGTAAAAAGGGAGTTCC
Organism: Hesperophylax consimilis; assembly: GCF_061612785.1. Taxonomy (NCBI): domain Eukaryota; kingdom Metazoa; phylum Arthropoda; class Insecta; order Trichoptera; family Limnephilidae; genus Hesperophylax; species Hesperophylax consimilis. Next base: position 22,251 of record NW_028301285.1, read on the forward strand.
ACGAAATAGCCGGATTCCCCAACGTAATAGGTGCAATTGATTGCACTCGTGAGTGCCAGACAAGCATGTGTTTTAGTTTTGTCTGCATGTGTTTTCTGTACTGTACCAATTAAGTATTGTGTTGACCATCTGATTTGTCCGAAAGGTGGACCAGAAGCTGAAACGTTCAGAAATAGGAAGGGCTACTTTTCCATTAACGTGCAGACCATTTCAGATGCCAGAATGAGAATAAGAGACATTGTAGCAAGATGGCCAGGATCTACACATGACTCTTTCAAGGCTGCCGAGCCAGAGCAATGTTCGAGACAGGGCAGTACCCAAATGGAGCACTCGTAGGAGATATTCCATTAATGGTGGACTGACATGCTTCGCTCTAACTCTCTTAACGTTCCAAACTCTTCTCCCATTAGCTTATTCGGAGAGTCATTTGTCATGTTTTCAGTTGGTTGTTGGTCATTCACTGACCCATAAGGGTTGGGAAATGGAAGGTTAGGTACATTTATAAATTAAACAATCTCTTCTTGCTATGCAAATGTCTCATATATTGCAATAAATGAATTCACGCTACTAGAAAAAGCTTTATTCTCTTTGTGGATGGATTTGGCAGTTAATTTACTGATTTTAAATCTATTTTTGCTGTCATGTCTCTCTAAACTGTCGGCCAATGAAAATACATGCAGTTTTGTTAGGTTTTGATGAGCAAATATTAAATATTCAGTACTCGACGTAAAATGTGTTACGAGGTTGAACTTTCAGGAAATTAAAAAAAAAAAAAAAAAAGAAAAAACTGTTTTGTTAATGAAGGTTTTTTTAATCTAAACTCTTAACTGTAACCTTTGATAAAACTACAGAAAAAAACATCATCCACATAAAGATTCAGCATTAAAAAACTAGGCAGAAAGTTACAAGTTTTACATAAATAATAGAATAGTTTACAGTTTATAGGAACATAGTATGTATAATTGATCATAACAGTAAGTAGCAACACCAATAAACCGGAGTGACCAATCACAGGCATCCGGAACGTTGGTGTTGGCAGCTCTCTATGCCGTGAAGGAGCGCATCTAGTGGAGTATCCTTGTTCATCAGAGCGTTTGGAGTGGGAGTCGTAACCCTCGGCAACAGAGACTCGAAGATGTGGGCAACATGAAAGCAAACCAAAGAAAGATTAAAAAGTACACATAAAAGGCATTATTATTGATATTGGTCTGCGAAGCTAATGAACGATGACCAATAAACAAGAATCATAAATCATAAAGAAAATAGTTCCCACAAAGCAAAACTAGCAATTAATAGAATATAGGGAGAATTTAATATTGTTTACTGTGACATACATATATATGCACATTATGAGAATATTGGAAACAACTGAAAATAACTTAAGAAAATTGTGACATACATATATACGCACATTATGAAAATATAGGAAATAATAAAAAAAACAAGAAAAAAATCCTTTAGTGCGGGAATACTTAGCGCGTGCACCATTCTCGAGTGCTCCAGCCGAACGTGGATTTACTTGATTTTAAGGACATTCTGCAAAAGAAAACAGTATAACATTATTACAAATGTATGTTTTATTTCATATTTTAGACATATCTGCTGACACCATATCGAAATCCGGAAACACCCAACCAGAACAAGGAACGTGGTAGAAAGACAATATGGATTGTGGAAAAGACGATTTCCGGTCTTATCCAATGGCCTACGACTAAACATCGACACCACGATGGCAGTTATAGTTGCATGTGGAGTTCTTCACAACATATGCATCAATCGTGGGGAGGAATATCCACAAGATTGGATCCACGGTGTTGGTGATGAACCCAACAATGTGGCATTCAGGAACAATGCAGGGAACAACATCGCCCATTTAAATAGAGACGTTATTGCAAATAATATGTATGTACAAGCATTATAATATTAACAATTACCACTTTCTAATTTCTTTGTAATTGCCTCCTGAGCTCTCCTCTCCAACTTCAATATAACCAGTTGGATTTCCCATCGGATTTCTGCTCGGGCTGCCTCTGCGACCTTCTGCTTCCTGGCATCACTAAGGATTTGCAGTTGTATATCCGATTGGGCTTCTTTTGAGACCCTCGCCGCATCGAGCATTTCCAGTTGGAGTTTCAAGTGGGCAGTCTGCATACTCAGGAGGTCGCATTGCAAAAGAGACTTGACCTGTTTATTGTTATTAGTTAATTTTGTAGAACTCCATTTCAATTTTTATTTATTTTATATATTCAATAATTTGTTATCTAATGTATAAAAACAGTTTGATAATGCCTTCAGAGGGCGAAACAGCTGTAACGCATAATAATAATTACAAAGCAGAACTTGTTTATAATAAACTGTTTTTATACCTTTTGCATTTGAAAGTTTTCAGTCTGGGTCTCTAATAACACTCTTTCCGTCGCAAGTTGGGTGGTAGCAACATTTTGCAGGTCACTAAAGAGCGAGTCCTTTGTTGATTTTCCCAAGCACAGTCGCCTCTTGAATGCCTTCCTTGGAACTACGGGTCGAACAGTTGATACCACTGGCATCACTGGACTTTCAGGAAGTGTGAAAACTGGATTTTCATCCTGAACAAAATATAAGAAGAATGTCAAGTTTTATAACCAGCCACAAGTAATTTAAAAACAAATAATGTGTAAACCTTTCAAAAGACCGTGTAATAAAATAACATTTTACACAAGTATCTATGGGAAAATGAAGAAATTAAAATATTTTGCAGATTAGTTATTTCAAGTTATTGATGGCCGAGCGGTAAGGCTCACGACTAGCAATCCGGAGGTCGCCGGTTCAAATCCTGGCGTGTGCGAGTAAATTTTATTTGTATTACTTTGTGTTATTCCACAAACTGTTCATTAAAAATAATAAATAGTATATTTGCAGTACATTACAGAGTGGAAGATACTCTCAGTATCACCCTGTTTATTGTAACACCACCATTAAAGAATTGAAACATGGAATGAAATGGTTTTAGCCATGCTTGGTGACCAGATTTGAATACCCAAGTACTTGTATAACCATCTTCCCCTTCCTTCCCTAATACCTTCAGTTTCACAACACACCCCAATTGGAGATGCCGCAGTCTCACCGCACTGACTGCCACCGCACGGGCAGTTGGGAGCAGTTGAGACACCAATTCGAACAATGCCATTATTGAGAATTAGGATAAATGAAATAAAAATTACCAATGTCCATTCCGTAGGCTCCACTGATTCCAGAGTCGGCTGCTCTACTTCCTCCCGGCTGGTGGATGCCTGTTGATCATCTTGGACGGCAGGACCATTGCAATCAAACCTTTCAAAATAGAATACAAATATGTATGTCACGTTAAATAATATTAAATTCTCTCTATATTCTGTTAATTGCTAGTTTTGCTCTGTGGGAACTATTTTCTTTATGATTTATGATCAGAGGCGGTTCCTTGGTACGTGCATTTGTGCATTGCACTGCTTGTCTTCAATCTCCACATAACAAATTACAACGACATCTGTGTCCCAGTGATCGATGTAAGAAATTCGTAATTCCCGTCAGGTCATTATTTGAGCTATCTTCTAGTAAAAAAATCCCGCCCAAGAGCAAGCGGACGTGCATACCCCGATATGCACAAAACCAACTTTTACCATACTACTAAAACAGCGTCGGGCAGTATCGAGACAGCCCGAAGTAGCCGAAACGGTGACATGAGCGAGACAGATTACACTCTTAACGTCAAATTACGTGTTAGAGCAGTGCAGATACATAACCCATCCGTGCATTATCGAAGTGTTTTGACGGCGAGTGAATTTTGCATCACTTTGATCATGCGTAATCCAATGCGTTTGGAATGGATTCGCTTAGAAATACTAATGTTCAATGTTAACGCAACAACATTAACACATTGGAACTCGTTCGCGGTGAAATCAAACGGTTTCGCTATATTTTCAACGATGAATTGAGAGTCCTTTATTTTCGAGATAATTTTGTATTATTTAATCAGTTATTTTACAAATATAACTTAGAAGATAGAATGAATTGCAGTAGGTGTTCCCATTCATTAATTTGCTCCACCTAAATTACAGACTAGGTATATTTTAAAAGTGAAATGCACTGCTGGTAATTACAGTCACGGGCCGCTTCTGTTTATGATTCTTGTTTATTGGTCATCGTTCATTAGCTTCGCAGACCAATATCAATAATAATGCCTTTTATGTGTACTTTTTAATCTTTCTTTGGTTTGCTTTCATGTTGCCCACATCTTCGAGTCTCTGTTGTCGAGGGTTACGACTCCCACTCCAAACGCTCTGATGAACAAGGATACTCCACTAGATGCGCTCCTTCACGGCATAGAGAGCTGCCAACACCAACGTTCCGGATGCCTGTGATTGGTCACTCCGGTTTATTGGTGTTGCTACTTACTGTTATGATCAATTATACATACTATGTTCCTATAAACTGTAAACTATTCTATTATTTATGTAAAACTTGTAACTTTCTGCCTAGTTTTTTAATGCTGAATCTTTATGTGGATGATGTTTTTTTCTGTAGTTTTATCAAAGGTTACAGTTAAGAGTTTAGATTCAAAAAACCTTCATTAACAAAACAGTTTTTTCTTTGTTTTTTTTTTTTAATTTCCTGAAAATTCAACCTCGTAAGACATTTTACGTCGAGTACTGAATATTTAATATTTGCTCATCAAAACCTAACAAAACTGCATGTATTTTCATTGGTCGATAGTTTAGAGAGACATGACAGCAAAAATAGATTTAAAATCAGTAAATTAACTGCCAAATCCATCCACAAAGAGAATAAAGCTTTTTCTAGTAGCGTGGATTCATTTATTGCAATATATGAGACATTTGTATAGCAAGAAGAGATTGTTTAATTTATAAATGTACCTAACCTTTCATTTCCCAACCCTTATGGGTCAGTGAATGACCAACAACCAACTGAAAACATGAACAAGTCATAAGTAATGTGCGCTTTCCAGCTATTGTTGAACTACAATGACAATGCATTGACAAGCTTTTGGATTCCACTACGTAATGGTAGTACTAAAAGTGAGGGTTTATTTGAGTGCGCCAATTCTGGGTCTACTGCCATATACCGTAAACATAATGTATTCCTAATTGCTCCGGGTACTAATGCTGACTCAGTGGACATGTTCAGTCATCACCAAATACCAATTTAATTAAAAACAAGATATTTTAACTTACGAATTTACCATCCCGGAGGAACTTAATCCAATTGCTGCCTCAACCTTCAGCAGCACTGGATCTTCTATGTCTTGACTGGGCCCTCCACCAGTTCCAAATATTTGGCAACGAACACTTGCCCTCTGTGTTCGGGCATCTCGCTTCAAGTTGTCCCACGCCTTTTTTAGAGCTGCTAGGGGTCTGCAATCATATATAAAATATTACGAGAAATCAATTGGGATGTATACAAATTCTAATTAACCAAACATTGCACCCTTCCTAGAAAGGTTCTACGCAGAGAGGACAGTCTGTCAAACCACTTGCCTCGCCCACAATCACACCATATATCATACATACTCTTCTGTTATTCGGACTATTAACATAGCCCTACTCAAATATCAGTTTTTTTTTTATCTTGCCGTGTCTTCCTCGGGCGTCCCCGACTTCTTCCACCATCCAAATTGTGGTGATATGCAAGTACTGCAAAAGCAGTGGCAGCAAACGCAACCGTTCTGCGATGTGAAAGACAATTGACATTCAATTAGAACGCCAGTTAGAATACAAGCTATTTCGGCAAGATGTCAAATATTAAACTCGGAGATTTATTAAGGTGTTTTAATGGCGAGGGCGATGTTATTCAGTGGATAACAAAAGTCGAGTTGGTTTTAAAAATTAAAGAAGTAAAAGATGTGTGCGCGATCATCCCGATGTTTCTGGAGGGACCTGCATTTGCTGTCTACAATGAGCTGAGTGCAGAGGATAAGGGCAATGGTGACGCCATCAAAAATGCGTTGATTTGTGCGTTCGCAACAAACCCGTTTCTGGCCTATGAGGAGTTCGTGAGGCGCACATGGCGTGATGAGCCGGTCGACGTCTATATGACGGACCTGAGGAGGTTGGCAAGGCTAGCGGGTGTGACGTCGGATTCTCTCCTCATGAAAGCTTTCATAGTGGGTCTGCCTTCAGTGGTATCACGTGAATTGCGCGCGCAGCCAAAAGTAGAGACAATGCCGCTGTCAACAATCGTGGAGCGTGCTAGAGCTCTTATGGCAGAGCTCGTGGATCAGCCTGTCGTGGCGGTGGCTCAGGGCCAACAGAAATTTGTCGCAATATCTCCAAATGCACGACGGCGTTGTTTTAAATGTGGTGGGCCACATTTGGTCAAATTCTGTTGTGAGCAGCTGAAAAGTGTCTGTTGGAACTGCGGAAAAGATGGTCACTTGGCCAGGCACTGTGAGAAGGGAAACGGAAGCAGGAGAACTGGTGCGCCGGCAGCTCTTCTGAATCAGGACTAAAGGCGCTACCAATAATCCAAGTTGCAGTCAATGGAAAGAAGGTGCGTGCACTCGTTGACTCAGGGTGTTCTCGTACAGTAGTGATGAGTGGGCTGTGTAGTGTACAAGGTCCTGGTTGTGATGTGATTGCTGTTGATGGCAGTCGTGTACTTTGTGAGGGGCGAGGTGTCGCCAAGATAGTAGTGCAAGGTGTGTCGCTACTGGTAGACTGTGTGGTGGTGAAAAAACTATTAAGTGCAGTCGATGTTATACTGGGCATGGACGTTATCGAAGAACTGGGTGGTGTTACGATAATGCGCGATAGGGTAGAGTTCGTAAGAAGCAGACTAGACGAGTACAGTGCGAATTGTGTCGAGTCTGGTGAAACCTCGGCAGACAGAATATCTGTTGAGAACAAGGACTTTAAAGCTACATTCAACGGAAGAAACTGGTGCGTGAGTTGGGTGTGGAGAGGTTCTCCTGCTGAATTAGAAAACACTGTAGAGTGCTATAGAAGCACTAAGTTACCAGAAGCGGAGGCAGCTTTTGAAGAAGAGATTCAAAGGTGGATCTCCGAGGGCTGGCTCAGGCCATGGAAGGGAAGCTCCGGTGGTATCCTTCCTTTAATGGCTGTGATCCAAAAGAACAAGGGAAAAGTACGTCCTGTCTTGGATTATCGTGAACTCAACGAGAGTGTTCAGTGCCATACTGGTGAGGATGTAGCAGTGTGTGATGAGACACTTCGGAAGTGGAGGAAGCTACGTGAACCTCTAAAGTTGCTTGATCTCCAATCAGCATATTTACAAGTGCACATTGAGGAAAAACTTTGGAAGTACCAACTCATTAAGTATAAAGGCAAAACATACTGCTTGACAAGATTAGGTTTTGGGTTAAAGTGTGGTCCCAAAATCATGACACGGATTGTAAACGAGGTGCTCTCGCTTGACGAAAGGGTGCGACGGGGCACAGATAGCTACATCGATGACATTATAGTGAATGAAAACATAATATCAGCTGAAGAGGTTGCGGCACACTTGCATACTTACGGTCTCGTAACTAAGCCTCCCGAGAAGCTGGAGGGCGCAAGAGTGCTCGGATTGCGTATTGAACGTGATAAGGTCGGACGTCTTATCTTCAGAAGAGGCAATGACATTCCCATAATGCAAGAAGGATCGCACCTGAGTAGAAGGGAATTATTTTCGATCTGTGGCAAGCTGACTGGGCACTATCCTGTGTGTGGATGGTTAAGGACAGCCTGCAGCTTCATGAAGAGAGAGTGTCAAGGCCAGGCATGGGATGATTACGTTGGCGACAGGGCCCAACAAATGGCTGAAGAGCTTCTGGTGAGAGTGAGAATTGACGATCCTGTAAAAGGGGAGTGGCTAGTGCCTGAATCATTAGGTGATGCCAGAGTTTATTGTGATGCAAGTAATCTGGCCCTTGGAGTTACCTTGGAAATTGAGGGAAGAACTGTTGAAGACGCCGCATGGCTGCGTAAGACAACCGATGTAGCGCATATTAACATAGCGGAGCTAGATGCTGTCCTGAAGGGATTAAACTTAGCTCTCAAGTGGAATCTTCAAGTTGTGGAAATAATTACAGATTCGGCAACGGTTTTGTGCTGGGTGAGATCTACACTTACCGGGAGTAGTCGTGTAAAAGTTTCTGGCATGTCAGAGATGCTCGTCAAGCGGCGTCTGGGATTGGTGAAGGAGATCGTAGAAGAATTTGATCTCACATTGTCGATCACCCTTGTAGAGTCTTGTAAAAATAAAGCCGATGTACTTACTAGGGTCTGCAAGGCCTGGGTAAAGAGTAGCCATGACAGGAAACGTCATGAAAGAGACTTACAATCTTCAGAGTATGAAGAGAGGTTGGAGATACTTGAAAAAGAAACTGGAGAGCAAACATGTGCTTTAAGCGTAGAAGCTTTACATGCTCAGCATCATTTTGGAGTAGAGCGAACGCTTCATCTTGCCCGGCTGGTTGATCCCGAGGTGAGAAGAGAGGACGTCGATAGATGCGTACGTAACTGCATACAATGCAGGACAATTGACCCACCACCGTCAACCCATGAAGCGGGTAACCTCAATGTTGCAACAAATTGGAGTCGCTTGGCAGTTGATGTCACTCATTTCGGTAGGAAATGTTTCTTCACACTCATCGATTGCGGGCCAAGTAGATTTGCCGTGTGGCGGGAAATCGAATCAGAGAACGCAGTTTCGATTGTCAAAAATCTGGAAGAAGTGTTTCGGGAAAGAGGCCCGCCCAGTGAAGTTCTCATGGACAATAGTACTGCGTTTCGTTCCTATAGTGTTGCAGATATGTGTAAGAGATGGAATGTACGTCAAAGATTTCGCGCGGCATACCGTCCAGCAGGAAATGGTATAGTTGAACGACATCATCGAACAATAAAGAGAACTGCAGCCAGAAGTGGAAGCGATCCTCTGCAGGCAGTATTTTGGTATAATTTGGCTGCGAAGAGTCAGAAGGATGAGGGTGTTGCGCCTTCTAGCTCGGTTCACACTTATTCATGGAGGCACCCTTCTGCGCAAGTGAATATAGAAGAGGAAGTATCGACTGAGTTTGAAGTGGGCGATGTCGTTGCGGTCAAACCAGTAGACAAAAGATGCACATCACGCTGGAGGCAAGGAAGGGTGACAGGACTTAATTCAGTCAACAATATTATAGTTGATGGTGTACCAAGACATGTGCTTGACCTGCGAAAGATGCCTGACAGAGAACGAACTGAGTCTGAAGAGAGATGCGAGGAATTGGCCGCAAGTCCCACCGTAAATTTTCTCGATGTGTTTGAAGAGGAAAGTGAAGAAGAAGGAGAGACCAGTACAGAAGGACGACCCACTAGGGTGCGAAGGCCTCCGGGCTGGTTAAGTCAATTTGTACAGTGATGACGACATCAGGAGGGCGTGTGGTGATATGCAAGTACTGCAAAAGCAGTGGCAGCAAACGCAACCGTTCTGCGATGTGAAAGACAATTGACATTCAATTAGAACGCCAGTTAGAATACACAAATTCGCGTAATAATATACTCTCCTTACACTCCTTAGTTCGTTCATTCTACGTGCCCAAACCATATTTCTTAATCGAGCTTCAATGGCATTTGAAGAACACATTATTATATGAGATAATCAGTATGTAACTTACCGGTTAATTGAGTTGCTGCTATTAAAACCGAGAACCACTTCGTTCCAAGCAGTTTCTTTAGATTTCAACAGTGTGGCGTAATTTGGGCCGCCTGTAGACTTAGACAAAATGACCCGCGACGAGGTAACTAAATCGACAAGTCGCATTTTCTCATTTGGGGTGAAATTTTTTGAGCGTTTTGCTTTGTCCATTTTGTATAGGTTATGATTTTGAATCTAAAGTTTCAACTGAATAAAACGTCAAACTTGACGTAAACAAAAAAGTTAAGTCAATTAACACCTTATTTTTTACATATTAAATACGTTTGTTTTAAAAATATGAAATGTCGGTTTATGTATTACACTATTTAAAGTAAATTATCTGTATAAATAATAAATACAATTAATTAATGCTTCGGTATTAATTTAAAATGTAAAGTTTCTAATTTGACGTCATTTTTTGTCTATGTAAATAAACAGTGCTACACACGAGGTGTTATGATCAAAATGTTGGCTACAGGCGAAATGGAGCAAATCACTACGATCACTTAATTGAGCAGCGCCTGGCTCAGGCTCAGAATTCCTTTGATAATCCATCGAAATTGTTGGCCACAACGGCCGTTACAAACTATATACGCCTATCTCGTTTCGCCTAACAAAAAAAAAAGATAAACATGCAGCCCATATAGCGCCGTCTCTTTTCGTCATGGTCAGAATAGTTTTGAATTTTGAACGGCCCATGGCCCATGTGATGTGGTGATTGGTGATGTGAGTTGCGAGATGGTTGCGAGTTGCGAGATGGTTGCGAGCATAGATATATAACACCCATAGTAGACTAGATCGCCAATCACCCTACCTCCCGTATAGCAGCGCCCGTAGTGATTTGAAGAGCCCATCCGCCATCTTGTAAAGGTCAGCCGTGATTTGCCTGCTTGTGTACAATGGAGAATTGATTGCAACTTTATCAAGTTTAATTAAATATTTTGGATTGTTTGAACCATGGTTGTGGCGTGTGCAGCATGGGGATGCACCAACAGACGCGACAAGAAGAGAAAATTTGAATTTAATTAGAAATATAGTATACATTTTGTTATAACTCTACTTAGGGGAGTTAATAATTAATATTATTCATGTAAAGAAAAGGAGGAACGAGTACAAAAAAAGAAGTTACTTAGTTACAAAACACTCTTAAAATTTATTTAATAAAATGTATAAAGAAGGGTTAGTCTTAATCTAGGCTTAATGATAGTTCTTAAAATTAATTCTTAAAACTAATTGTCCTTTTTCTTAATCCTAAATTATCTTCATTCACTGTCTTAAAAGTTGGGTCACGTTACGAGATAATTATGCAAAAATTGTGCAGACACTTCCCTTTACTGGTTCTGGAATCACGGATCTCCACGTTCGCACTTATCACCGACAACACAAGCGGCAACTTGGGTTGGATCCGAAGGGCGGAAGTTGTTCAACCTGGGCCAAGGCTCCGAAGGGCGGAGTCGGCAGGCAGCGAATTCTGAGTGGGCAGCTTCTGGGTAGGAAAATCCTCGGCACCGCTCCAAGGGGGAGAGCAGGAAGTTTCTCGGCGGAGGCGAGACGGTAACTTTTGCTAGGGCAGCTCCCTGGTCGGAAGAGCCTCGGTGCCGCTCCAAAGGGGGAGAGCAGGAAGTTTCTCGGCGGAGGCGAGACGGTAACTTCTGCTAGGGCAGTTCCCTGGTCGGCAGCTGCCTCGGCGCCGCTCCAAGAGGGAGAGCAGGTTGATGACTCCCAAGATGATGACTGTCGAGTGCGGAAATGTGAAGTGTCGAGAACTAGGCGAGATCGTGACCGCCAAGAGGGCAGCCTCCTGGGCGGAGGCGCCTCGGCGACCGCCCCAAGGGGGGGCGAGATGATGACTCTCGAAAGGCGAGATTGTGACTGTCGAGAGGGCAGCCTCCTGGGCGGAGGCCCCTCGGCGACCGCCCCAAGGGGGGCGAGATGATGACTGTCTGACTGGGTACTCTTGACTCGGGACTGTTGGTTGCGGAATCTGTCTTCAGCTGTTGAGGCGAGATCGTGACCGCCGAGAGGGCAGCCTCCTGGGCGGAGGCGCCTCGGCGGCCGCCCCAAGGGGAGGCGAGATGATCACTCTCTGACTGGGTACTGGATACTGTTTTTTGGTCGGGACTGTCTTCAGCTGCGCAATCCAGCGACCGTAGCGCGCCTGTCGTGGGGTGCTGGAACTAAAGTGGTTCCGCTTTACACCACTTCGGTACGTTGTTTGAGTCCGTGGCGCTGGCATCGACATTCTCACCGTAGTCGTTATTATTATTTTAAAAGATGCTAAAATGACATTTGTACAAAGCTTTCAAACAATTACAATATAGCCTAGCCTTGGGCGAAGGTTTTTATTGCCGAGTCACTGGTTTAACAATACACCCATTTCGGATTATGACTTAATGAGGGTCTAGAGCTAAATCTGCCGACTAATGGGTGTATTTCCAAGTTGGTTTTCTATTTTTTTTATTGAGGGACCGGTGAAACTATTGACAAAATATTTAGGTCTAATAAAATCAGAACTGCCGCCTCCATCTGCGTGTAAAATCACAGAGACAAATGCTGGAGCACGTGTTCGCTTTGGTCTTTCTGTGAATTCAAGTCATGTATATACCTAGGGACATATCAATCGCCCCCGGTTTGTTTGACTTGAATTCACAGTGAGATTATACTTAACTTATAAGCTATTATTAAATTTACTATTGCTACGACATTTAACCTAACAACCTAGATTTAACATTATTACGATATTGATATTGGCATAGTGTGTGTGTGGGAATGGAACTAGGTGTAGCCTGAATGACTTCTGCTGTGGCCGCTCGCGTAGTCCGGGTGCTAGCTGACGCCATTGTTCAAAATATTCTAAATTGTCTAAAAGTAAAATCTATTCCTAAATTTAAAAAAAATATATATACCTAATTTAATTTGAAAAAATCTATACCTAAATTAATTAAAAAAAAATCAATACCTAAATTAATTAAAACTACCTACAGCTTAGTTAATAAAAAAAAGCAATACCTAAATTAAAAACAAATCTGTACCTAAACTATTACTAAGATTTTTGGGCGCCAAATACTCTTTTGATATGGGAAGTATTAAACCCGGATGTACATATTATAGAGACGAAAAAATACTGTAAAACATAAATCAAAATTGCCACTTAAAATTAAACAAAATTATAAATAACCTGAAAATCTTATCCTAGATTCTAACGAGGCTGTGGGCGAATAAATTATTTTACAAATTATGAAAATCGTTCCTCCTTTTAAATTAATTGCTCTAATCTCAGGGTCGGGAATCGGAAGTATGCACTTATACTTCTACCAGCCTAAAAGCCGGTAGGCCCCACGTTGGGCGCCAATTGTTATAACTCTACTTAGGGGAGTTAATAATTAATATTATTCATGTAAAGAAAAGGAGGAACGAGTACAAAAAAAGAAGTTACTTAGTTACAAAACACTCTTAAAATTTATTTAATAAAATGTATAAAGAAGGGTTAGTCTTAATCTAGGCTTAATGATAGTTCTTAAAATTAATTCTTAAAACTAATTGTCCTTTTTCTTAATCCTAAATTATCTTCATTCACTGTCTTAAAAGTTGGGTCACGTTACGAGATAATTATGCAAAAATTGTGCAGACACTTCCCTTTACTGGTTCTGGAATCACGGATCTCCACGTTCGCACTTATCACCGACAACACAAGCGGCAACTTGGGTTGGATCCGAAGGGCGGAAGTTGTTCAACCTGGGCCAAGGCTCCGAAGGGCGGAGTCGGCAGGCAGCGAATTCTGAGTGGGCAGCTTCTGGGTAGGAAAATCCTCGGCACCGCTCCAAGGGGGAGAGCAGGAAGTTTCTCGGCGGAGGCGAGACGGTAACTTTTGCTAGGGCAGCTCCCTGGTCGGAAGAGCCTCGGTGCCGCTCCAAAGGGGGAGAGCAGGAAGTTTCTCGGCGGAGGCGAGACGGTAACTTCTGCTAGGGCAGTTCCCTGGTCGGCAGCTGCCTCGGCGCCGCTCCAAGAGGGAGAGCAGGTTGATGACTCCCAAGATGATGACTGTCGAGTGCGGAAATGTGAAGTGTCGAGAACTAGGCGAGATCGTGACCGCCAAGAGGGCAGCCTCCTGGGCGGAGGCGCCTCGGCGACCGCCCCAAGGGGGGGCGAGATGATGACTCTCGAAAGGCGAGATTGTGACTGTCGAGAGGGCAGCCTCCTGGGCGGAGGCCCCTCGGCGACCGCCCCAAGGGGGGCGAGATGATGACTGTCTGACTGGGTACTCTTGACTCGGGACTGTTGGTTGCGGAATCTGTCTTCAGCTGTTGAGGCGAGATCGTGACCGCCGAGAGGGCAGCCTCCTGGGCGGAGGCGCCTCGGCGGCCGCCCCAAGGGGAGGCGAGATGATCACTCTCTGACTGGGTACTGGATACTGTTTTTTGGTCGGGACTGTCTTCAGCTGCGCAATCCAGCGACCGTAGCGCGCCTGTCGTGGGGTGCTGGAACTAAAGTGGTTCCGCTTTACACCACTTCGGTACGTTGTTTGAGTCCGTGGCGCTGGCATCGACATTCTCACCGTAGTCGTTATTATTATTTTAAAAGATGCTAAAATGACATTTGTACAAAGCTTTCAAACAATTACAATATAGCCTAGCCTTGGGCGAAGGTTTTTATTGCCGAGTCACTGGTTTAACAATACACCCATTTCGGATTATGACTTAATGAGGGTCTAGAGCTAAATCTGCCGACTAATGGGTGTATTTCCAAGTTGGTTTTCTATTTTTTTTATTGAGGGACCGGTGAAACTATTGACAAAATATTTAGGTCTAATAAAATCAGAACTGCCGCCTCCATCTGCGTGTAAAATCACAGAGACAAATGCTGGAGCACGTGTTCGCTTTGGTCTTTCTGTGAATTCAAGTCATGTATATACCTAGGGACATATCAATTTCATAAAAAGATGTTTAAACAAATATTTATTTATTTATTTATATATATATATACGCCTAAAAAGGCTTTTACATAGAAGTGATACATGATGCAGTGTACATAGGAGAATATGTATTATACAGGAGATATTGACAGTAAATAGATATAATCCATTTTAAAGAAGGTACAAAATACACACTTGTAAAATTGTGAAAACAAGTATAATAAGAAAATATTAAAAAATATGAAGCAATATTAGTAAAACGTAAGAGTAACATAAAGTAAAAAAGAAATTACAACAACACTACATATAAGACAAAACATATCATTGGTTGCGAGTTAACCATAACCACCCAACAACATCCACAACCGAATAACCAAATAACCGAGCTCTCGACAGCGTAGTTGCGGTTATTTTCAAATAACCGTTGTATAGTTAGTTATGTTGTACAACTAATGACTAGGCAATTTTTGTATTGGGAACAAAACGAATAATGCGTAGCGTGAACGTTGCCGTGTTTTTCAACTAACCCCCGTTCGGCACGACAAAATCGGGTTAATCATTTACAAATCGAACAGTGAACGCACTTTCACAAGATAAACATTTAAAAGTAAAAAAAAAACAAACGGTTATGTCAATACAGCTAACCAGGGGCATTTAACTAAGCTTTAGCCTTGAAACCCATTTGAAACCGCCACGCCCACCTCAAAATTCTTATAGAAAACGAATAATATGGCTAAAAGTTCAGATCTCATTGGTGAGAGCAGAAGGATTGGTTTGATCTCTCGCTCTCTACCATAATGACTCGTGTAACAGAAAGAGATGACAGAATTTTGCCGTTTGACAGTTTTCAAATCATTCAAACAAAATGACAGTGGTTTATTTATACTATCATTTCCGTCGAAAATATTGCGTGTTAAAGTTGTTCGTGATAAAAATACAATATAAGCCAGTATAGTGTTAGCGAGTTACAAACATATATTCAACCTACCTAC
This sequence comes from Hesperophylax consimilis, assembly GCF_061612785.1. Taxonomy (NCBI): domain Eukaryota; kingdom Metazoa; phylum Arthropoda; class Insecta; order Trichoptera; family Limnephilidae; genus Hesperophylax; species Hesperophylax consimilis. Next base: position 37,800 of record NW_028301285.1, read on the forward strand.
GTAAGTTCAAGTTTAAAGTGAATTGACAGTTTTTAGGTTAATCGTTAGGTTTTTTGAACAATGCTTCATACTTGGCATACATTTATTATATCGATAAACTTATTCATGTTATTGATTAGTGTTATCCTGTATTATCTTATTGTTTTGGTGAAATTAAAGATTTTTAAACATGTAACCATGAGTTCATCAGGCTGAAAAATGTCGAAATCCTTCGTCGTACTGTCGGACAATCATGTTTTGGAAATTTTCTTCAGTGTTTTTGCAAATTTCTTGTCATTTTGGGTTTCTTCTTCTCAGATTAACATGTTTCATCTTAAGGAAATGCACTGTAAAAGTTTATTTTCTTAGGTCAGATGAACCTTGCCCTCGGAAAACATTTCGATATTTTTCTGCTTCAGGTACATTTTTATTTTTAAAATTTTTATTTTTAAAATATTTTTTTGGGCTAGTGAATGAATGGAGTAGGCCGAGAGAAATTATATTGTCTATGGTTGCATCTTATTTTTAGATGACCTTAAGTTTTTTCTACCTTGTCTACTGCTCTGCTCCGCACGGTAGGTACTGTTTGTATATCTGTGGTTAAGTACTGTATAATTCCGTTAGATACAAAAAGCCCGAAGATATCGATCTAGAGAGTGGTATATTTATGCAGCTAACTAACTTTTCAAACTTTCTCAGTGTGACAGCCGATTATTGTCAATTGACAATAAATACCTATAATAGTGATCGTGATCGTGATTATCTTATTTAATGTTGTGACTTTTGAAAACAGCCGGTTGAGTGTAAATTGACAATCTACGTAACCAAACAGTGAAAGGTATTAGAAAAATTAATTATGTGTTTGATTCTGTGATTTAAGACATTTGTGTTTGTTCAAACTTTCAATTTGCAACAATACGAGTTTTGCCAAACACATGACCGTGATAAAGTGACGTGAAATTATTCAATTGATTACCTATTATCATCAATGTTCACACAAAATAAAGAATAACAAGCCGATTCTAGTGAAATCTCTGTGCAAGGACTTACAAGCTTAAGATTTGTTTAAAAATCTGAATCGCATACGTTGACATTTTTCCGCTCAGTCGTGTTTGAGGTTAAGTTGTATAGTCTTTAGTTTGATCATTGTTGCCAATCTTTGAATTTGCATATAATCATAAGAATTTTTCCCGCCTAGTAATAAAAGGCATCAAGATTCGCGTGAAAAACAGGGAACCGGTCCCGGTGTACACCATGGATGGCGCAGCGGACAGGGACTCTGACATAGGGGAGGAAAGCCCAATGGTAAGCACTTCAAACACATTCTACCTTATAAATATTATGTTTTGCCATTCCTCTGCATATCTCCACGGGAAGCTGCGTTTACCTACCAACCTACAAAGGGCCGGTATGTCACTGGACTTATCATACCAGGGCTCCTACTAGAAACAACTTGACGGACATAAAAATCTTTCTTGGCGCAACAGAAATTTCGGGCCCTAGTCACTAAACCAGTGGTTCTTAACCTTTTTGGCTGGCGACCCAAGGTACGAATATATTTGAAGTACGCGACCCTAATCTAATTTTTTATTTTTTTTCCATTGACAGGTTATGTAATTTTATACTATAAAATTTATACGATGTATTGGTAAAATTAGAAATAAACAAATTTATTTAAATGTTCTGTATTAAAATCAGCCCAGCATTAAAACAGTTAAAAAATTTACAGCAAAATAATCAGTGACTACCCTGGTGTTGTATTTTTGAACAAAGATCATGTATACGTGGAGTTATGTTTATAGAAAGTGCACACCGCATGTCATGCTGAGGATCCAACCTATTCCTGTACTTATTCTTCATAACAGCAAGGCATGAAAATCCTGCTTCACATAAATAAGTAGTTGGGAAAGGTAGCAGGGCTTTTTCAGCTTCATTGCTCAGAACAGGCTTCCCAGATAATTGTGCCCAAAATTTTGTGAGACTCGTTCTGGCAAATCTCTCCTTTAAAAGTGCATCACCTTGCATTTCGAGCAATTCTTCTTGTAATCCAGCTGAATCGTTTTCAACGCCCATTACATCTACTTCAAATGGATTTCTTACCCAACTGTATTTCACGATATGGACATTTTGTGGAATATATCTTTCCATTTCATTTTCAAGTCTTCTCAAATGTTCTAAAAAAATAGGCATGGTCTCCACGAAAATACGGTTGCCATTAAGATTAAGATCTTCCAAAAACAAGTTTAATGTTGGAAACGCTGCCAATTGACATTGAGCAATTTTATTTTGCCAAAGTTTTGTTTTGTTTTTAAAAACAGTAATTTTTTCATAAATGTCTACTACAGTGCGATTTTGACCTTGCATTTCTGTGTTCAACTGATTCAAGTGGTGGAAAATATCACCCAAATATGCCAATTTAGCCATCCATTTGTTGTCACTGAAGCGATCAGCACATTCGTGTCTTTTATCTGTCAAAAATATTTCTATTTCTGTTTTAAGAGAAAGAACTCTAGCTAGAATCTTTCCGCGGGATAGCCAGCGAATATCCGAATGGTATAATAAATTCTGGTGTTCTGAACCCATTTCTTCGCACATCAGTCGAAATATCCGAGAGTTCATAGCGCGTGCCTTTATGAAATTTATAATTTGTATTACGTCCTGTAACACCTGATGTAGATCTGGCTGCATATCACGTGTAGCCAAGTTTTCTCGATGTAAAAAGCAGTGTATTAAAACAACCTCTGGATTTCGTTCCTTGACTTTGGCACAAAACCCGATGCGACTCCCTATCATTGCCGGTGCTCCATCTGTACAGACTGCGAGACAATTGTCCCACAGTAATTGGTGTTCCACAAAGAACTTGTCTATTAAAAGAAATATATCAGCCCCAGTTGTAGTTTCAGAGAGCTTTTCACAAAGCAGGAACTCTTCATTGAAATTTTGTGGAGTTCTGTATCTTACGTACACCAACAGCTGTGGGAAATCTTCAATATCAACTGATTCGTCGATTTGAATTGAAAATTTGATGGCTTTTTTGAGATCCGTTATTAATTGTTCTAAAATATCTGATGACATTAAATCTATTCTCTTTTTCACAGTATCGTTTGAAATTGGCACCATTTCCAGCTTCTTCGCAATTTCATCTCCACAGACAGTTCTTGCCATGGCTATTGCAGCTGGTTTAATCAACTGCTCAGCAATACTATGGGGTTTTTTACATTGAGCTACTTTTAAAGCTACTTCGAAAGAAGCGTAGGTAGTTTTTTCTAACGAAACTATTGCTGAACTTGATGGTGCATCAAGTCTCATGCGCTTTGTTTGTGTTTCTTTTTCTTTCCAAAAAGCAAGCGGTTTATTTGCGTACGTTGGATGGACTTTTTCGAGATGTCTCTTCAATTTGTTTATTTTTAGCGATTCATTTGAAAGAAGTTGCGTACAAACCACGCATTGTGGACGTGGCACACCAGAGCGATCTTTTATTTCAATAAATCCTAAGGCTAAAAATTCTTGCTTGTATGTTAACATCCGTTTCGCCATGACTGTCCACAATTCGAAAGACTTACTGAAACAAAACGACAAATTATAGAAATATACTATTCTATTCGTTCATCGGCGAATTGTAGGCTAACAATGTCATTTATTGGAAAAAAATATTTTACCTTCTTTCGATAACAGCAATCGCGAGTTGCACTTTTAATCTTCCACAATTGATTATCACAATTTTGTAGCACTTTGTAGTTGTCAACAAAGAGTGTATTGTAGTCAAGTATAAACGTTATTCACGTAAAACAGTATGAGAAACGAGCGTGCAATCGTAAACAAACTCGCTAGCAAACTGACAGAGATGAGACGAGACCGACCGACCAGCGCGGTGCGGCGGGCGGCGCGGGTGGTGACCGAGCCGAACCGAGCGATGCCGACTGCGTGAGCCGAGCGGTGGCGATGGCGCGCACTCCTCGCTTTGCGCCCCGCGCCCTTCCGCCCATTAAAACAGAACTAACATGTCGCGATTGTGAACAATAGATGTCCTTGTTCTGAGAGTAGTAATAATTGTGACTATACTAGTTTAGTGACATCGATCGGGATATCAATACGCGATTTCCGCGACCCAACCCAAAACCTCTCGCGACCCAAATTTGGGTCGCGACCCGAGGTTAAGAATCGCTGCACTAAACAATCGTTTGTTTACAGGTAGGTACATACCTGTAAACGAGATCATCTTTTGACGAAAATGTATTATATTAGAGTGAATAACGACCAGTAAAACTAGTTTTTCCGATATTTCCAAAAATGAAAAAGCTTTCAAAGTGAACTTGGTTGAAAGGTATGCAATGGTGTCTAGTGACGTCACAAGATACGATTCAATAAGATTCATAATTCGTGCTGCAGTACCGAGATGTCATACGCTTTTCGGTCTGCCGCAAATATCAACATTTAACATTTTATATCTTCGGAACCATTCGTTATTTTCCAAAAATTCAAAAAGTTATGTTCTCGGCGTGATTAATTTAACATGTTACATTTGTAAATTTCGTTGTAGGAGACGGCCTCATGATCGACATGTACCTACCCTAATATGTAGGTACACACATTTAATAATATTATTAAGTTCAATAAGTATAGTAGTTACTTAGTACCTTATTAAAAGCAAGTCGGTATGTCTAGGTACAACTAATTTAAATTTTACTTAATAGTTACACTGTCACTATAAACAGTATGATAAATAGCATCACTCTAAAAATATGTGTATGTTTTTAACAGACTTGCAATAACTAGCAAACGACTCCAGAGTCCATGTATTTGCCATGGAAAAGTGCATTTTTTGTCCCTGTAATATTATGTTTGCAAGTCTAGTGTGACACCCCTATGTGTAATCTTCCAGGCAGTGCAGCTTTAAAAATATGAGTACATATACAGTCTTACTCATGAAAATAAATGTACACATAAATGAACGGATTATTCCAAATTCTTACTCACGGCCGCGCGCATGCGCAGGTGGGTAATACAGCAGATTATCGACCTGTCAGATTTTAGATCGCGGGTCCCCTAGGTTTATAGACTAAACTCGCGTCAACTTGCGTACCAAACTCTCTCGAAATGGAAAACTTTTTTGATAATCTCGACATTTTGCGGTCGGGTTTGGAAAACATCGATCGTATACGAATTGAACGTCAACCGCGCGTACGTAAAACCTACAATAAGCGATACGATCCGTTTGAAGCTCTCTCAGAATTAGATTTTCGATGCAAATATAGATTCACCAAAATCAATATGAGACGAATAATTGATCTAGTACGGCCAGACTTGCATGTCAGCGACAACAGACGTGGAAGTAGAATCTCCGTGGATCTACAAGTTCTCTCTGCCATACGATACTGGGGGCGGAATGAAGTAAGATAGTTTTTAATTACTTTTTAATACTACATACCTGTGAAGCAAATCAGCAAAATCGATAACCAAACACGCTTTCAATTAATATAGCTTTTTTTTGGCAGATACAGGATGATTGTGCCGACATTCACGGTTTTAGCCAACAAACGATGTCCCGCATAAGCAAACGCGTTGCAACTGCATTTGCTCGTCTTGCTCCACGGCACATAAAAATGCCACAGAGCATTGGCGAGCAACAGGCAACCGTTGCAGAATTTTATGCAATAAAACGTTTTCCGGGCGTTATGGGAGCAATTGACTGCACCCATATTAAAATAAGGAAAGTTGGCGGTGATGCCGGACAGTACTATGTCAACAGGAAAGGGGATTATTCATTAAATGTCCAGGTTTGTAAAGTGAAACCTCGATATGTGCCTATGAAATTTTAACTTTAACCAACATTGAATGTATGAATGAATTCATTTCAGGTTGTGTGCAATGCTAAGCTGAAAATCATGGATATTGTTGCTCATTGGAGAGGCAGCACCCACGATGCTCGCATTTTCAGAGAAAGTAATATCAAACAAAGGTTTGAAGATGGTCACTTCAATGGATGACTATTGGGAGATGGAGGTTATGCCTGTACACCATATCTCTTCACCCCAGTTAGGAATCCAAGAAACCCCGGAGAAGAGGCCTATAACAGGGCTCAAATATCTACTCGCAACACGGTAGAGAGATGTTTTGGTGTGTGGAAGCAAAGATTTCGTTGCCTGCTGCGGGGTATGTCAGGTTCTCTTGATACCATCAAGACAACTATAGTAGCTCTTGCTGTTCTCCAATGTATTGCCGTCGATATGAATGATCCTGATTTTGGTAAGAAAACAATTCAAAATAACAGATATTCCTTACATTAGAATTTTGTGTGTAATAATGCTGTGCTTTATAATTGGATTCCAATAGATGATGGTGATGGTGAAGGCGATGAGGATGCAGTAGCAGGACCAGTAGCAGGTGGCGGTGCTGACATGGAATTGGAAGGAGCTCCAAACATGAACCAGACCGGAAATGCAAATAGACAGGTCTTCATTCGTCAACATTTTTTAAGAGTATGTAAGTTTTGTTTAATAAGAAAATCAATAAGTTTGTTTAATATCATATTAATTTATTTATAAAATGCAGATACATCAAGTCATCATACTAGGTTGCCTGTTTCGTGGTGACTATTTATTTAAGGACTGCTTACAGTGGAAGATCCTTGTCTGAAAACAAATTAGAATAATATTAATTATTGACAGTAAATATAACAGAATGTAGAAATACACTTTAAAATATCTGAAATATTCATTATTCTTCGACTATCATATTGTTGAATCCGTCAAAGACAGAGCTTCTTCTGAATGAAGCGTTAGAGCAGTAAGAAGACATTTTAAATGTACGATATTACACGCAAATGAATGGAAATGAATAAATACTAACCGTTGGTGGAGAATTGGTCCCCTGGGCACGTGCAGCAGCGGGACTCTCCACTGACACCTCTAAAGCGGGGGGCTAGGGGGTTGGGGGTGTTTCTTTGCGCATCAACATCTTTGTATTATGCTCTTCCTCCATCAACCTTATTCGAGCATGAATAATGTTCCTGGACTCTTCTTCCATCAACCTTATTTTATTTTCAGATTCCAGTACATTCAGCCGAAGGTTGGCCCTGGACTCGTCTTCAGTCAACCTTATTCGAGTCTGAATTATTTGCCTGGACTCATTCTCCATACGCTCCATCTTCTTCGTGTACTCCAGGTGAATCATTTTTTTGGTTTCTTCCCATACTTTCACCGACAAGTCATCAGGTTTGGCTTTCTGAAAAAAAACAACATAAATCTTTCATACCTGGTTTAAAATAATTGTGCTGTTTAATCTATTTTCTACTTTTTTTCTGTTTTGATATATTTAATCTGTATTTTTACACTTCATTCAACATGTATGGTGATTTGATGTATCTTTTCTTAATAATTAAATATGCATTTTATAAATAAAAAAATATGAAATTAAACAAATTTATTGATTTTCTTACTAAACTTTTAATTTTGGTCCGACAATAAAGTCTGTTATACAAATGGCAATGAAGTGTAATGTGTGACCTACTTTAGTGAAGAGTCGCCTCCGGGGTGAAGAGCGCAGCGGGACAGTGTGTGCTGGTGGCGGTGCTGGTAGAGCTGGCTGTGGAACTCGTTGTGGTGCTGGTGCTGGTTGTGGCAAAGGTGATTGTGGTCGGGCAGCAGCTACGTTTGTGGGCGAAATCTGTAATAATAAAACACCATTTGCAAACTTTTATTCTATCTTTATACATTAAATACAAGTTCAGTTTCGATAGAACAATCAATATTTTAATAAAATTATTATCATCGTACAAATTTATCTTTTGAATAAAATAAAGCTACAATATTTACCTTTGCAGAATACGAATTACTATCGTGACAGTTGCTGTCCACCGCAAATTCATTGGGCAACATGTCCACCAGTGAGTAACAACTTTACACTATCAACACTCAGTATACTGAGTATACGAGCCGTTTGGTGAGGTCTGTTCGTTTTTCTCGTTACTCTCGTTCTCGTTTTGTAATAATAAACAACTGAATGGAAAACGGAAAACAGCCCCATATTTATGTGATTTCAATTTCAACCCGTTTTAAAAATAACAGGATTGCCTTCTCACTCTTTGCCCGTAATGGGTGTTAAGTGCGAAACGTTAAGATAGTATTTTTTCCTGGAAAAAACAGCTAAACAGGGTGCCTTACAGAAAACAGCCCTTACCTGTTGTGGATTGCCTTCTCGCTCTTTACCCGTAATGGGCCTTAAGTGTGAAACGTTAAGATAGTGTTTTTTCCCGGAAAAAACAGGTACTGTTTTTCGCCTGCAACAGACCTATCTCACTCTTACATATTAATACGACGTTAGTGCGAGAGAGTAATATAATGTTATTCGTTTGGAATAGTTCTTTTTCATTCATTCTCGTGCTTTCTTGATAAAAGTTAGAAGAGTCGACAAAACGGACAAACTGTTTGTGCGGATTATAAATAACAGTTTGGGCATTTTTTTACTCCAAACATGTTGTGCAAACGTGTTTGTCGTTTTTTGACCCACCACTACGAGGTACGAGGAGACTATCAACCTCATACAATTATGTACGAGATTTTGATAATACCTATGGCTATACGAACATTTTACATCACTATTATATAACAGTAAAAACTAGTGCCATCTATCAGAATTTGTAGGAACTTCTTACACCAAAAATTACATTGCCGTATTTGCGCGATGATTGTCTATGGTAGTTATCCCATCAACCGAGAAATCCACGAATAATAAAATTATTGAAATCTCTGAATAATAAAACAGTTCGTTCGTTATTCGCATTAGTCGTCGCTGTGACACAGAGCACAAATTTATACGATCTCTGTTTTTTACTATTTGGAGAGGAGATGTAAATTAGATTCGTTACCTTGATTTACATTTAATTTTTTGTGATTTAACTAGAGTAACAATAAAGATTTTTTTTAATACCACACAAAGGGATGTTTTATTTAGTAGGAAACTTGCAATACTTTATTTCACTGAGTAAAAAGTCCTAAATCCCCCCCCCCCCGCCCCCCCGAAGCGGGTTTTGTTTGCCAAGATCTTGTTTTGTTCAAGGTTTGCGAAATGTAGGGAAATTATAGGGAAATTTCGCCTCGAAATCTGGGGAAATAATTATTTTGGGCATACCATCCCTCGTACGAGGTTTGAAAGTCAAAGTACGAGATTTTTAGCTGCATCCGTACGAGGGATTTTTTTTACGGTTGGCAACCCTGACAACTACCAAGACTACTGGCAACACATAATATTACTGTTATTTCGATTTAAAAACGCGTGTTTGGCAGCTTTTAACGGTTTGACATTTCTCGGATTTCAACATTATTTTAAAGGTAAGATATCGCATATTTCTGTTGAAAATAATTATTGGATTGTATATACATGTCTAATCTGATATATAAACATGATTTCCAATCAAAAACATTTGTTTTTCACTTAGTTTTCGGTAATAACATTCATGTTCCTGAGCTGGCACTTTGGTTGTTCGTGGATGTTTTTCATAGAAATCTTTTCTTGGCCTTTAATATGTAAGTCAATGTATTATTTATAACAAATAATCAACATATAATTAAATAAAAGGTAAAATTTCGATCGCGCTGGCCTCGCTTATTATGAATATTTTTTAGATAAAACCTTTAGATTCACCTTAATTACTGTACGACAAAACTTTTAACCTTCGGGGAGGTGGAAAATATTGCAATAAAAATTTCAATTACGTAAAACTAAAATTAGCTTTCGTTTTGTGAAACGAGACCGTCCATTTTCAAACTTTACTGTCAAACGTCATTTTGTTTTGTTGGTATTTCTGTTACTATGGGACAAAACGAACGGCTAGAAGTGGCTAGAAACATAATCGCGCGGGCGTTTTTTTAATATTAAAAAATTCCGTCAAATTAGTATTTACCTAATATGCATGCATTGTGTGCGTTGTGATTGAATTTTATTAGCTGGATTTTATTTTTTTACGTTCAAATTTTATTTAAGTAAACTATTTCTGCGATGTTGAGCGGCTACGCTAAGTTTTTGTAACATGGTTTATGATGAAAAAGAAAATGCCCCTTTATACCGCCTGCTCGCGTCAATGCAAGAAAAACATCCCAGTTTTCAATTAGTTTAGCGGCTACGCTAGGTTTGTGTAACATGGTTTTTGAGATATATATATATATATATATATATATAAAACTACAACAAACCTAGCGTAGCCGCTAAACTATTTTAAAACTGGGATGTTTTTCTTGCCTTGACGCGAGCAGGCGGTATAAAAGGGACACTTTCTTTTGAATCACAAACCATGTTACACAAACCTAGCGTAGCCGCTAAACTAATTGAAAACTGGGATGTTTTTCTTGCCTTGACGCGAGCAGGCGGTATAAAAGGGACACTTTCTTTTGAATCACAAACCATGTTACACAAACCTAGCGTAGCCGCTAAACTAATTGAAAACTGGGATGTTTTTCTTGCCTTGACGCGAGCAGGCGGTATAAAAGGGACACTTTCTTTTAAATCACAAACCATGTTACACAAACCTAGCGTAGCCGCTAAACTAATTGAAAACTGGGATGTTTTTCTTGCCTTGACGCGAGCAGGCGGTATAAAAGGGACACTTTCTTTTGAATCACAAACCATGTTACACAAACCTAGCGTAGCCGCTAAACTAATTGAAAACTGGGATGTTTTTCTTGCCTTGACGCGAGCAGGCGGTATAAAAGGGACACTTTTTTTGAATCACAAACCATGTTACACAAACCTAGCGTAGCCGCTAAACTAATTGAAAACTGGGATGTTTTTCTTGCCTTGACGCGAGCAGGCGGTATAAAAGGGACACTTTCTTTTGAATCACAAACCATGTTACACAAACCTAGCGTAGCCGCTAAACTAATTGAAAACTGGGATGTTTTTCTTGCCTTGACGCGAGCAGGCGCTATAAAAGGGGCACTTTTTTTGTATTACAAACTTAGCGTAGCCGCTCAACATCGCAGATATAGTTTACTTAAATAAAATTTGAACGTAAAAAAATAAAATCCAGCTAATAAATTTCAATCACAACGCACATAATGCATGCATATTAGGTAAATACTAATTTGACGGAATTTTTTAACATTAAAAAAAACGCCCGCGCGATTGTCTCTAGCTACTTCTAGCCGTTCGTTTTGTCCTATAGTAACAGAAATACCAACAAAACAAAATGACATTTGACAATAAACAAATAAAAGTTTGAAAATGGACGGTCTCGTTTCACAAAACGAAAGCTAATTTTAGTTTTACGTAATTGAAATTTTTATTGCAATATTTTCCACCTCCCCGAAGGTTAAAAGTTTTGTCGTACAGTAATTAAGGTGAATCTAAAGGTTTTATCTAAAAAATATTCATAATAAGCGAGGCCAGCGCGATCGAAATTTTACCAAATAAAATAACAAACAAATAGAATAAAATGTGATTAAACATATTCCGTTTAGGTAGTTTAGGTTAGTTTAGGTTAGAACATGGAAAATAGGTATAAGAAGGTATAGGTATTGAACCCGATATTTGGTGTTTACGACTCCTATTAAAAATATACTCTTTAAATCTAACAACATCTTGCCTGAACGAGTGATTTTCGTTTACTAACAAAATAGCAAGTTACTACAAGCAGTACAAGCTCATCAACACGTTTGCTCGCTGGCGTCTTAATGTACAAGTACTGACATCTTTCGATGCAAGTCGGCACGGGTTGCAGTTGTCCAAAGTAAACGAATTTTTTTTTATAAGTGTTTTGTCATTATTAAAACAAAATTAGAGGGTATGCATTCAAAAATAACAACTTTAATTTTTTTGGGACACCCTACCATACATATCTCGAAAAGTATTTTTTTGGAGATGACCAATTTTAATTTCGTCATTGCTGAGGATCATGATATTTCCTCAGATGTCAAGACTCTTTAATTCGTCACAGTCCTGTTTGCGCGTTTTACCTTAACCGTCTCATTTCCCTCTAGATCCAGCACCAGTACCGCCTGACTTCGGAACAGGGCCCCGCCCACTGCAAGCCGTTTGTGGTGTCGCTGCAGTTGGGGGGAGGCGAGGGCGGCGGTCCCGTGGAAGAGTACAGCGCCGAGGGCAGCCGAATCCATGCTGCACAGCACGCCGCGGCCGCCGAGGCCCTGCGCCGCACTGCCTACCCCCGGCCCCCTCCCCGTAGGGCAAATGGTAACCATTCACTTTATATACTTACATATCGTAGAGACTGACACCTAGCAGAATCCACTCGGTTGATCAGTGGTTCCATAATATTGAAGGAAAGAATAAACATCAAATCTTAACTAACCTAACCTACTTTTTCTTTACTAAACTCTCACGTAGATGATTTGTTTCCAACTAATTGTTGATGGAATTATATTATTCCCTGATTTTCTTAGCCTAATACACCATCTAGAACTTCCAAATTATTTTAATAATTATTACATGTTATGAGCAGGCAGCATTCTGCTGATGCGCTCGTATCTGATTTCACAATAAGTTTAACAGTAATTGCGTTAAGCATCCAATCGAGCTTTAAATTGTTTTATATAAGTATTGTGGTATTTTTTTTTCTTCCGTGTTTACTCTATTTGCAAGGATTGAATGCAAAAGATGTTATGTTAAAAAAAATTAACATTTTGGTTGGTGGTGAAGATTTCTTATTCTCGATCAAGTCATCCCTTTCTCTTCTTTCTTTTAACATTGGTAATCTTTTATAATAACGATACTCCCTTGTTATCTAGATTGCATGCAGTTGGCAATATTTTTGCAGAAATAGTAGATGTGTTCCATTAAGTGACCACATTAGTTTTCAAACACCTTTTTTAGGGGCTTTTACATAGGGAATAGTTTATAAAATTATATGCAATTATTTTACTACTAAACAGCTTTTTTTATACATAACTGAAGTGCCCTAGGAACAATCTTTTGTAAATATTAAGTGATAAATTGATAATGTCCACTGAAGAATCCACATTATCGCCCTCCTTTGGTACCTATTCTGGCCAATGAGGAGTTCATATTATGGTAATTAGTCCCAGAATTTCTGCACTGTCAAAAAAACCCGACTTCTAGTAATCTGGTATTATTAATTTAGCTCTTCTCTAACAGATGGTGATACAGAAGACAACTTGTGTGACCTGAAATCTCCCGTTTCCATGGTCCATGAGATAGCGCTCAAATTCCACCTCCCTGTCAACTTTAACACCAAAAGCGAAAAAGGGCCTCCACATATGAAGGTAGAAAGATACATAATATGTTTATTTCCTGTACAACTTAAAGACAGTATCCTTTTATCTGGATTTCCCTGTGTTAAATATCTTTGTTTTATTATTATTTTTGTACAATTAATTAATACAGGGTGTCCGGGGGTAAAGTGCACAGACTTCGGTAGGTGATTTTACCTGATGGTAGAAGTAAAAAAGATAATAATGAATTTTTTTGCAAAAAGGGTATTTTCATACAATAATTACATCAACACCATCTATGAATAAACATATACAGTAAAACTCGCTTAAGAAGTTCCCACTTAAGAAGTTTTCACGCTTAAGAAGTTTTGATTTTTGGTCCCTTGAAAATTCCATACAAAAAACACGATTTTTTCCCACATAAGAAGTTTTAGAGCTAAAACTGCTTCCCGCTTAAGAAGTTTTAGAAATCCGGCGGTAAAATCAACACAAACGAAATATTGTGTCGCATAATATCTAAAATGAACCTTTTTCCAAGTCATAAATTGAAAGACGTTAACTGAAACCCATACCTAGTACCTGAGACCATAAAACCCTTTGTCGGCCGCCGGGCCGTAAGCCGTAACCTGCCGTAACCAATAAACATCCAATAAATAAACCAAATACCCCATCTCCTAATCCCCTAACTAGGTAAAATAGCAATGGAACGAATAAACAATGCGGAATTATGTAACAAATATGCAAGCGTCTTTAAGGCCGAAATAACATGAAAGATTATATTAAACTCAACCTTAATGACAACGTGGGCTAGATCTACATTTGCATACATTTGACGCCTCCTTCAATAATCTTCCCTTTGATAATGAACATAGAGATGTTTCGTAATATTATTGTATAAAAATTTTATTCCATCGAATTTTTAAAACACGAAAAACTTTTGATAATCTATCGGATCACGGTTAATACGGAATATTTCACCTTTAAATACATAACAACATGATTATATGGCGGGGGAGATGGTAAAATATGCATTATAATTACGTTTTTTTCATTCAAACATCAAAAATTGCCGTGCATCATGTTTCATCTGACATTTGTCGTAAATTAAGTTTGAAGGTTAGGAAATACATATGCATAAATTTAAAATGTAGATTGAAACGAAACTTCGCAAATGATTTTTGTAGTTTTTGTATGCGTTCACAGATTATACATAATTCCAGCGTCAAACAGCTTGTATGATATAACTTTCTGATTCAAGCATCAAGCCATTTATTTATGTGCGAAATCGTAGCTATTCGATGTCTGCTAGTTAGGTAGGACCATAAATGAACCTACAGGTGCATAATATTGAGCTGCGCATATTATTTTCATAAGGAATTTCTAGAAAAGGATTAAAATATCTTTAAAAATACATCATAACAATAGTCTCTCAAATCTCAAATGCCATTGGAGCAAGCAGCAAGCGTGCAAAAAAGTTAAAGTCCGCCAACTAATAAGCAGTTTGCCGCGTAGACTTTGTGAGATTTTTCTGTGCAGTGCCATGGCAGGGTTGCAGTACGCAAACGGTTCTGAGGCAAAGAACCCGCTATCATTATTTGCGGTTAACAAAATTACTTGCGGTGTCCTTTGATCAAACCGCTTGGTAAAATTAACCACAACAAGTCTTTCTTTCTCCCTCAGTTCATATAGTAAACGAAAGCGTAAAAAAGAGACGGCGTATATCCACAGCTCTGTCTTCAACTGTCAAGTTAAGAGTGAGTAATCATTAACAAGTAAATATGTATAATCCATTGCCTTTACACCAATTTAAAATAAGATCAACAGTATGAACCTTTTGGAATGCTGCAACTTTTACTATCCGAATTCGAGTGGCTTTTTCGAGGGATGTACTTTAACAGTTTTAAAATTGTGTTTACTTTGTCCATGGGATGGTTTTGTTTTGATTTTTAATGTTTAGTCTCGATTTTAACGTTTCACCATCTACACCTTACCACCAACGCTCCATTTCTTCACCCGCTGACCTACGCTTTTTCGATTTTTTACCTACTGAACTCTCTGCCCAACGCTATTTTCCACTGACTGTCCTATCTCAACCGCCGACCCACCGCTTTTCCACTGTTTTTCGAGTTATTTTATCCAGTATCATACCGCCGAATATCGCATTTCCCAACCGCCGACCCGCCGCTTTTCAATTGATTTTCAAGTGATTTTTTCCAGTATTATACCGCCGAATATCGCTTTTTTTCGCTACCGATATTTCCCCGCCGACCTCCGCATTTCCACTATTTTCCGATAATCTGACAATTTTTGTGCGTGTTTTTCTATCATGTTTTTATCCGGAGTGCCTAAACCGGTTGTTGTAAAACGAAAACCATTAACGATTTCCCAAAAAATTGAAATCATCAGAGAGTTAGACGCGTCGCGCGGAGAAACGCGCATTCAATTGGCAAAAAGGCTCGCGATTCCGGTGACAACTTTAAATGGAATAGTGGCGAAAAGGGAGAATATCTTGAAACAATCACAGGAAACAGGACCTCTGAATCGCCAGAAGACAAAGTCCAGCAAGTACGAGAAGGTGGAGGCTGTCCTTCTGGAATGGTTCAGACAAAAACGCGCTCTCAACCTTCCACTAAGTGGACCAATAATCAAGGAAAGGGCTGAAGATATAGCACGGAGGCTAAATATTCCATTCACGGCCTCCAACGGCTGGATCGACAGATTCCGGCGACGTGCTAACATTGTGTACAAAACAGTCAATGGGGAGTGCAACAGTGTGAATAAGGAGGTAGTAGACGTATGGAGGACGACCACGCTGCCGGCTCTTCTGGCAGCTTACAAGCCAAGTGATGTGTACAATGCAGATGAATGCGGACTGTTTTTTAATATGTTGCCAGATAAAACATTTGCCTTTAAAGGAGAAGCCTGCCATGGTGGGAAACGGAGCAAGGAGAGGATCACAGTTCTGGTATGTGCCAATGCGGATGGTTCCGACAAGTGGCCTTTATGGGTAATCGGGAAGGCCAAAAACCCAAGATGTTTTAAAAACATCAGGAACCTTCCGTGCACATACCGGAACAATAAATCGGCATGGATGACATGCAAGACTTTCCACGAATACCTCCTCAGCATGGACCGGAAGATGGCTGCACAAGACAGAAAAATAATTTTGTTTGTGGACCACTGCGCTGCACATCCAAAGGACCTTGGATATTTGAAGAATGTAAGGGTGGAATTTCTTCCCGCCAATACAACATCAGTGCTGCAACCTATGGACCAGGGAATAATTGCTTCCCTGAAGCAGCACTTCAGGAAAAAAATGGTCTGTAGGTTGCTACAAAAGATAAATGAAGAAAATCAAATGTATAAATTGGATTTGCTCGAAGCCGTTTGCTTCCTTTCGTCTTCCTGGAACTCGGTGACACAGCAAACCATTGCCAACTGCTTCAGGAAAGCCGGGTTCCAAGACACGCCAGAAGAGAGGGAGCAGCCTGAAGATGATTTCGATGCCACATGGGATGTTCTCCGGGGAAGAATGGAATTGCCGGAGACATTTTCGGATTACGTCCGAATCGATTCTGAATTGGTTCCTTGTGGAGTACAGGACACATCCGATCTATGCTCCGAGGAACCAGAAGAGGATGAAGAAGATATTGCTGAAGAAAATGAAAACCCCAAGAAAATACCAACCTGTGGGCAAGCACTCGCCCACTTAGATGCCTTTCAGCATTTCTTGATGGGGAGTACAGAAGTGCCCGAGTGCTTCAAGGGTTATTTGGCAGAGATGCAAAATTTTACTACAAAAGAATTTAATAATAGAGTTAAGCAATCTACTATAGATAAATACTTCGAAAAAAAATAATAATTTATATGTAGGTATGTAAATAAACTTTTTATAATCAACTATGTTCTACCATTTTTCATTTATTTCACTTTCCCACCTTTTTCTAAATACATAATACTAATTACCATGATAACTAGAAGATGTATATATATATATTTTTTTTTGACCGCTTGGATCATATGAGCTTGTTTTCATGACAATTTAACGTAGGTAGACATAGGAATGACGTATGCCCCGGACTCGAGTTATTAAATGGCTAAAATTGAATCCCACTTAAGAAGTTTTCCCACTTAAGAAGTTTTTTTTCCCCGGTCCCTTGGAAAACTTCTTAAGAGAGTTTCACTGTACATTTATCCTTAAGGTTAAATGTCTCATTCATTATTATCTACGTGTTCATAGATGGCGTTAATTAAATTATTTTATTAAAATATGCTTTTTGCAAGTTATGCTTTACAATATTAACCACTCGGAACATTAGAACGTCAAAAGACGTAAATATGATAATAGCGGTCAAGACATTAGTACGTCTTTTCACGTAAGCGCGCGAGATTTTACAAAAATCGATTTATTTCCATCACTAGTATACGGATTGCCATGATTTAAAAAACAGAGTATCGATAATGAATAACGCTACGCGTCTGCATTCAAAAATATCTATGGAATCTAAAGGTGCATTATCTGAGTCGATTGAATCTGTCAGCTTGTTCGTTCGTAATTTATTGCGTTTTTAAATAATTTATTAAAAATATTTTAGTTTGGACGGTTAATATTTTGAGGTGACCAATAGTTTTTAATTATATTTCTTCAATATATAAAGTGTTATTTCTTTATGATACTCAGAAAAAAGTACATTTTTCACAGCTTTGAAATAATGGTCAGCGATTTTTACATATTTTTGACGTTTTCAGAAAATGTATATTTAGAAACGCAAATATTTACGTACAACAAAACAATACGATAGTGAATTTCATAATCTTTCCAAAACATTGTTTAGAATGAGGCTACGTTTCCCAAAACGTGAGTTATGAAGCTTTTAACAAAACTCGTGAATAACACAAAAATTTCCGCGTTTTGACAGTTTGCAAAGGAACACAAAGTAAATAAAAGTCCTTTTCTGAGAGGTTAAGACAAATTATTTGTTTGCGCCCGTATATACGCAATATGAATATGAATAAATAGTTTTGTTTGTTTAAAAACTCTATTCTTTCAGGAAAGGCATACAAACACAATACTCTATCGGTGATTCAATCCAATTTTGTATCCTTTCGTGAAAGAAATGAGTTTTTATATGGAAAAAAATATTTATTCATATTCATATTGCTTACATACGGGCGCAAATAAACAATTTGTCTTAATATTTCAAAGCATAACTTACAAAAATTGGATTTTAATGAAATAATTAAGTTATTGCCATCTGGTAATGCATAGATTATAACGTATGTTGCGTTTACCCTTAACACGTTGAACGCCATGTAGGTCACCGGTGACCTCATGAAAATCGTAATTTAAATTAAAGATTACAACCAGAGATGTGCAAAATGGGTACCCAAAACCATTTGAAATGCAAAATGGAAATGGGTCAAAACTTTTCCATTTGAAAATGCAAAATGGTTTTTAGAAAAGCATTTCAAATGCAAAATGCAAAATACCTATTTTCAAAATGCATTGAAAATGCAAAATGGTTTCTCAGGTCAAACAATTAAAATAGTTATAGAATTTTTAAACGACTTTGTCATTTAATAATGGACATCAATGTAGAACAACTTGTGGAATAACAAATCATACATACTGTTCCGAAACGCCGATTGCTTTTGACAGGCTGTGTACTAACCAATCGTACCGTCAGAATTTAAACTGTATAGTTTAAATTTCGCACATGTCAGCTGGATCCACGGAGGCCGTGGGCCGAGCAGTCGCACAAAAACCGTTTGTCCTGTCAAATATCGATCCCCGGTTGTCTTATCGGATTAATCATAATACGTATTTTTTATCGCAATTTAATCTAAAATAACGAGTGATAACGAACGACAATCCCGTTCCAGTGTTGACAGATGAGGCTTATGCAGATTTCACCGGTAAGTTGATTGTGAAGTAACGTTACGCATTGTGTTTCCGCATTCGCCTGTCAAAGCCATATAATTCATTTATTCGTTATCTGTGTGGAATAGCCCTTGAGTCGGCTATTCCAACCCTTGTTCGTTCTTCGAACATTTTGGTGCCGAAACTAGGGAACTTTAAGATTATTATCTATCTATGCCAAAACGGATAGTGCTGTGGAATGTTTCTTAAAATTTGAATAATAATCAATTCGAACAGTAATTAGTTAGGTACCTAGCTCTTTTGTATTTACGACCTACCGCGCATATAATTATAATAGATTAAATTATTATCATTTATTTCGTTTCGTTTTTGGGTACGTTTCCAATCGTGTTTATTCAACATGGCCCCAGCTATTCAAACATTGCGCCGGAAACGGACATTAGCGAATAATAGGTTACTCAAGACACATGAAATAGCAAAAAGCGCTTTACACGATGCAACTAAGTGCAACTTACTGTTAGCGCATTATACTCTCATTAAACGACTTTGTCATTTAATAATGGACATCAATGTAGAACAACTTGTGGAATAACAAATCATACATACTGATATGTACTGTGTAAAAAACAATTGAATTTGAGTGGAATATAATAGAATCTATTATTAACTAAATATTGTCATTTTAAATGATTTTTTCTTAAGGCCATCATCATTTGTGTTGTAACCCTCTATAAGGGGACATCCACCAGTGAATAGTAAAGAAATACAGGACAGTGAGACAATCAGACAATATAAAATGTTGTTTTCTAGTGCGCACCCATTATTTGATCATAGATTGTCACAGAAAACTCCAAGCAAGGCGCACTAGAAAACCCACAGATAATATGATACAACTTTGAGAAAACCAATATATTTTCTATATTATGTAGGTATTATGTAGTCTTAGCCATTATTAGATTTTAGAAGAACGAGCTTCTCAAAAACATCATCACTCATTTTTCTTCTATGAAGTCTCATGATTATACCTCCATTTGAAAAGAGACATTCAACTGGTGCAAAACTCGGAAGACAAGTTGTACATGTGCCTAACAGTAGAGTAGTCATGAAACATTTCAAAATCGGTTCATTTGTCTTGAAGGTATTGCAAGGCTTTTAAATCCGGAGTTCCTGCTGTTGCTGCGGAAGAATCAGATGAATCTTCATTATCTTAAAAAATAAGATTCATTCTGTACAAGACTATTAGTTCCACTTTGTGGATTTACATATCATTTTTTGGTACTTTCTTTTAATTTCCTTATTTGTATAAAAACACTGAACGGACTCTGTCCTTCTGTTCTTTAGGTGTCCACTTCATTTTAAAATGGATACGACACTGTAGCGCAAATTGTACTTGTAGTAGCGACCATGCTTCATTTTAAAACCTTTAAACAAGTTGAGTAAGTGGCAGAAACATTTCCATTCTCAATGCTGCCAATGATGGTAACATCTTTGAAGGAAATACTTCATTTTTGTGGTAATGTATTGTGATATCTCTCACATCCCTGAAGGAAAAAAAATATTTGGTTAAAATGCAGTTCGTACATATATTTATATAATGAAATAAGATAAGCAATGCTATACAAATTATCCATCTAAATCCATCTTCACTTGTATATTCTTAAACTACTGAATATACTAACATAGCATTCTACAATTCTAACATAATATATTGATTTTCTTTAGGAAGCGTGCATAGGTAGATAGTTAGATGTGAGATATAATAATAAATAAATTACAGTACTTACATGATTGTAAATCCAAAAATACCACGACCACAGATGATGAAACCATTGAAAACACAAAAAATTTGCGCGGGACTAATGTTGGCAACGTAAAAAAATAGAAACCGCTGTCTAAAATTTAATATTACAGCGTCATGGCCCCGTGTTCACTATTTGAATCTGTATTTTTTTAATGGTATCACTTAATTACCAGGGCTCCTACCAGGTAGCAACTTGACAGACGTAAATTATCTCTCATAGCGAGGTTGAGGACCGACTGATATACGGGGCCTATGATAAAAAGACGAGTGGAGATAACAGGAAGAATGTTGCAAAAAAGCATTTAAAATGGAAAATGCATTGAGAAAAGCATTTAAAATGCAAAATGGAAAATACCCATTTTGCATTTTGCATTTCCATTTGAAATGGATTTATTTGAAATAAAGCACATCCCTGATTACAACACATATTTGCATTAGGCACTAAAAATTGTTATTGTTTTCAGCTTTTTATAACGACGTGCACTGTGGCAGAACATGTAACGAAAGGCGAAGGTTACAGCAAGAAGACTTCGAAGAAGCGGGCCGCCGAGAAGATGCTGGAGGAGCTGAAGAAATTGCCCTCGGTCAAGAAGACAGTGACTCTAAGTCAAGGTCAGTATTTAGCCGCTTCCTCCTTCCAACATATCGACAGTGTTACAGTGTCCGTGATAATATCCCAAAAATATCAAGATAATTACTCCGATGCAACGGCAGCATTTAATTGATTTAAGGAATGAGCTGCATCAAAGAACAGAAAAGGGGGAGAAGGAATTGACAATCAAATACATCAAAGGATGCCCTAAAATTATAAAAATTCCAAAAAACATGTAAATAATTACATAGTCAATATCTCAATACTGTATACGAACCTATGCTCTCTCACACGGAAATTTAAAATATCAAGTCAATCCGTGAGAAATAGTTAGGATGCAGGCAAATTCTCAAGTTATTGTTTTATAAATGACTGTCTGTATCTGTGTTTTGTAGTTAAATAAATAAATACGTAAGAAGATATCTGCCACTGCAGCCAAGATGTTAGGCTCTTTAACTTTTTCGCCGCTACGCGCATCAATTCATGCGAAAATAATTCGTGCCCCCCACGCTACGCGCATCATATCATGCGTTTCACTTTAGCGGCTTGATACTACGTAAATACGCGACGAATTTAGCAGGTAACTGAACCAAAAAATAGTTCAATCCTTTTTCTTACTGACATCTGGCGTTTGCTGGTTAAAATATAATAAATTGTTTACATAAAACATTGTGAAAGCGATGATTCGTTAAATCTTCATTCAGTCATTTGAATGTCGCGCCGCTGAATTGTTGTGTCATCCATAGTATTTCTTAGGTGATCTAATCTGCTTTGATGGACTTATGCGTCGATGTAAAATATTGACCGATTTCTATTTTGCGAATCTTTTTAAGTAATTTATTTTTCTGTGATACATTAGTTTGTTTGTGAACTTAAGTGACGTGACGTGTTTTAAAAATAGTTATTTTACTCGAGACTTTTTGATTGACTTTCGTTTGTTTGTGAACTTTTACGTGACGTGTTTTAAAAATAGTTATTTTACTCAAGACTTTTTGATTGACTTTATTTTGTGATTTTATTTCTAAATTTTGTGGACAACCTAAATAGTAATTTATCTGTCTATATTTATAGGCTTACCGTTTATATATCAAAATTGAACTCCCTTAAAAATGGCAAACCCCAGTCTTACGGAAGACGAAATTTATGAAACATTTTTAGACATGGACTCTGATTTAGAAATAAGTGAAGATGATCAAGATATACCAATTACTGAAGAAGTTAGTGACAGTGAAATAAACGCCCCCGGGACAAGCCAAGATCATGACTCTCGTACACCTAACTTAGACTATACCGTAAATGCAGACTGCTTTTCTTCTTGGACCTCTGGTCCATTTATTCCAATAGTTCATGAATTTGATGATTTTGTGTCAGGTTTTGATCCATCCACTTTATTTTCTGGTAATTCATCGGAAATTGACTTTTTTGAATACTTCTTGAACAAAGAAATAGTGACAAAAATGGTGATCGAAACTAATCGATATTACATAGCCACCATATCAAAACAAGAACCTTCCCAAAAATCCAGACTTCGTAAATGGGTTGACACATCTGTCGAAGAAATGTACATTTTTTTTGCACTGTTAATGTTAATGACGAGAAACCGACATCTTACTATCGAAGAACACTGGTCCACTGACCCATTGCTCGCTAGTACAATTTTCGGAAAAACCATGTCTAGGGATCGTTACGAAATTATATTGCGAATGTTACACTTCTCAAACCCCGACACACAAATTCCTGGTGACCGACTTTACAAAATTAAAATCCTAATTGACCATACCCGAAAAATGTTCAAAAAAACTTTGATACCTTATGAAAATTTATGCATCGATGAGAGCATAATTGTTTTCAAAGGGCGTTTAATTTTCAAACAATATATACCATCCAAACGTCACCGGTTTGGAATTAAAATGTTTGTATTGTGTGACGTGAAGACGGGTTTTATATTAGACTTCATTATTTATTGTGGCGAAGGGACTGACATAACTGACTCTGAATGTCTCGGAATTTCGGGGGCTGTAGTAACGACACTACTTCAAGATTATTTAAATAAAGGACATAATCTTTTTATTGATAATTGGTACAGTAGCCCTCAACTATATGATTTTCTCCATACTTACAAAACCA
Organism: Hesperophylax consimilis; assembly: GCF_061612785.1. NCBI lineage: Eukaryota > Metazoa > Arthropoda > Insecta > Trichoptera > Limnephilidae > Hesperophylax > Hesperophylax consimilis. The sequence goes on from NW_028301285.1 coordinate 61,361, forward strand.
ATGCATGTGGTACGGTGCGGAAGACACGAAAAGGCATGGCAAAATTTAATAAACTTAAAAAGGGTGAAATGAAAGCACAACATCGTGGACCTCTGTTGGCTTTAAAGTGGTGCGATAAAAGAGAAGTTCACATGCTAACAACCTTACATGACGACTCCATGGACATGACGGGAAAAGTTGATTGGAAAACTCGTCAACCAATTATGAAACCCAAGTGCGTTCTAGACTATAATAAGTGTATGGGTTCTGTTGACAAAGTGGACTTGATGTTAAGTAGTATTAATTGCCTGCGAAAAACAATTAAGTGGTATAAAAAAGTGGCCTTCCATATTATTGATCTGTATTTATTGAACTCTCATGTAGCTTTTAAATCAATTACAAATAAAAATGTTAGTTTAGCAGATTTCCAATTAGCCGTAATACGACAATTATTGCAAAAATATCATGAAACTTCCCGATCTGAGCCTCATTCTCGCTCTTCACACGATTTACCTCTGAGACTAACTGCTAAGGCATTAGCAAAACATATGCCCCACCCAATAAAGGGAAATAATTCTCAAAAACTTCACCGAGCCTGCCGAGTGTGCGCCATTTCTAAAAAAAAGGAAAATGTCCCAGTATAAATGCCCAGAGTGCGATGTGACATTGTGTGTGTGGCCATGTTTTAGAAACTACCATGAAAAACAAAACTTATAAATATTTCTCCTCGTGTTAACTTTTTATTAAAACTTTATTTGTTAGTAGATATAATAATAAAAATAATTGTGTTTTGATGATATCTGCGCAGTGGTCCAAATCCCATCAGACCGGGTAAGTAAATACTATAAACAATATAGCAGTGTGCATGCCATGGCGACAGTTCTTGTTGATTTCTTGTGATGGGTCACTGTTTATAATATTATATCTGTATCCTGCGGTTTATTGTTTATTTATGTGTTTCAACAAACTTCAAGAGCATTAATAAAGCTTTTAAGATAAGCAAATCATAAATCTGTCTAGAAATAAGAGATTTATAGCTGTTTCAAGTGGTAGGTTTTGATTTTCAAAGTGAGTACCGCGTACGAGTGTAAATTGAATCATTTGTAAATTGAAGTGCAAAAAGAGTATTGTCATTGTAACCCAAAATCAACTTTGATGAAAACATACAATAACCATAGACAATACAAAAATATTTCGCCATAGACAATTTACATAAATTAATATATACTTAGGGGCATTTTTGTTCCAACATTAATAAAAATATAATTAATAAACCAAAAAAAAAAAAAAAGAAATAGAAAATGGCAAATACAAGAGGAAGGGAGTTATAACGGAAACCGAAGAAAAATTTAACATTGATAAAATTATACAGATTATTGAAAAAAAAATTGAATCCATGAAAAAAGAAATTATATCAAAAATTGAAAAACAAACCCAGGACACTCAAAAAAGCATTGATTTTATGAGTAGTCAGTACGATGAACTAATAAAAAAACTAGAAATAACAATTACACAAAATAAAAAAATTGAAAATGATTTTGAAAACATAAAAAAGGAACACCAGGAAAAGAATATCATTATTAAACAACTTGAAATAAAAATTTCAGACCTCGAATACAAATCTCGGTCTAATTTCTTAGAAATAGCGGGCATTCCCCAAAAAAATGGAGAGCAGCAGATGGAGATAGTAAAAAGAGTTGCGGCGGCGGCAGGAATGGAAATCCAGCACAATGATATAATTGATATAAAAAGGACACATGATAGAAGGAACAATGCGCCACCGAAACTGCTAGTGGAATTTGCGGAAAAAAAGACAAGAGACAATCTTCTTTCTAAAAGGAAAAATATTAATTATGCAGCTATAAAAGATATCTCCACCGAACCAATCTATATTGCAGAGGAATTGAGCCCATATCAAAGGGAACTGCTCTGGAAAACGAAAAAATCTGCCAATGAAAAAATGTACTCCTACGTTTGGTTCAAAGATGGAAAAATAATGACGCGAAGAATGCCAACCGAAAAAATAATTTATATAAAACATGTAGATGATATAAAAAATATTGTATAACAAAAGGGCACAAAAACGATTACGAAAAAAAAAAAAAAAAATGGCTGACATTATATTAACCTTTTCTATGCGTCATTAATTTGTATCACTTCGTTCACACGCGGGGCTATTTATCAGTAATCTAATTTATGACTTTAAACAATAATCACGCATGGATTTTAAAATTTGTTTTAAAAAATACGTCGCTTATGTCTTGAATTATCTTCTCAAGTATAAATAAACACTCCGAACTTCAATGGGACTTGATAAAAAATCGAAGTATATATTCATAATGTAACTGATATAGTATGCCCGGGCGGCCATGAGGATAACGATACACATGATTATAAACACACCAGAGTAGAGCTCTTCAACTGTGGTGCGATGTAAGTGGTTTATTTATGGGTGCGATGTCGCGTTTGACTGGATACATGAAATATTGACACACTTAAAAAGGTTCATATAATAAAAAATAACTACACTTAAATTTACAAAAATAATGAAATAATTTTTCTGTTATTATGTCACCGTAAATATGTATCACTTAATATATTTTTTTATCGTGATTTTGAAACAGTTCTCAACGCATAACGGCAGAATCATGGCTTTCATGTATTTCAGCAGCTTCGCAATTATTATCGACGTCACTGTCACTAATTTCAAAATCTGAATCTATTTCTAAAGTATCACCAAATATTTCTTCGTCATTAAGACCACGACCCGACATTTTGTATTTTGGCAATAAAAATACTTTCAAAAATTGATAAAAAGTCAAACTTGTACAACTTTACACTTGATTTTTCACTATAAAAAAGTTTTAACCACGTATCTTTATTTGAAAATAATCTAACACTGACGAAATTTTATATTTCTTCAATAGTTTGAATGAATGTATGTAACTGAACTTATTTTAAAATATGATAAATCAGATGAATGTACACTGTAATTAAAATAGTTCATATCCACGAAAAAGCAAACAATAATTCGATAAAACAATGTAATCTACACGGCGAGCGTCTCTGTTTGAGAATCTTATAAAATGCGCATGCGCAATAACTTGTGTAAAGACGCGGGAAGAATTCAAACTGATTCATTTTTCGCTCTGAGTTGGAAGATCCCTTCAAATCTTTGTATCGATGATTAGGATACGTATTATGGATAAATATCGTAAGATGTCAGTAGTGTAAAGATGTGAGATTTTTTAGGAGTATAATTTTTACCGTGCCCAAGCATGTTTCATACCCATAACGCCGAAGAAACTTTGCGTCGCACCTATGTGCCACCCGCGTACAGGGCATGTACAGTGCGTCGCAGGCGTGCGTCTCCCGCAGAGAAAAGGTTAACCTCGGAACCAAATGATCTATCGAATTTAAATAACAACTCTTTCAATATACTACACAAAAACATAAGAAGCATAAGAAAAAATTTTGATGAATTGCAAATTTTATTGAAATATTTAAAAGTAAATTTTCAAATAATAATACTTACTGAATGTTGGATAAATCATAAATACATGAAATTGGAAATTGCTGGATATACAACCTACTCAAGTTTGAATAACAAAAAACAAAACGATGGTGTAATTATATACATTAAAAACGAAATAAAAGCCGAAGTTGAAGAAATTATTATCACAAATGCCAATTGTTTGAAAATTAAAATCAGTAAAGAAAAAGCTATATTAGCAATCTATCGATCGCCCTCAACAAGAAACATCGACCCATTCCTTAAATCCGTAGACGAGGAACTCTGCCTTCTTAACCCATTGGCCTCAAACGACGCCATCCTGGCGGGTCTGGTGTCGTCGGCTTAAAAACGAAAAAGGGATACATTATTGACATCTGTGTTTAAAATTTTAAATGCCAATCGCTCTGTAGATAATTAAGCATTCATTTCGTAGTAATTGGCAGGACTCCGTTGGTACAGTTTTTTCCTGATATTTACGATTGAAATTTTGTTATTTTTCAGCGTCATTGAATTTTTTTTTAAATAGCGTGTGGTTCGGAAATTGACAAGCTTGTTCGTAAAATGCGTAGTGGGCGGCTAACATCAGCCCAAATTGAAATAAAATATATTATGGTCATAAGTATGATTAATGTAAAACTTTTCTTAATCCAATTATAAAAAAAAGAAAAAAAAATGGGTTTTATGAAAAAAAATATTTTTATATCCTCGTTTAATCATATTATTATTATTTTTTAAAAAACTGCATATATTTTTTGCATACCTTAATTCAATGAACGAGTAAATTTAAAAAAATCGTTTCGTTTGTATGTTTAGTTTAAAAGTTATGTAAGATTTAGTACACCACTGCAGATTTAAAACTTCGGAACAAAACAATTCGGAGGCCAATGGGTTAAAGAAACGAAAAACATATTTATTATTGGAGATGTAAATATAAATATTTTAGAAAATGGACACCCTAAGCGAATTCAATATCTGCAGATGCTAGCATCCCATGGACTGGAAAGCTTAATAAATGTTCCTACTCGAAAAGTGGACAACAGTGAAAGTTGCATAGACCATATAATGAGTAAAACAAAAGACATTACTCAAACTGTTGTATTTAATTCAACTATAACCGATCATTATACAACTATGCTTTCAATAAAAATAAACAAGTCAAATAAAATGAAGAAAAAACCATTAACAACAGAAAAAACAGAAATCAACTGGAATATCATTAACCACTCGGAACATTAGAACGTCAAAAGACGTAAATATGATAATAGCGGTCAAGACATTAGTACGTCTTTTCACGTAAGCGCGCGAGATTTTACAAAAATCGATTTATTTCCATCACTAGTATACGGATTGCCATGATTTAAAAAACAGAGTATCGATAATGAATAACGCTACGCGTCTGCATTCAAAAATGTCTGTGGAATCTAGAGGTGCATTTTCTGAGTCGATTGAATCTGTCAGCTTGTTCGTTCGTAATTTATTGCGTTTTTAAATAATTTATTAAAAATATTTTAGTTTGGACGGTTAATATTTTGAGGTGACCAATAGTTTTTAATTATATTTCTTCAATATATAAAGTGTTATTTCTTTATGATACTCAGAAAAAAGTACATTTTTCACAGCTTTGAAATAATGGTCAGCGATTTTTACATATTTTTGACGTTTTCAGAAAATGTATATTTAGAAACGCAAATATTTACGTATAACAAAACAATACGATAGTGAATTTCATAATCTTTCCAAAACATTTTTTAGAATGAGGCTACGTTTCCCAAAACGTGAGTTATGGAGCTTTTAACAAAACTCGTGAATAACACAAAAATTTCCGCGTTTTGACAGTTCGCAAAGGAACACAGAGTAAATAAAAGTCCTTTTCTGAGAGGTTAAACATAATCTACAATGTACCGATTGGAAAAAACTGCAAAGTATGAACAATACAAATGATGCATGGAATTATTTCATAGAACTTCTTCAGAATAATATACTATCTAATACCACAAAAATTACTAAGAAAATCTCACACAAAAATGTACATATTAAACCATGGATTACACAGAATGTTATAAACTGCATAAGAAAAAGAGACGAGTTACACAAGAAACTTAAAAAAATTCCATACGATATACACATGTTAAGATACTACAAAAGATACAGAAACATTTGCAAAAAAGTTATTATGTATACAAAAGAAACCTACTATAAGAAAAAAATTGTAGATTGTAAACAAAATCCCAGGAAAATGTGGCAAATAATAAATGAAATAACCAGTTCTAAATCTGCCAACGTTACATCAATTGACGTGCTGAATATAAACAATGTTCCCAGGACATACGCTGATAATCCTGACCAAATACTTGAATACGTCAATAATTTTTTCATAAATATAGGATCAAATCTAGCAAAGCAAGTTACAAAATGTAACGAAGATGTACAAATAAACGAACCACCTGAGCAAGGAAATCAGCTCAATTTTAAACAAATTACAGCTGACGATATCAAAAACACAATTTCTTCTTTAAAATCAAATATTTCTTCGGGGGAGGACACAATCTCAACCAACGCAATAAAATATCTCTGTAAAGAACTTATTGAACCACTTACATACTTAGTCAACATGTCTATAACGAATAGCATATTCCCTACAGCCCTCAAAAAAGCGATTGTTATACCAATATTTAAACAAGGATGTAAAAATGACATAAACAATTACCGACCAATAAGCCTACTAAATGCATTTTCAAAAATATTGGAAAGAATACTAAAAAAACAACTCTTATCCTACTTTTTTTTTTTTTTTTACATTATTTCTGGCTTTCACCCTTCAAGGGTGTTCTTGGCCATCATTTAAAATTATTGAGAAATGAAAGGTGAATTTAAATATTAATTTTATTTAAATTGGCAAATTTCAAAATTATAATGTAAATTGGAGTCGAGTTCAGACTTAGAAGAGATGAGATGTTGAATGGAGGGGAGGCAATTTTAGATAAGGCTTGATAGAAGAGAGGATATTTGTTTAGAGAGGGACAACCAAAAAATATGTGATCTAAAGTTCCCACTTCTAGACCACAGAATGTACAATCTGGGGAGTCAAGGACGTGAATTTTAAAAAGGTGGGAAGGAACGGAACAATGTCCGATTCTCATTCGAATGAGTGAAGAAATTTCTTTTTTGGAAAAATGAGGGAATTGCTGAAACCACGGTTTTGATGGGATAGTCCTTTGTATTGAGGCATAGCAGGCTCCCTTGGATTGGCTAGCAATGTGCCAATACTCTGCCCAAACATTGCGGGATCTATCTTTGATGATGGAAAAAATGTCAGATAGGGGAATGTGGTTTACGAGGGTAACAACAGGGTTGGACGCTCCTTGTTTTGCCAAGGCATCCGCAATATCATTACCCATGATACCAACATGTCCAGGAATCCAAATCAGAGTTACAGTTTTACCAGAGCTTTGAATGGAGGCTATCATCACTCGAATAAGGCATACAAAGTGATCATCAGGATGAAGAAGAGGACTGGATTTAAGTTTTTGGAGGGAACTGAGAGAGTCAGAGAGAATGAGGGAATGTTCAAAATTATTTTTGATTATATATTTGAGAGATTCTATTATTGCAATGCACTCGGCTGAAAATATTGAAAATTGATTTGAAATGGAATGAAATATTCTGTCATTAGAATTATTGTGGTAAACGTTAATACCTATACCACAGTTAGGAGAGTCGGGAGATTTGGATCCATCAGTAAATAAAAGAGAAAAGTTGGGCCATTTAGATAAAATAATGTCATTGAACATATTATTGACAGTTCGGGCCGGGAGATTGGAATGACTTTTAAGGATTCCGATCTCTTCTAATATTGTTGGGGATAGAGGGTGACGTGACTATATTTTAATTTGTATAAGGGAAGTAGATCATTTTGGATGATGTGGAGCTCTGAGAGAGACTTAAAATTTTTACAGATGTCAGGAATAGGTTTAGTTGAAGCTCTGATTGTAGATGAATGTGTTGAGTCAATGAACAACGAGACGCTGGGGATAACCTGATGACATTTAGAATTTAAACATTTAAGAACAAATTTGTCAGCAAATAGTTGACGCCTTAAATAAAGAGGAGGATCAGAACATTCTACTTGAAGGGAATTGATGGGTGACGATTGCATCGCTCCAGTTATTATTCGCAAAGATTTAGATTGAATTTTGTCTAATTTATCAAGTACATTTTTTGAGGCAGTACTAAAAAGTGGGCAAGCATAGTCGAGATGGCTTCGAATAAGTGCGTTGTAAAGCAACTTAATGCAAGTAGGGTGAGCTCCCCACCAAACGCCAGATAATGATCTGATGATATTTAAATTTTTTTCGCATTTAGTAACTAAATTATTAATATGGGAAGACCATTTAAGTTTCCTATCAAATGTTACTCCCAAAAATTTTACTTCAGAAACGTTGGAGATTGGAGAATTTTTAAATAAAATTTGAACGGGGGGGTTTTTATGGCGGTTTGAGAAGGTGACACACTGAGTCTTTTGGATTGAAAGTTCAAGACCATTTAACGTGAGCCATGTGCAAAGGGCATTCATGGCTTCGTTTAGATATTTGACGGCGAGAGGGATGATTTTGGATGATAAGAAGAAAGCTATGTCATCTGCGAACTCAATAACTTTTACTTGTGGGGGAATAGCGACATGCATATCATATGTGTATATATTATACAGTAAGGGGGACAATACATCGCCTTGTGGTAAACCCTTCCAAATAGACCTACTTTGAGGAGAAATATCTGGAAGTTCAATGAAAATTTTTCTATCTAGAAATAGATTAATAATAGATTGGACAAACATGGGGGGAAGGCCAAGGCCTAGAAGTTTTTCTTTCAGGATAGGGATGGAAACATTGTCAAAGGCGCCTTCTATATCTATAAAGACGGCAAGACAAACTTCCTGTTTAGAAATTGATAAATTAATATCAGTGCTGATGATGGCAAGGTTATCCTGAGTGGATTTTTTTTCCTAAATCCAAATTGAGATGGAGAGAGAAGCTGTTTACTCTCGACAAAAAATTCTAATCGGTTTTTAATTAATTTTTCATAAAGTTTACTGAGGGTGGATGAAAGAGCGATTGGCCTGTAGTTGGATCCAGAATTTGGTGATTTGTTTGTTTTTAAAATAGGGATGATTATTTGAGAACTCCAGTCATCAGGCATTATACCAGTCTGGAAGATTTTATTTAAGATGCTTAAGAAGTGGTTTAGAACATTATCATTACTATTTTTGATTATGCTGTAAGGTATACCATCTCTGCCTGGAGATGAGTCCTTGACTGTTGATAAACAATTTTTTAGCTCAATTAAGGTGAATGGAGAGTCTAGCCAATGATTAGACATAGGAGTATTATAGATGGGCGTTATTTCATCTAAGTTAGGTACAGAAGGGGGGGCAATTTTGTCCAAGAATTCATCTATCCATTTAGAATGAGACGCTCGAGGAGATGGTGAACTGAAGGAGGATCGAAATCTTCGGATCATAGACCAAACTTCCGAAATCGGAGTGTTCGGAGATACTGAACTGCAGAAGTTGTACCACCCGGATCTTTTTTTTGACCTCAATACCCTTTTGGCATTGGATTCAGCGTTTTTGTATTTAAGATAGTTCTCCATAGTCATATTGTAACGATAGGAAAGAGATTTAGCTTTCCGAATTCTTACTACTTTGGAACATTCCTCATCCCACCAGGGAGTTGGAGGGAGTTTTTTGAGAGATTTAGTTTTAGGGGGAGGATTTGAATTATTTATTGCAGTTATGAGCATTGATTTGAAGTTATTATAATCATCTTTGACGGAAAATATATCGGTGGCGGGTAAATTTAGTAGGAACTTGTCCATATGAGAGTTAAATTCATCCCATTTGGTGTGTTTCGTTTTAATCTTTGTCGAAATATGAGACTTGTCTGATTGGAAAGAAGTTTGATAAGTAATGGTGATCGGGAAATGATCACTGGAGCAAGGGTCGGGGGACACCACCCACGAGGAGAGAGAAGCCAGACTAGTTGAGCATATCGAGAGATCCACTGCACTGGGGTTTGTGCTGGGGCGTGAGATCCTAGTAGGAGATCCGTCATTCAAAAGGAAAAGGTTGGATTGATCTAGGAAATCCATCACACTTCGACCATCTCGGTCGGAGAAAGCAGAACCCCAGACGGGGGAATGGGCATTAAAATCGCCTAATATAAACAAAGGAGGGCTTAGTTGACTTAAAATTTGCAACCAAATTTGTTTATTGAAGTGGGCTGTTGGGGGAAGATAGACTGAAATAAAGGAAGTGTCCTTTATTTTAGCTGCAACCATTTGGAAGTCAGCATTGGGGGGTTTGATATTATTTATTGGGGAAAATGATATGGATTTTTTAATAAAAAGGGCAGCACCGCCGCCCGTACCTTCCGGGCGGTCGTCGCGGAGACAGGAATACCCTCCCACATTAAAGTGGGTGGATGGAGTAAACCAAGTCTCCGAGATAGCAGCCAAAGAAATAAAGTTGGAATTTAATAGGTTAAGGAGATCAGATTTGTTAGAAATAGCACTTCGGCTATTCCACTGAAGTATTCTGACATCCTGAAGAGCCATTTTGAATAAATGATTTTAATGTGGAAATAATAGTAGCAGCGTTGGACGGTAGATTAGTTTGAGAAGAAATAAGGTCAATTAGAAGCATTATAAGAGTTTGGATGAATGAAGAATTGTCTTGGAAGAGTTTTTCAGAAAGTTTAAGAGAGTTCATTGAGGGGGGATTATAATTATTTGCACACCCATTTGTGGCATTTGAAAGAGATGAACCATTGGGATTTAAGAGCAGTGAGTTGTGTTGTTGCTGATCGTATCCAGGAGCCGGTTTAGAGATAGCATTTTTGTATGTGAATTTATTTGAACGAGAAGAAGTTGTTGTAGAGGAGGGAAGAGGGTTGGATGAGGAGTTGCTGGATAAAGCCTCAGCAAATGATTTTTTGACAGGCGGGAATAGTTTAGAAGCCTGCAGAAAAGACAAGTTCTGAGAGGCCATAGAAATTTTAATATTTTTTTGGCGAGATTGTTCTGGGCAAGAAGTGTTGATAGCTGTATGTGAGCCTGAGCAGTTAAAACATTTAGGTGAGGAGGAAGAAGGACATTGGTCAGCTGCGTGGTTTTCTCCACATTTAAAACATCTGGGTTGAGATCTGCATGCAGCTTTGGTATGACCAAAACGGCAGCAATTGAAACATTGAGTGGTGGGATAAGTATACATTTCAACTGGTAATGAGTTGAAGAATAAATATATATGGGAGGGAAGAGATTGACCTTCAAAGGTGATAACGACAGATTGGGAGGGCTTTCAAGAAATTATACCCTCAGAGGAGTCCTTGTAATTTAGCCTCCTGGCTTTTATGGGATTGCCAATGTGTTGGGGGGTTGAAAGTGAAGACAGAATTTCTGCGATGGACAGATCGGTCGAGATACCTCTGACCAGGCCCATGCGAGTGACATTGAAAGTAGGGATATATGCCTTGAACTTTGAATTAGATGAAATGAAGATATTTTTGATGAAACTGTTGGCAGCTGGCCCTGAGAGGAATTCGACGGAGATTCGGAAGCGACCCTCGGCTTTTACACCTCCAGGCTTGATTGAAAGATTCTTGCTATTTGATAGGAATTTTCCAAATTCAAGAGGGTGGATGGTTTTTCCTTGCTCAGTTTTTTGGGCGTATACTATGAATGGGCCACGGGAATGAGGAGAATAAAAGTTTGTTGGAGGAAGTTGAGAAAGTGTTGGTGGGGACTGTGAAGTCGAAGGCGAGTCAAGTTTTATTGGGGAAGGAGTAAATTTCCTTTTTTTGGTAGAAGTCAAAATGACAGAATCGCTGTCAGAAATTTCTACATTTTCCCCATCTGGGGGGTCCGGAGAGGGATCTGGGGGCTTTGTAGGGGGTCCAGGAGGGAAATCTTCCTCCATTATTCACAACCGTAAACAACTACAACAATAGTATGGAAAATGACAGAAGTAAAAAAGTTTATAAATATCTGGAAATCAGCAGCGAAAAGTGACTCCTGGAAGATCAGGAGGGAGAAGAAACCTCAAGGCACAACACACTACACTTTTTTTTTGCCAGAAAGCAAAAAAGAATGGTATAAAATTATTTTTAGATAGAGCAATACAAAACAACTGATGACAGCCAAATGTTATTGTTGCAATCCTTATCCTACTTAGAAGACAATAAAAAATTATCAAAAACTCAGTATGGATTTAGGGAGAACTTAAGTACTAGTGACGCCATAGAAAAAATTACCGATATGATCACTAAAAGTTTAGACAGTGGAGAAAAAACTTTGGCAATCTTCATAGACTTACAAAAGGCTTTTGACACAATAGATCACAAAATACTTTTTTCAAAACTTTCAAAAATTGGTATGTCATGTACAACACTAAACTTACTAAAAAGCTATATGACGGAGCGTACACAGAGCGTCCAAATTAACAAGAGAAAAAGCAAACCTCTCCTAATCAACCATGGAGTACCACAAGGAAGCGTACTAGGTCCGATATTATTTTTAATATACATTAACCTTTTCTATGCGTCATTAATTTGTATCACTTCGTTCACACGCGGGGCTATTTATCATCAATCTAATTTATGACTTTAAACAATAATCACGCATGGATTTTAAAATTTGTTTTAAAAAATACGTCGCTTATGTCTTGAATTATCTTTTCAAGTATAAATAAACAATCCGAACATCAATGGGGCTTGATAAAAATTCGAAGTATATATTCATAATGTAACTGATATGGTATGCCCGGGCGGCCATGTTTATTTCAAGGATAACGATACACATGATTATAAACATGCCGGAGTAGAGCTCTTCAACTGTGGTGCGATGTAAGTGGTTGATTTATGGGTGCGATGTCGCGTTTGACTGGATACATGAAATATTGACACACTTAAAAAGGTTCATATAATAAAAAATAACTACACTTAAATTTACAAAAATAATGAAATAATTTTTCTGTTATTATGTCACCGTAAATATGTATCACTTAATATATTTTTTTATCGTGATTTTGAAACAGTTCTCAACGCATAACGGCAGAATCATGGCTTTCATGTATTTCGGCAGCTTTGCAATTATTATCGACGTCACTGTCACTAATTTCAAAATCTGAATCTATTTCTAAAGTAGCACCAAATATTTCTTCGTCATTAAGACCACGACCCGACATTTTGTATTTTGGCAATAAAAATACTTTCAAAAATTGATAAAAAGTCAAACTTGTACAACTTTACACTTGATTTTTCACTATAAAAAAGTTTTAACCACGTATCTTTATTTGAAAATAATCTAACACTGACGAAATTTTATATTTCTTCAATAGTTTGAATGAATGTATGTAACTGAACTTATTTTAAAATATGATAAATCAGATTAATGTACACTGTAATTAAAATAGTTCATATCCACGAAGAAGCAAACAATAATTCGATAAAACAATGTAATCTACACGGCGAGCGTCTCTGTTTGAGAATCTTATAAAATGCGCCTGCGCAATAACGTGTGTAAAGACGCGGGAAGAATTCAAACTGATTCATTTTTCGCTCTGAGTTGGAAGATCCCTTCAAATCTTTGTATCCATGATTAGGATACGTATTATGGATAAATATCGTAAGATGTCAGTAGTGTAAAGATGTGAGATTTTTTAGGAGTATAAGTTTTACCGTGCTCAAGCATGTTTCATACCCATAACGCCGAAGAAACTTTGCGTCGCACAGATGTGCCACCCGCGTACAGGGCATGCACAGTGCGTCGCAGGCGTGCGTCTCCCGCGGGGATAGGGTTAATGATATCTGTAACCTAGAAACAAGAGGAAAAATCATTAGTTTTGCTGATAACACAGTAATTTTATTTAAAGAAAAAGATTGGATAAATACCTACAAAGAAGCTGAACACGGACTTGGTCTCCTGCAAAACTGGCTTAAAAGAAACTCCCTGACGCTTAATGTCAATAAAACAAAATATCTGACATTTTCTAAAACAGCCAGAGGGCAGCCGTCAGAGGACCTTAATCTCAAATTACATTCATGCCAAGGAATTTATCAAAAAAATCAAGGCTTATCATGCCTCTGTCCCACTATAGCACACTCCAAAAGCATCAAATATCTTGGAATTGAAATTGATGATAATCTCCGTTGGAACTCACATATAGATGTAATTACAAAAAAACTAACCAGGTACATATACTTCTTTAGAAACATTCGCAATATCCTCAATATAAACGATATTAAAAAAGTATACTATGCTTTGTGTCAATCACAAATAGAGTACGGAATAACTGGATGGGGGTCTGCCTTGAGCACTCACACAGAGCGGCTCAATATAGCACAAAAAGGAGTATTAAAGACAATACTGAAAGTTCCGCTTAGAACTCCGACAGAAGAAATATTCAAAAACTTCAATGTTTACAATGTACAGAAACTATATTCAAAAAATATTTTATTTAAACTGAAAAAAAACATATCCGAATACTCCACTGCCCAACATAAATACACAACCAGGGCAAAAAGCGAAAATATCCTGATTACTCCCAGTTTGAACACATCCTTTGGACAGAGAAATAATAAATTCCATGCTATAAAATTGTTCAATGCTCTACCAAATGAAACCAAAAAAATAAACGAAATGAGTATATTTAAAACAAAAGTCAAAACATGGCTTAGAGATCAAAGTAATAATCAACTTACAAATATTATGAAGACAATGTAAAGACAATTCAAAACTAAATACAAAAATTTAAGAAAAACTACAGGCCGCCTCAGAACAGGAAACCCTAGTGAGGAGGACTGTGAAAAAAATACAAAAAATATACTTATATTATACTTTAAACCTACATAATGTACAAATTTTGCTATTGATATTAATAAAAAAAAAAAAAAAAGGACCTCAAGGCGGTTCTGCCACAAATCACAAAGTAATAGCTTTCTATGAAAATATATTTGTTGTTTGGTTCAGTTGTGGCGGAGCGATCCCTGCCTCCGGTACCCATCGTCAACCAGTTTGAGGGCCCGAACTTTGAAATCCACGCAGACCGCTCCGTGACCATGGCCGCAGTGCTGAACCGGCCGGAGGACCACATGATCCAGGGCGGAGGCTTTGAGCAGGGCCGCGGCTTTGAGGAAAACATGCCCAGGAATAACACCGATGCCACTGTGAGTTTTATATCTTACTAGCTGATGTGCATACCCAGTGATGTTCGTTTTATGAATTCTAGTGTAAAGGAAAACTAGGTGCATTTTAAAGCTGGAATTTAAATTATTTTAAAGAAATGAAAAAGTTTTCCTTTTCAAGTATTTGTATCACTTGATTGTGCCATGTCAAATCAGGCGTTCACTTCCACGCCATTCATTCTCACACCCCTTTCTTTGTTGATTACGTACGTCACATTTTCCACACATATTTATTTCAGTTGATTGCGCCATATCTTCCTTGAGCGTTCCGACTTCTTCTACCATTCAAACCACTCTCTAAACACTAGTGGCACTAATAAGAACTGATTTTCCATGAAATGGGTCCAGGAGGGCGATTCTCGTTCTTTTAGCCTTAAGCTAAATGATAGCATTCCTCAACGACTGCTATCGTTTGCGAAAGTCGCTAAAAATAATACAAATTCTTTGGTTTGTACTGGCAAAACTCTAAAAGGTGTCGACCGATATCGCTGAAAATTTCAATGTTTGTTCTTATTAGTGCCAGGAATGTTTAGAGACTGGTTTGTTTGAATGGTAGAAGAAGTCGGGGACGCCAGAGGAATACTTAACGCAATATCTCTGCCCCGGAATGTGATACGGAGTCGAATTAAAGTTGATTTAATTTAGATTTTCAACAGTAACTTGTAATTTGAGTACCAATAGTAAAATTAAAATTAAATTGTTCAATTGAACAGAGTTTTAACAAGAAAGTACATTTTAGCAAATAGTCTACCAAGGCAGCTGTCATGTGCGACCGAATGCGGGAGGGAGTGTGTCCCGCGGAGAGGGTGGGTCGCCCCAGGCCATGCAACATGATGCAGCCTCTCAGGCCCTGGACCTGAGGCAGAATGAGGACACCGAAGCCTGCAGCGGGGACCCCTCCTCACACCACACAGGCAAGGCTTTTTATGGTCCCAAGAAAAAATAATTATTACATGTTATAAAATAATTATAACATGTAATAATTATTTTAATAATTATTACATGTTATGAGCAGGCAGCATTCTGCTGATGCGCTCGTATCTGATTTCACAATAAGTTTAACAGTAATTGCGTTAAGCATCCAATCGAGCTTTAAATTGTTTTATATAAGTATTGTGGTATTTTTTTTTCTTCCGTGTTTACTCTATTTGCAAGGATTGAATGCAAAAGATGTTATGTTAAAAAAAATTAACATTTTGGTTGGTGGTGAAGATTTCTTATTCTCGATCAAGTCATCCCTTTCTCTTCTTTCTTTTAACATTGGTAATCTTTTATAATAACGATACTCCCTTGTTATCTAGATTGCATGCAGTTGGCAATATTTTTGCAGAAATAGTAGATGTGTTCCATTAAGTGACCACATTAGTTTTCAAACACCTTTTTTAGGGGCTTTTACATAGGGAATAGTTTATAAAATTATATGCAATTATTTTACTACTAAACAGCTTTTTTTATACATAACTGAAGTGCCCTAGGAACAATCTTTTGTAAATATTAAGTGATAAATTGATAATGTCCACTGAAGAATCCACATTATCGCCCTCCTTTGGTACCTATTCTGGCCAATGAGGAGTTCATATTATGGTAATTAGTCCCAGAATTTCTGCACTGTCAAAAAAACCCGACTTCTAGTAATCTGGTATTATTAATTTAGCTCTTCTCTAACAGATGGTGATACAGAAGACAACTTGTGTGACCTGAAATCTCCCGTTTCCATGGTCCATGAGATAGCGCTCAAATTCCACCTCCCTGTCAACTTTAACACCAAAAGCGAAAAAGGGCCTCCACATATGAAGGTAGAAAGATACATAATATGTTTATTTCCTGTACAACTTAAAGACAGTATCCTTTTATCTGGATTTCCCTGTGTTAAATATCTTTGTTTTATTATTATTTTTGTACAATTAATTAATACAGGGTGTCCGGGGGTAAAGTGCACAGACTTCGGTAGGTGATTTTACCTGATGGTAGAAGTAAAAAAGATAATAATGAATTTTTTTGCAAAAAGGGTATTTTCATACAATAATTACATCAACACCATCTATGAATAAACATATACATTTATCCTTAAGGTTAAATGTCTCATTCATTATTATCTACGTGTTCATAGATGGCGTTAATTAAATTATTTTATTAAAATATGCTTTTTGCAAGTTATGCTTTACAATATTAAGACAAATTATTTGTTTGCGCCCGTATATACGCAATATGAATATGAATAAATAGTTTTGTTTGTTTAAAAACTCTATTCTTTCAGGAAAGGCATACAAACACAATACTCTATCGGTGATTCAATCCAATTTTGTATCCTTTCGTGAAAGAAATGAGTTTTTATATGGAAAAAAATATTTATTCATATTCATATTGCTTACATACGGGCGCAAATAAACAATTTGTCTTAATATTTCAAAGCATAACTTACAAAAATTGGATTTTAATGAAATAATTAAGTTATTGCCATCTGGTAATGCATAGATTATAACGTATGTTGCGTTTACCCTTAACACGTTGAACGCCATGTAGGTCACCGGTGACCTCATGAAAATCGTAATTTAAATTAAAGATTACAACCAGAGATGTGCAAAATGGGTACCCAAAACCATTTGAAATGCAAAATGGAAATGGGTCAAAACTTTTCCATTTGAAAATGCAAAATGGTTTTTAGAAAAGCATTTCAAATGCAAAATGCAAAATACCTATTTTCAAAATGCATTGAAAATGCAAAATGGTTTCTCAGGTCAAACAATTAAAATAGTTATAGAATTTTTAAACGACTTTGTCATTTAATAATGGACATCAATGTAGAACAACTTGTGGAATAACAAATCATACATACTGTTCCGAAACGCCGATTGCTTTTGACAGGCTGTGTACTAACCAATCGTACCGTCAGAATTTAAACTGTATAGTTTAAATTTCGCACATGTCAGCTGGATCCACGGAGGCCGTGGGCCGAGCAGTCGCACAAAAACCGTTTGTCCTGTCAAATATCGATCCCCGGTTGTCTTATCGGATTAATCATAATACGTATTTTTTATCGCAATTTAATCTAAAATAACGAGTGATAACGAACGACAATCCCGTTCCAGTGTTGACAGATGAGGCTTATGCAGATTTCACCGGTAAGTTGATTGTGAAGTAACGTTACGCATTGTGTTTCCGCATTCGCCTGTCAAAGCCATATAATTCATTTATTCGTTATCTGTGTGGAATAGCCCTTGAGTCGGCTATTCCAACCCTTGTTCGTTCTTCGAACATTTTGGTGCCGAAACTAGGGAACTTTAAGATTATTATCTATCTATGCCAAAACGGATAGTGCTGTGGAATGTTTCTTAAAATTTGAATAATAATCAATTCGAACAGTAATTAGGTAGGTACCTAGCTCTTTTGTATTTACGACCTACCGCGCATATAATTATAATAGATTAAATTATTATCATTTATTTCGTTTCGTTTTTGGGTACGTTTCCAATCGTGTTTATTCAACATGGCCCCAGCTATTCAAACATTGCGCCGGAAACGGACATTAGCGAATAATAGGTTACTCAAGACACATGAAATAGCAAAAAGCGCTTTACACGATGCAACTAAGTGCAACTTACTGTTAGCGCATTATACTACTCTGGAAAAGATAGTTCTTGAATTTGAAACGTCTCATGCGGAAATATTAGCTTTAAATGACACAAACGAAATTGATGAGGATAAAATTCGCGAAGCTTTTGACGAGATGTATTATCAAATTGTCGAAATTTACCAGGAGTTAACCAGTCAGCCTCTCGATTGTAAGACCGCGGATGCGTGCACAAACGTTAAATTACCAAAAATAAACATTCCAATATTTTCTGGAAATGTCAAGCAATGGCCCGAATTTTACGACATGTTTAACGCTCTGATTCATGAAAACAAATCTTTATCCAACATCGAACGCATGCAGTATTTGTTCTCATGTTTATCTGGAGAAGCTTTAGGGTTAATTCGGACATTTCCAGTTCAAGGAGCTCACTACGTTGAAGCATATCAAAGATTAATCGCGCGCTATCGTAACGCGCGTGAACTCGCATTTACGTGTTGGCGGGAAATGCTAAATTTAAATTTTCCGCCCAACGATCCTTTTGAATTCCGTTGCGTGTTCGATATATTTAACGAGGATTTAACAATTTTAAAGGAATTGGATCTCCCAACGGACAATTGGGACTTCGTGCTTTGTTATTTAATTCTATCGAAATTAGATTCACCTACAAGATGCGCATTCAAACAACTGCAGTCTCCTACCGAGCTGCCTTCATATTTGAAACTCAAAGAGTTTCTTTACAACAATTGCGAAGCTCTTGTACGGGACTTACATTTTTCGACTCGCGATAGCAGTACTATTGACAAACCTCTTGCACGGAACTTTAATCAGGCTGCCAAAAAACGCACTTCAGCGCTTCTTCGCGATCTTAAGAAAGGACAGTCTGAAACAAATAGGTCCTCGACCTCCACCACTTACCTGAAGTGCTCCTGTTGCGGGGAAGACCACTCCATTTCCAAGTGCAAGGTATTTGCACTCAAGTCAGTTCAGGATCGTCTACAGTTTGCTCAATCACACCGTTGGTGTTTCAATTGCCTTCATTCTTCTCATTATCTTAAAGATTGTAAATCTTTGTTTACATGTCAAAAATGTCAGCAAAAACACCATACTTTGCTCCATCGAGACGAAAATGCTTCTTTGGAAGATCACCATCAACACCCCACGACGCCTACGGACCCGGAGACTTCTTCTTCCGACTCTAAAATTCAGGTCCTCACCAATTTAGGAGTCAAGTCCATAGTACTATTGTCAACCGCCAATGTTGGCATTCGCGATTCATCCGTCCGTTTCCAAACCTTTCGCGCATTGATCGATTCGGGCATTCAAGCTCACTTCATTACCGATCGTGCTGCGGAGCTCGTAGGCATCCCTCGTCAAGCCAGTTCTCAGAGAGTTAGCGGCTTAGGCCAATCTTCCGCAACCACGTCGGGAGTCATTCAATTAGAGATCGGTGTTAAGGGACGGGTTCTCTTCAACATCAAGGCACTTACGCTGCCTAGTATCTGCGGCAACATGCCAACTGTTCGTCTAGATAAGTCATCGTGGCATCAGTTGAGAAACTTGCCTCTTGCCGATCCTGACTGTCACAAACCGGGACCGATTGATCTTCTTCTGGGTGCTGAGGTTTTCTCTTCTCTTCTGAGACCTGGTAATGTGAATGGTGGTCTACGTCAGCCATCAGCTTTCAATTCTGCATTTGGTTGGCTTCTTCTAGGTTCAGTTGGTTCGGACACTGCTCACGAAACGAAATCTTTCATCGTTACTAACGAGGACCGGCTTCACGAAGAGGTCCAGCGACTGTGGGAGTTAGACACCATTCCCCAGTCTTCACACCTTACTCCTGAGGAACAACTTTGTGAACAAATGTACTGCACTGACCACTCACGGGACGGATCTTCGGGAAGATACATCGTATCCTTGCCTTTCCGAGAAAGGGGAAGGGACATCTCTTTCCCAGGGTCGCGTGAGATCGCTTTACGCAGATTCCATTCACTCGAGCGCAAACTCATAGCAAATCCAACCTTACGTGAACAATATTCTGCTTTCATGACTGATTATTTACACAGTGGTCACATGACTCGTTTTCCTGGAAAAGATTTGCACAAGGGAAAGTATCACATACCTCATCATTGCATTCTTCGTTCAGGCAGCGCTAGCACTAAGTTAAGAGTGGTTTTCGACGCCTAAGCGACGGATGTGAACGGATCCTCGTTAAATGATACCTTGCTTATCGGTCCAAAGCTTCAAAAGAACCTGCTGGAGCTTTTGCTAAAATTCCGTATACCATCGGTAGTGTTTACTGCTGATGTACGACAAATGTATCGCCAAATATTGGTTCAAGAACCAGATCGCGCTTTCCAAAGAATATTTTGGCGTTTTCATTCGTCGGAACCCATCCAAGAGTACCAACTAAACACTGTAACCTATGGTGTCTCCTCCGCCCCATTTTTGGCCTGTCGTACTGTCAAACAGTTGACCAAAGATGAAGGTTATGATTTACCGCTAGCGCGTCGTGTGCTAACTTCGGATATTTACATAGATGACATCGTCACCGGTTGTAACAGCTTAGAACAAGCTCAACAAACGAAAATCGAAGTTATCGAGCTGTTCAAACGAGGTCAATTCGAATTGCGGAAGTGGGCTAGTAACAAACCAGAATTACTCGCCGATCTGCCTCCGGAATACTGCCTCAATGACTTGGTGTCCATGGATGTTGATAACTCTCACATTCTCAAGGTATTGGGATTAAAGTGGGAGCCACGACATGATACATTTTCATTCGAAGTCCTATGCCTCGATCGCGAGTGCACTAAACGCACTATCCTCAGTGAAGTCGCTCGGGTTTTTGACACCCTCGGTTTTCTATGCCCTTTGACGTTTTTCGCCAAATCCCTAGTACAAAAGTTGTGGGTTCTAAAGGTTGGGTGGGATGACAACCCCCCTGTTGACATTGTTCGTCAATGGGATCGTTATACTAAACAATTACCGCTCTTAAAGTCGTTCAAAATCCCTCGATGGGTGTCATTCCCTCACATGGAGTCGTGTCAACTTCATGGCTTCTCAGATAGTTCGGAACTTGGATATGGCGCGGTAGTTTACTTGCGAATCACGGATGTTGACGATAAAGTCCAAACATATTTGGTTTGCGCCAAATCTCGAGTCGCCCCTACAAAAAAGATTTCGTTGCCTCGCCTTGAACTGTGTGCGGCATTTCTTCCAGCAGATCTATTAAAATATGTCAAAGATTTATACGTACCATTGCTTCCGATCTCCAATTCTTTTGCGTGGTCGGATTCAACCATCGTGCTCGCTTGGTTACGTTCTCCTTCGTGTCGCTGGAAGACTTTCATGGCTAACCGTGTCAGTCACATTCAAGATACCCTCGAAGGGACTTCTTGGCATCACGTGTCATCTGGAGATAATCCAGCGGATGTCGCTTCTCGTGGTCAATCTCCAGCCGATCTGATCGATAACACGTTATGGTGGGCGGGGCCTTCGTGGCTGATCCAGTCATCCGATTCTTGGCCGTCTTTCGATGGCAATGTCGACGAAATTGAACTTCACTCTGAGGAACGAGTTCGATCGTTATTTGTCCAACAGGACGAAAATCTGGTGGACCTATTACTAGTTAAATTTTCTTCGATTCGGAAGATCCAACGCATTCTAGGTTACTGTCTTAGATTCATCTACAACCTACAGAATAAAGAATCTCGTTGTTTGTATCTTCCATTAAACCGTGCCGAAATTCACACTTCACTTTTGACAGTAGTTAAACGCACTCAACATGTACATTTTAATGATGATATCACGCGCTTGAAAGAGGGCAACCTTATGTCAAAACAAATGCGAAAGCTTAATCCCTTCATTGCAGCTCGTTGCAATGAAAAAGACAGATCAGCCACTGTACTGGACGTGATTTTTTCTTAACCTGTCAACAGTGAGGCAGATTTCGGAAACAGCGCGAAAATTACCTTGATGAGTTTTTTCTCAAATTTCGGAAAAAAAACTAAGTATTTGCTTTTTTTTTTTTAATTGTTTTCTGTTTACCAGAAAATGTAGCTAATTATTCATATATAGTTCATGATTATATCGTAAGACGTTTTCCCAGAATAGCTAACTTTATCTGAAAAATTAATAAAAAATTCCCCCGTTCGGGAAACAATTGTCAAAAAAATTATGTATATGAATATAAACGGATTTTATTATTTCCACACAAACCTGAATAAATAGCCTATATGAAAAAAAACAAACCAAAGGTGTTTTCAAAGAAATAATGGCATTTACGTTGTTTTGAAAATGTAAAATATTTTAGGCTTTTCAAAAAAAAATCTCACGCCAAGCGTGCACTTTAGAATTTTTTTGTGTCGTATTGTATAAAGTTATGAAAGCAATTCTTTCAGTTTTTGCTAGTTCATACTATTGTTGTTAGTAATAATATTTTTTTATACTAGAAACCTGTAAATAAATAATGCTAAAAATATATTTATGCACTATGATGTAAATTTTCTAACATTTTTGCCGTCACTTTACCAGCCTGATTTTTGACACAATTATATTGCGAAATATTGAAAAATTACATCACAATAAACTAGATAGAATTACCTTTCTAATGGTACCTAACACCTATTATTTCGATAATGAATTTATATCCAAAACAATGCTAATATGTAGAATATTTACCTCAGACAGTTCACCAATTTGAAGTCTATTTCAATATCTGGAATTCCAAAATGGCCGCCATTCTTGTATACACATTATAATCGAAATACAGAGTGGTTCAAAGAATCATGATTCAAGGAGAATAAAAATAAATTTTAGTGATATTTTTTTTCATAATATTTATTTCAATTTTATATAACATAAAATGCATTTTTTCAATTTCAAGTACTGGGTGGTTCAATAAAAATAAAAGTCGGAGATTTATGTTTCATCATATTTATTTCATTTTATATTATATGAAACACGTGTTTTTCAAACATTGGTCCAGAGGCCAGGCTCTCGACTACGAAAAATATTATTTTACATATACATATTTATTATGATAATTTTATTATTTTTTATTTATTTAATACATGTTACATTATTATGAAATTTACATAAAGTAGATATTTTTTTTAATTTTTTTTTTATTGAATATACAAACACATTACAATAATTTACAAATGTAGATATTTTGAGGTTGATTGCGAAAAAATTGCCCAACTCAATTGAGAAATTATTTCTCGTGTTTGAGTTGGGGAGTGTTGTGAGTCATTATTTATTTATTTATTTATTTATTTATTTATTGTTAGTTTGTAAATATTACATAATACAATTAATGAACTTAAAATGTCCAACTAGGCGATTGCCCGTTTTAGGACATTCCAATATGATAAGTTTTTACATGTAATATATGGTAATAATAATAATAATAATAATTGGATAATTTGTAGAGCGCCGTTTTTGTGAAAAATCACCTCAAGGGCGTGGTACATTATAGTGTTGACTATTCTGGTGTTAAAAAAAATACATATGTATATTCATATTCTAGAATACTTCCAGTTATATCACGACATATTTTACTATTATTTAGCTGACATAATAACTGAATTAACATAACATAAGCTGAATTAATAGATAAAAACAAGAAAATGAATTTGAAAATGAAACTGAATTGAAGAAATTCTGTTGGTAAGGTAATACAAATGTATATTCATTTTTTTTTTTTTTACTATTGTTTAGCTGATATATAAAACTAAAGAAATATTAATATATTAAACAAGGAAATGAAAAATAACAAAAAATAAAAAATTAAAGTAAAGAAGGAATTTTTCCTTTAAGGAAAAATATCACGAAGAATTGAACAATTTTCGAACTTTCTTTATGTAAAAATACAGTTCCTGAAATGCTAATATAATACCAATATAAGTTAAAATGTAAAGAAGAATGTAAAGAAAAACAAAATTTACAATTTAATTACTGTTTTTTAGCATATTCTCGCATTCAACTCTCCCCAAGTCCAGAAGCCAATTGTTTACCTGCATACGCAGAATATTAGTACTCTTTGCCTTCCATGCATCAGGTGTGAGATTGAGCAGTTTAGGGCCTAAGTAAGAGAATTGTCTCTGTGCTAAAGATGAGGAAGTGGTGGGCAGAACTGTTGGGTTTTTTTTTGCATGTCTTGTATTATGACAGTGGTTTACGGAAGCTAAGTAGTGCCTCTGTTTTTGAGTATGTAAAATGATTTTCCTTATGTATAATTGTCTTACATCAAGAACACGAAACTCTGCGAACAATGAATCGCTGGGGTACCTGAAAGGTTTTTTCAGTATGACTCTTATAAGCGATTTCTGGGATTTAGCTAAGGGATCGAGTATGGTTTTGGCACAACCTCCCCAACCTAAAGAAGCATAGTCAAGTATGGAATTGCACATTGCAAAGTAAATTCGTTTCAAATCATTTAGACATAGAATATTTCTTATTGCTATAAACAGATGTGTAAGTTTCCTGACCTTTGTGGAAGTAAAGGCTATGTGTTTGTCCCATCTCAGAAATTTATCAATGATAATTCCTAGGTATCTTATATTGTCCACACATTCTAAGGTATTGCATTTACATGTAATAGTGTCGTAACAATGGTGTATTCTAATGTTAATAATTTCTTGTGGTTGACCCGCTTGAGTTGAACTGAAGCAGATGAATTTCGTTTTATCCGAGTTTAGAGTGAGGAGATTACTATCTAGCCACTGTTTAACTTTGTTTATGCCAAATTCAGCTTTAATGCAAGACTCATTCCAGGTTTTGCCTTCGAATAAAAGTACTGTATCGTCAGCAAATGTAATAATGTGGTCAGCAAATGAAGTATTACATAAGTCATTTATATAAACATTAAACAATATGGGACCTAGTGTACTTCCTTGCGGTACGCCATATTTAATATTGGCTGGATCACTTAGAGTACCGTTAATATCCACTCTTTGGCTCCTGTTTTCTAGGTAACTAACAAACCACTTGAAAATTTGACCCTGTATCCCAATTCGCTGTAGTTTATTCAGCAGAATTTTTTGCGAGATAGTGTCGAACGCTTTAGCTAGATCTAAAAAAAGTGCAATGCATTTACTACCTTTATCTAGATTATTAGAGATGATTTTTGTCAAATTAGCGATGGCGTTTTCAGTGCTTAAACCTTTGCGAAAGCCGAATTGTCTACTAGAAAGGATGTTGTTATTTTCGAGATAAAGGATGAGACGGTTCTTTACAATTTTCTCCATAATTTTAGAGACAGAGTTGAGCAAGGAAACAGGCCGGTAATTATGTATCAGTGATTTGTCCCCACTTTTATGCAGTAAAATGACGATTGACTGTTTTAAATGGTTAGGGAATTTCCCTGAATTAAAGCTTAGATTCGCAATGAACGCAATCGGTATGGCTATGTATACTTTAATGATTTTTAGAAGATTTGATGAAATCTTATCGGGACCACATGCTTTTGATGATTTAAGGTCGTCAATTATCTTCATGACTTCGTTAGTTGAAGTTGTGATTGAGTCTATTTTGTGACCGATTCTAGGGATAGTTAAATTGGCGAGAGCGGTTTCTGATTTCTTACACTTATCGAGAATTTTTTTCGCAAGTGTGTCACCCACAGATGAAAAGTAACTGTTTGCAAAGTTTGCCATATCTTTGGGGACTTCAGAGTTTGATGTGTTAATGTATAGCGATTTTATTTCCGAAGATTTATTGATTTTGGATTTGGTTATGTTGCGAAAGGTATCCCAAAAACGTTTTGGATTGCAGTTGTTTTCGTAAATGAGTTTTTTATAATAATTTTCTTTCGCCGATGTAATTAATTTCTTACACAAATTCCTATATTTTTTATAATAACATTGTAATACCAAATTCTCAGGATATATTTTTGCCTTTTCATGAAGATGATTTCTTCTGTGAATCGATTTAACTAGCCCCAGGGTGATCCATGGTGTGAATTTAATTTGTTTATTAGATACGGTTATATTACTTGTGTGTTTTGATATATACTCGTGTAGTTTGATAATAAATTCTTTCATTGCTAAGTCAGTATCTGATTTATCTAGAACATTTAGCCAGTTTTAAACCAGTTTTTTTATTAACTTGTTGAAATTAGTTTTAGCAACGTATTTAATTTTCGAAGAAGTGGGAGGCTTGTTTTCAAGACAAAGAGATGTTGTATAGTGGTCTGAAATAGTTGAGTGTATAACAAAAGTGTCAATAAAGTTAATATTTTTTACATTGATGTGATCAAGACAGGATTTACTCGAGCCCTGTTCACGAGTAAAGCTGTTAATAGTCTGTGTGAAACCATTTTCCGCGAGTAGACATAGATAATCGATTGATTGACGGTGGTAGTCAGGGATAGTGTTAATGTTTAAATCTCCCATTATAATTTGCTGTTCAAATTTTTTCGCATTGTTAAAAATTTCTTGCAATGAAGAAAGGAAGGGGTCAATATTGATGAAGGAAGGAGATCTGTAAATGGCGAATATGCATATGTTATTATTCAATACTATTTTCATACAGTTTGATTGTGCTAAAGTAATTTCCTCTACATGAGCTTTGATTCCGTCCTTGATGTAGATAACAATTCCACTGGATTTGTTGAGGTTGGTTGTGGTGTGATATTCAGAGTAATTGTGGATTGATTTTACGGTGTAGTATTTATTTAACCAGCATTCGGTTAATATTATAACATCGAAAGATGAATTAAATTGATCAAGAAAAATTGTAAAGTCATCTAGATTTGATATGCTTCTAATATTCTGGTGTATGATTTTTAGATTATATGAGTCCCAGTTATAGTTGTTTAAATTCTCCAGATCTCGAATTATATTCATATTAATGCTAATTACAGAATCATTGTAATTATCCGAAGGTAACTGAAACATAATTATGATTAAATTTACTATGATGTGTGGTGGTGAACCCGTAGTTCTTTTGCGAAAAGTCTGCAAACAAAAAGTTAAAAACGAAAGTGTAAATTACTGTGTTGTTAATCGGTGTTTTATTAATATATTGTATAGTAGAATGTGAGTTCTGATTATTCGAGTATGATGCGTATTTTACTTCGAGCTGAAAGTTGAATCCACTAATTATATTAGATGTAAAAGATGTTATAAAAGATGATGGTGTTGGTAAGTTTCGTATAGAGCAATCTAAGCAGTTGATGATTATGTAGATATCTGTCATGAAGGCTGCAAATACAAAAAATATGAAAACAATAAAATCAATAAAATGGCCAAATGCAAAGTATGTGCTGATTCTGTAGAGGAGTTGATGCGAAAAAAAATGCCAAAAAACAATAATTAAATACCATAACATGCGAAAAATGCAAAGAAGAACCAATACTAGGACATATTTATGTAAATTAAGATTTTTTCCAGATTTATGCTCTCGCTGCTTGTGATACGTACATATGAGTTTGATTGAAGCACAGAGAGAGGGAATAGAGAGAGTGCATTATTATGAGAAAATGAGAGAACATTATATAACATGAATGATAATGTTGATACATAGTATTCCCACTTAAAATATATTTTAACTGTAAAGTGCATACTATAGTGTATAATGCTTCTGATTGTAATTGTTAGGTGTGATAAAGGACAATAATTAAATTTAGTAACATGTGAAAAATGCAAAAGTATGATTAAAAATGTGCGAATAAAATATGTAAATAAAACAGTAATAAAGGTTTTTGAGAAATACAAAAACATTATTTTGACAGAGCTCGAGCATTTGTAGTTAATGTAAATTCTGTAAATACAAGTGAATATAATAAAAGTTAGCCAAAATAAAAAGATTATTGAAGAAAATAAGAGCATCATATAGTGAGTAAATAAGATATTACTACTCTGATTCCTACGAGAACATGAAGGAAGAATAATATTTACCCAGTAAACAGATATTTTAAAGAATACTAAAACAGCGTGGTTTTTGTTGCTTAGAGGAAGAGTATGGTTAGAATTTTTAATAGTAAGATTCGCAATATTTATAATAATTTTGATGTTACTAGGGAAAGCTACTAATGAAAGTAAGAATGAATTATTTTGATAAAAATTGGGTATTATGCTTAGGGTGTGTGAAAAGTATATAGCGGTAATATTCAAATAAAAACTTGTAGTGAAAGTATTATTTATGGAGATATATAATTTTTTTTTAGAGAGAGCTAACGAAACGTGAGATACAGTCAAAGGAGGTAAAGTATAATAAAAATAGTGAATACTGATATAAACAATTTTCACACTGATAATGTTGCTACATGAAAGAACTCCTAAAAAGAGTAGGAATGCATTATTTTCAATTAAAACATTATTATTTATAAAGACAAAGAAATAACTCATGAGAAAACTTGCGATGAATATGATATTATCCGGATTATTTTTGTTTAGCAGTGCAGTAAATGTTGAGGTACTTTTTATCATCTGTCATAGTTGTTGGCGTTTTTCTCGATCAAGATCAGTGATGTTTTTAATCGTAATAATTTTGGATGTATCCGTATGTCTTAGCACAGAGGTCGGCAAACTTATTTGCCAAAGAGCCAAATATGTACATTACAACGATTTATAAAAAAAAATAAGAGCCAATTATAAAAGCATTATAATAATCAGTTAAGTATTTTAATATTAAGTACTACACTATTACGTAATTATGATGTATTACCTATTCAAATATTAAGTTGAGATATAATTATTTTATTTCAAACAAATAAACAGGCAAAATGAGAAATTTCTTACAATCAAACTGATTGATCAGTTTTGTAAGATTTAAGTATCGTAAAATATTGTACAAAGAAAAATTTAAAAAACAGATTTAAAATAATATATATAAAACCATGACAATGACAATCATAATAAGTACTTAATGCGAACGATGCCCCATGCATCTCCTTCGAAAGTTTGAGTAAGTCAGGTTTCTATGTTGTTGTTCTTAATTTTAGGCACGATTCCAGGTTGTCATCAATAAGGCTGGCCGCATACATACGTTTTCCGTATTCGATTTACGAATTCGTTTTCCGTATTCGGAATTCCGTGAGACTAGCGCAAACGTTCGTTTTTCTTCATTCGGAATGTATAAACGTCAGAACCAGTGTTGCCAACAAGGGCGATATATCGCCATTTAGGCTACTCAGAGCGAGAATCGGCGCCGAAAAAATCTAAAAGGCGACTGGTCGCCAACTAAGCTACTTCAAAAACATCAATTTTAAACATGTCCCGAAATTCTCTAGCCACCCCCCACCCCATGAAATTTATTTTTCTGGGGACAAATTTTATATTTTCTTGAAATTCTCTAGCCACCCTCCCCATGAATTTTTTTTATTTTCTGGGGACAAATTTTATTTTTTTGGAATTCTCTAGCCACCCCCCCCCACGAAATTTTTTTATTTTCACGTAAAAACATCAATTTTAAACATGTCCCACCTAACAGCAAATTCGGCTACTTTACGCTACCTTATGTATGAGAAACGGCGATATTAGGTCAAGATCCGTTGGCAACACTGAATTACGAATGGAAATTTCCGTACGTTTGCGTCGGCACAAACAAACTGTATGCAATAGCTGCGTTCCACATGACGTCATTAGGTTTTTTCCATTCGTTTTCTCCGAACGCGCCGGCTGGCATTCGGAACGTGCGTAAGGAATTTGTTCCGTTCGGAACTAAAACGAATGTGTGCGGCAGTTAATGTATTTTCTACTGATTCCGTGCATTCGGATGTCCGAATACGGAAAACGAATTCGGAAATCGAATACGAAAAACGTATGTATGCGGCCAGCCTAAGACGACTTCTCAGTTTACTCTTGATAAAGTTCATGCTTGAAAAGATTGTTCGCATGAATATGTAGAACCGAAGAGGAATAGTACAGAAAAAGCGAGTTTTTTCAACTGGTCATAAGAGTTGGGAATACTATTCCAAGCGTTGAATATGATCATGTCTTCCTTCTCTAGGTCTTTCAAGGTAGACCACTTGTGTTGTGAACTAAGCTCACATTTTTTCCTCTCTAGTATTTATAAATCAACACAAAGACGTTCGAATTTAGAGCTCCATATTTAGTAGTGCTTGTCAATGAAAGAATTATTTTCTTGGCGACGCTTCAGCAGATTCGGAAAGTGAAACAATGTTTCCCTTGCAAAATCTTCAGCAAAGAGGGATAATTTGTTTTCAAATGAAACGACTTCTTCTAACATCGAAAAAATTGTATTTCCTTTCCCTTGTAGTTTATGATTAAGAATATTTAGATGAGACGTAACGTCTACCATGAAATAAAAGTTTTGAATCCACTTATCGTATGTTAGTTCTGAATAGTTAACACCCTTCTCAAGGAGAAATGCTTTGATTTCTGTAAACAGCAATTCGAAACGCTTTAAAACGTTCCCTCTTGATAACCAACGTACCTTGTTATGAATCAAAAGATCACCGTACTCACTCTCCATTTCAACTAAAAATTCTTTGAATTGGCTATGATTAAGAGCTTTAGCTAAAATAGAGTTAACAATCGTAATCACCAATTCCATAACTTTACAAATTTCTTTTGGAAATGTCTTATTATTTTTTTCTTTCAAAAGAACAACAAACCCCTTTCTGTGGTCGGTCTTACTTTTGGCACCGTCTGTTGAAATCGACACAATTTTTTCGAGAGAAATTTGATGTTTATCCACACATCCAATTACAGCGTTTCCGATATCCTCTCCACGCGTCTGACCTTTGAGTGGCAATAATCCTAAAAGTTCTTCTTTAGGACCTGTATGAGAAATAAATCTTACAAAAAGCGAATCTTGCGCTGTATCATTTATGTTACAAGACTCGTCAACTACTATTGATAAAGCCTAAACCAATTTTAGATCTTCGATTTGCTGGATGGTTATATTCGAAGACATTTTAAGTGTTCTATATTTCACTGTTTTGGCAGACAACGGAACTCTTTAATTTTTTTTTTAATTTCTGCCTTGTTCTTAAAATCCCGAAATAGTTCTTCGGATGCCTTTACAAAACAACTTTTAATGTATTCGCCGTCTGTGTACGGTTTTCCTCTCTTAGCAATCTCTCGACTAACAACAAAACTTGCCATATTAACATTACTGAAAGATTGCATCCAGTTGTTGAATACAGAAGTTAATGTCTCTTGAGTCTTCTGGAGTTCCTCAACTGCTTTCTTCCTTGCATTACCGACAGGATATTTATTGCTAAATGAAGTGTGTTTATTTTTAAATATTTCTCCAAATTTTACTTCTTGTTATGCGCCAATTTTACTGTAACATTTAGTAACATTTCCAAATTACTGTAACATTCAAAAATCTGTGAAAAAATTAAAAAATACACAGATTTAGGAAACGAAATAAAAAGAATTTGGCATTCTCAGACTATAAAAATATTACCATTCGTTATTTCGGCTACTGGCATTATACCTAGCTCTCTCATTAAAAATTTAGGCGTATTAGATCTATCAAAAAATTTATATATAAAGATGCAAAAGTCGGTCATTTTGAATACATGTAGGATAACAAAAGATTTTTTTAAATATTTATGTTGAGGGATCAGTAGGATTTATAGGCCCTGTTAGAAGTACTACCGAGCCGAACCCTCTGATATGAAAATATCTGGAGTCGGTGAATTTTTTTTTCCCATTTGATCTCTGGTGAGTTGACGTGTTGTTCTTGTATTGTTTTGTATTTATTTTACTTATATAATGCACTTGCATAGTGTTGATTGACTAGCTGATCATTTGTGGAAAAGTGAGTGGAAGGGTTTAGTTTTTCCTATGGGGAAGATTTAACCCGGACAACAAAATCGAAAGTACAAATAGAAACTTAGAAAAAATAAGATATACAAATATATAATTAAGAAAATCAATAAAAATTACAAATGAGTTCATATAAACAATTATTTGAAAAATGTATCCAATGAAATTAAAACTTGTGATTACCGTTGGGTTTATCTAAAAGTTGTTTGATTTGTGATTTGAAAGTTTTGTAATTTTTTTCATTTTTAATTTTATCCGGAAGGGCATTAAACAATTTTATACCTTGATAAGTATAATGGTGTTGACCAGCACTAGTATTACATTTAGGAATTTCTAAGTTACCACGTGATCTAGATCGTTTACTTATTTTTGTAGAAATTGTTGAATTGAAATGGTCTTTATGAATTTGTAACAGTGCATTCTTTTTAAAAAATTTGTTTAAGCTAAGAACCCTAAACGAGTCAAACAGCTCTGTGGTTGGAAATATCGATGGTTTTCTTAGGATGACTTTCAAAATTAACCTCTGAACCTTTTCTACAGGTGAAAGGTTAGTTTTGAAAGTCCCTCCCCAACCGATTATACCATATTGTAGTATGGATTGGGCAAGAGAAAAATATATAATTTTAATCATATTATATGAAAGGATGTTTCTCAATCTAATGAATAAGTAAATAAGTTTTCTTACTCTGGTTGCCGTATTTTGGACTTGTTCGTTCCATTTTAAGTGTCTATCTACTATGATACCCAGATACTTTATGCTATTTTTGCATGTTATTGGTAAACAATTTACATTACCACATTCTTTTTTATTTTCACATTGTGATGAATGGATTTTAATGGTTATATTGTTTTCAAAATTTTTTTCCTGCAAAGAGAATGGGATGAAATATGTTTTCTCGGTATTTAGTGAGAGACAATTAAGGTCGAACCATGTTTTGAGTATGTTTATATTGATATTGGCTATCCTCATTGTTTCCTCCCATGATTTTCCTTTTGTGATAACTACAGTGTCGTCTGCGTAAGATATGATATCTCCAACAATGGGAAGAGTGAACATTTGATTTACATATATAATAAAAAGGATTGGACTGATGACAGTTCCTTGCGGAATGCCAAAAGATGAGGTTTTGGGTTCACTAAGGGTATTATTGATTTTGACATATTGGAATCTCTCTTTTAGGTAACTTTGGAACCATGATAGTACTATTCCGTCCAATCCAATTTGTTTTAGTTTCTCAGTGAGTTTTGAGTGTGATATGCTATCAAATGCTTTGCGGAGATCAATGAAGATTCCAAGACACTTTTCTCCATTATCTAATTTTTTCATTATTGTTGATGTCAATTTAGCAATCGCATCCTGTGTGCTGAGATTGTCCCTAAATCCGAACTGGTTTGGGCTCATTTTCTTCTTATCTTTTATTTATTTATTTATTTATTTATTTAAACGCCCATTGGGCTTTTACATACATTGTTATTAGTGTTATTACGTTAACTAGGTGACATTTAAAAGTTTACGTACATATATAAATAAAATAGTTATTATATCTGTAGTACATAAATGTTTTACAAATAATACAGAATACCATTATGGAGAACAGTTTTTTTTTTTTTTTTTTTTTACTTACTTAGAAAAATAAATGGATTGAAATTAATCAGCATTTTTATGTAGTTGTTGAGTTGTTTTTTAACAATTTTTTCATAGATTTTAGCTATATTTGATGTGAGTGCTATGGGACGGTAGTTAGAAGTGTTTTTTTCGTCACCAGTTTTAAAAACAGGGGTCACAATAGTCTTCTTATAGTTGTTCGGGAATATGCCCTTCTTCAGACTAACATTTATTATATGAGCAATTGGTTTGCTGATTATCTCACGTACAGTTTTTAATGTTTTTACAGTTATGCTGTTGTAGCCAGGGCTCGCTGATCCTCGTAGACTTATTATAGCGTTTTCAACTTCTTTATCAGTTACTGAAGCAAATGTGTGGAAACCTTCTTCAAAAGTTGGGTTTAGCTCTGGTTGTTGAGTTTGTTTTTTGTCTAGGATAATATTACTAGCAAGATTAGCGCCGACATTAACAAAATAATCGTTAAAGATATCACCACAAAGTTTTGGGTTTTTTTCTGTGTCAGTATTGATTCCTTGATGAGTAACTTCTTTTGGAAATTTTTGTTTTGTGTTTTTGTTGGTTATTGTTTTGATAATTTTCCAGAACTCTTTGCTGTCTTGACCAGCATTTTTTAATTTATCACGAAAATACTTTTCTTTAGTCAGTCTAATTAAAAGCGTAAGTTTGTTTCGATATTTCTTGAAGAAAGTAGCGATTTTTTCGTCGTTAGGGAATTTTTTAGACTGGTGATAGTATTTTTCCTTATTTCTGATTGAAATCACTAATCCATGGGTTATCCATGGTTTTATTAATCTGTATTTAGATTTTGTTTTAGAAATAAGTATTTGTGTAGAAAGGTTTATGTGATTTAGGAAAACAGTTTCGAAATTCTCCGCACAAGTATTTGGATTTTCCGATTCAATTATTGATGCCCAGGTTTCCATCTTAAGATTTGTTTCTAAAGTTTTCATATTTAAATATTTTTTTTCTTGTTTTTTTTTGTCAGTTTTGTTGGGGTTGGTACTTTTTTTGTCTATGTTGTTAACGAATATACAGGTGTAGTGGTCAGTTATGCTGGTTTTCCATAATATCCACATGTTTTTTTCAGTATCATTTGAGTTGCACCATATGTGATCGATACAGGAAGGGATTTGTCCGCTGATATTTCGTGTTGCATTATTTATATATGATTTATAGTTTAGCGAAGTCATTACATTTATATAATCATCTTTCGTTTTGTTTTGTACCCAGTGTCCGATATTAATGTTAATGTCACCAACAATAATATTAAAGGTACTTTTTTGACTCAGTAATAAATTTTCGATTTCTGTAATGAAATTTGTGGGATTCGATCCGTGCGTCTGGTAGATGGCAATAATATGGTACATAATGTCGTTCACTTTTACACTCAGTTGTAAACAGTTTGCTAATTGCATTTTAATTTCTGTGACAGTGACATTGTTATATTTATTTAGAATGAACACCGCTATACCACTGGTTTTATTAATATAGGTAGTTGACGAAAAGTATGTGTAATTTGGAATACTGTACAGTGTGTCAGCGTTATTTATATTTAAGTGCGCTTCTGTTAAAACAATGAGGTCCGGTAATGTTTCAAGAAGGTTTAGTGTTACTACAAACTCATCTAGGTTTTTTTAAACTCCGGATGTTTTGGTGCAGAACAATGAAAGCACTTGGGACTTTTTTTAGTAGATCTCTACAATGTTGTGAATCTTCGCAAATGTGCTGTGAAACATCTGTTAATTTGTCAATTTCCTCGCCTAGAAAATCATCCATCACTTATTCATAATCGATTCTCTGTTGAGCTATGATAACCATTTGTTTTCGGTAAGTACATGTTTCGCTATTCGCACTGTGTTCAGTATTGTTTTTTGTTCCGAATAAATTGTTGTTTTTGTCGCAGTTGTAGCATTTGACTATATCTTTGGTTTTTTCGCATTCACTAAATTTGTGGTTTTTTGCACAGTGTATGCATCTATTCTCTGTCCACGATAAGAACGACCTGTTGGAGTACCAAATTAGGTTCGTTCTGCGCATACCACCCCCCCGCTCCTTTCCTTCACCATCGCTCGGCTATCTCCGGCAATCTTCGCTGACAATTCGTTAGTCATTAGTGCCCGCGCTTAGAGAAATTAACCCATTCAGACCCTGCTATAAAATGGATGTTCAGCCGATATGTCCGAATTCATTATCACCAATTACGAAAAACAAAAAAGGACAGGTAAACATTATTTATGTGTTATTTGTATGACTATTCGATTTACAACAATGCATTTTTATAATTCAAGGATATAGATAGGTAATATATGTTTAAAATTTGTGAATGTTGGTGTTGATCGGTTTTTTTTATGTTTATAGGTGGTGCACAAACCTCAACGGACAATGATAATAAATATGTATCGAAAAAAAATTTCGGAATATCGATCACATTGTTGATGAACTAGAGGACAATAATGATAATTCGTTAGCTTTTGAAATTTCAAATGAATCATCTGAGGAAAATTAATTTTTTTTTCAATGGCAATGATTTTATTTTCAATTTTGGATTGATTTCTTAGCCGATTTGATAAATCTGATGCCTAATAAATTACAATATGTATTGTAATACTATCATCATCATTATTTGAATGTATTAAAATGTTTTAATTTTTTATTTTATTTATCGGTAGGAAAATAAATTAAATAATTAATTTGTTAAAAAAGTGGGTCTAAATGTGTTAACGCTCGTCCTTTTAGGAGTGGGGCGAAGGGGCGGAGACATGCGCGTCCACGGGTTGTTCTAATGTTGGACCGAGTTTAGGCTTATTCATTTTGTTCAGGCATTTTAGTGATGTATGTCCGAAACCAAGGCAGTGGTAACATTGCATTAAGGGATTGCAATCTTCTATGTGCGCTCGGACAAAACCAATATTGACCCTTTGTTTATCAAGTAATATCTTTCGGATTTGGCCTGTTGTTTCTATTATTACATTGCGCAGTTGGTCACTTTTCTTGTTTTTTAATATTTTAGTTACTTTAATTGAATCATTTGGGGCATCACTTAGTTCATTGTTTTGCAACAAAAAGTCGTTCAGAAAATTATCTTCACTATACTCCCCTCCCACACCTTTGATGACCATGCACGGTCTCTTCTTTTTTAATTCTGTAGCAGATATACCGTTTTTATTTTTATTTATTTCCGTTTTTAGTTTGTCTGCGTCTTCTTTTTTCGAGCAAGTCATAATTATTTTATTGTTAGATGCTTTTTTGATCCCATTTATAACAATTCCTAGGTTAGGTGCTTTGATTGTTTTAGTAATAATTTTCTTTATGTCCTCAGATGTTTCTTTGCCTTCTGCAGCAATCATAACGGCATATTTGGGTTCTTCGATTTGTACTGTTCGTTCTTTTAGTACCATTGCGTACAATTTCGGTTCATTATTTTTTTCCAGTTTGGTGATAACTTTTTTTTGAAGATCTATTATTTGTTCCTGGAAATTGTTTCTCTCTTGTTTCCAGGTTTCTTCTAAGAGGTTTATGGTTAATTCGAGGTTATTTCGTACTTTCGAATCTTTTATGGTAGTTATATTTTTTAGGTCATTTTTAATGTTTTCAATTAATTTTAGCACGTCCATGATATGTTAAAAACTTGAGCAGCCGTGCACAAAATGCACGTCACTCCGGGTCAAACTATGTGACAATACTAAATAATGAATCACCATACTAGGCAGCTGCCTGTTTCATGGTGACCAATTGAGTGTAATTAATTTGTATGAAACATGAAATCTAGTGTAAACATATGAAATTAGTAACTATAGATGAAGCTAACATTTTGGAAAAATTGTAATAAAAAGTAGACGATAGAAATTAGAAAGGAGAAAGAAGTAAATTAGCATTAGATTGTAAAAATGTACATAATTATATATATAATTTTTAATATGTGTGCATGCAAGCACACATGTGTATATAGCAGCAGACATACCTATATACATATAACAGCACATGTATACATACACCCATATGACGCATCTTCACGCATATAAACAATATATACACCTCTATCTGAGTACTTGGAATAGGCTACTAACACTATAACAATCACACATCAAAAAATTCCCGAGCGCTTTCCTGAAACTGTCGTATTTGGCTATTGATTTTATTTCTAACGTTAAATTATTGAATATTTTTGGAGCAAGAAAGTTAAATTGTCTTTGTGCCATTGAGGTTTTTATTGGGGGAATAGTATAATTCGATTTGTTGGAATATCTTGTATTATGGGTCGATTCAAAAATATTTTTTTTCGTATGTTTGAATTTATAGTAGGAGGATATGTTTTTGACGTATAAGGATTTTATGTTGAGTACTTTGAAGTCGTTAAATAAGTCCTTCGTGGGGTGAATATAGTGTACTTTGTAAATAGTCCGCATTATCAATTTTTGAGCTTTAATTAATGGATCTAATATCGTGTTAGAGCATCCTCCCCAGACTATTATACCGTAAGATATAATTGATTGGCATAAAGAAAAGTATACCGTTTTTAGTGTATTTTTATTTAGAATATTTCGTAATGACCTGGAGATATATGCCAGTTTCCGTTTTTATATTAACTCCACACAGGAGGCCCTGAAGAAAATAATTTCCCTCAGGGCCTATGTCATCTTTGGGGATGCTGTGTGGAGGGTCCGTATACGGTTTGTAACATTTATTACTTGATCTTCCCATCGTAGTTTATTGTCAATTATTACACCCAAATATTGAATGGAATCTACTCGTTCTAGTGGATTGCACAGACAACTAGAGTTATCTCTACAAGAATGTATTTTTAGTGTATGATTGATTGAAGGCTGACTCGGAATATTAAGACTAAACGTTATATATTTCGTTTTAGTTATGTTTAAGGTGAGTAGATAATATTTCAATTTTTAGACATTGTTTCTATCCTCCTAAAAAGTGGAAGATACAATGAATGGACATGAAATATTAACCAATGCACTTGCGTTTCAATTCAATACACAAATACCCATACAAAAAATAACAACCAAGCAACAAATAACATCCACGCAACAAATAAGAAACATCACAAATAACAAACACACAATGTACAAAAAACAACCACAAATACCAACATCCAAGAAAAAAATAAAAACACCAATGCAGCAAATAACAAACACCGTAAATAACAAACACCATAAATAACAAACACCATAAATAACAACACCTTGCAACAATTAACACACTCCCTGAACTGTAATTATGGGACTGCCACTATTAGGTATAATGAATTTCCTCGTCATGGCAATTTTTATATTTTTGAATGAAAACAGAAAAAAAAAAATCTAAAAAAAAAAGTAAAAAAATAGTCTAAACAAAAGAGAAAAAATATAATCTAAATGGAAAAAAAAGCGATTTTAGCAAGTAATGAAAAAAAATTATAAATCTGCAACTCTATGATACACCACAAAACACGCCATGCAAAGGAAAACTTTGCACTTTACGCAATAGGAATCGACCTGTTTGTTTATCTTACGCCTTGTACAAAGTACGCACCTTTTGCGTATTTTGCGATTCCTATTGTCCGTTTCTGTGGTTTCAACTAGGTAATGTGAAAAATTCTCTAATCTGTAGAAGAAATCGGTCTGGG
Source organism: Hesperophylax consimilis (assembly GCF_061612785.1). Lineage (NCBI taxonomy): Eukaryota > Metazoa > Arthropoda > Insecta > Trichoptera > Limnephilidae > Hesperophylax > Hesperophylax consimilis. Next base: position 100,657 of record NW_028301285.1, read on the forward strand.
TGCTGTCACAGAGGGAGAGTGTCGCGCTATAAGCTCAAATGCCAATTGCTTCCTGAATGTACGGTGAAGAATGGGCACAGCGTCTTGTTGAAGTTGCCTGTAGATCACCAAGCTATTCAGGATGCTGACATTGAGCAGGCGATGAAATACCTTAATGTACCATTTGTGACCTCGCGTTCTCTCCATGCGGTAAGTGGACAACAGCGAATCTTTGCGCATTGAGGCATTAGCGCATTGGCATTAACGCATTAGCGCCCTTGAGGTGATTTTTCACAAAAACGGCGCTCTACAAATTATCCAATTATTATTATTATTATTATTATTATTATTTGGTATCCACTCCACCCATGAAGGAATTGTACCTGACCACAGATCGAGGCATTTGGTATCTCTCTAACCCTCTTTGACCCATGACCGTTTCGGTGTTGTGGAAGGTAGACACCATGGTGACAATTTTAATATCATTCCAAGCAACGACTGAAAAGTCACCACAGTGTCTACCGACAATCGTATGCCGTGGCACACTCTTCTTCATGGCTTTAATAACCTGAGGTACCATCTTTCGGCGGCGATTAAGGGTACCGACAACATCGGTATTCCTTTGTTTCAGGTACCTAGTCAATGGCATGCTAATTGTCCATGTAAAGGCAGTACCCTTTGTCAAAGAACCCCTCCATGAGTTTAAGTACAACTTTAGAAGTTTTACTCGAAAACCCAAGGTGGTTCTCTTCGACTTCTGTACCCTTTCCCGTGTACATTATAAAGCGGTACAAGTAGCCTGTTGTTGATTCGCACAGCTCATAGGTTTTAATGCCGAACCGAGCCGCCTTAGTGCGGATGCACTGCTTGAAACCTAGGCGACCCTTCCAGAGCAACAGGGACTCGTCTATGCTAATGTCTTCACGAGGAGTGTACAGACTGGAAAACTTTTCATTCATTATGTCCAATAGTTTTTTTTTTTTTTTTAATAGTGAATACCTCACAAGAGTCCCAACTGCTCCCGTCTGGAGCCAGTGAGACTATGGCATCCCCAATTGGGGGATGTTGTGAGGCTGAAGGTAAGTGGGGAAGGGAAAGAGGAGGGTGGGGAAGTAATAGTGGTTTAACTTTTGCAAGCTTTTCTTGGGAACCGACATTATTGTCACTAAAGTGGAGGAACTGCATTATCAGACAAAACCTATCATAAGACATTAGAGTCCTAAATTTAGGCATCTCTAAGTAAATATCTTTTGTCCAGTATTCTGGTAAGGCAGCTCTGTAACAAATGGACATTATTATAAATATTGCGAACAACAAATACAGTTCAGGGACCGTCACATCTCGCCACTCCCTCAGCCTGGAATGGGCGGCCATGTGCAATACCCCATCTTCGGTAGTTATCTCGTCCAGTGCGCTCCATGCATGCCTATTCGTTTCCTTTACAATATAGGACATTGTTTCCAAGTCCCATATTTTGGAGAAAATATCATAGGCAGATGCAGCGACTGTCGGAGGGAACACTTCTGTTGATGGGCCAGGCTGAAGGACGGTAAAATTTTCCCGCTGACCCGTGAACGAAGAGAAGTCTTCAGACCAGGTGAAGGACTGCTCCTCGGGGTTTTCCTCCTCCTCCCCCAACAGCTCCAACTCTTCCTCAGGCACATCCGTGTCAATCCCCAGGGGCGGGATATATTCGGGATCACCACCGCAATCAGGATTTACGTCGACATCATCTTCGTCATCATCTTCGCTATCGAAGCCGATAAATTCGAAGATGATATTGTCGACTACCTATATATAGAAAGAAAAAATATATATTCAGCTATGCGAAATTATTTTATTTTCATTGAAAAGCGCCCTTGAGGAAGAAAAATACAAAAATTGCACTGTAAAAGTTAGCCTAGTCTTATTATAATTACCTGAGTCGTTGGAGCTGTAGAGGTTGAAGGGGTTGGATCATCCGAGGGCTCCTCCAAGTCTAGCCTCCTCCTTTTTATTGGCTGACCAGGAACCTAAAACAATAAACATTTATTGTTACACTAATGTCTTTCAATTCTGGAAAAGATGAAGCACACAATCAACCTAATATAACTACTACTAATACACAACATACCGTGATTGCGATAGGCGCTGCCTCTTCGGTGCTTCTGCCGCCTCTTCTGTCGGCTCCAGGAACCTGAAAAAATAAACATTTATTGTTACACTAATGTCTTTCAATTCTGGAAAAAATTAAGCAAACAACCAACCTAATATAACTACTACTAATACACAAATAATAACAATAAAAAACATACCATCGTTCCGTCCGGCGCTGCCTCTCCGTCCGGCGCTGCCTCACCAGTCCTTCTACCGCGTACCTCTACAGTATTAGTCTCCATTCTATAATAATAGGAACAATCAGACATATACTAGTATTTATAAATTTTGTATATATAATAATAAACAAAAAATATTTTTTCTTATTATTTTTTGGGACACCCTATACAACTGCTCTAATTTTGTGATATTTATTACTATTTTTCATAATAAATACCAATAAAAATATTTCCGTAAACAATAGTTTACATTTTCTTGGACCCCCTTGTACAATTTACGCGAATTGCTTGATAAAACACAACTTTTAAAATATGCCGCTAGGAGTTAAAAAGTGGCGCTGCCGGTTGAAACACTAACACATGGTAAGTAATCTCGATGTATTTGTGTGAAACGGTAGAGATGCACAACTTATTTTTTTTAAATATTTTCACTAAATATCGACTATATAACGGCTTTGTTACATAATCTCAATTGTTTTCCCTGCATAATGACATTCGAATAACTCAAAATAAAATAATGATCACGTAAATATTCCCAGCTAAAAATGAAATATTTACGCGCAGCTATTTTTTTGACACATGACATGACATATCATTTTTTTTTTTAAATAATCACGAAGTATTGACAAAAAGAGGGCTTCGATATATAATAACAATTGTTTTTTCCATACAATGATACACGAATAACTCCAAATAATGTAATATATCATGTACATAACTCCATCCAAAAAGTAATAATTGTTCCTGCAAAATTTTTGCGAACTTTTACGTCATCTTTTATAAATTTACAATATCAAAAATGATTTATATTTATCAAAACACATTACTTGGTCAATGAACTATGTATAAAAACACAATTACTTACGTTTATTTGTTGAATTAATTGATTAATCCGGTTTTCAGCTAACGCTCACTCAGAAACCGACCGTTGGAAAGGAACTCGTAAAACAAGCGACGCCACTTTACCATAGATAATTTATATTTACACGTACAGGGCTCGCAGCCTCATGAAAGAAAAAGCTAATTCTAGTCCGAACTTGGCGCAAGCGATTCTGACCTTTTACTTTATACAAATTCTTTATACATAAGGGTTAAAATCGCATTTAAAAAAAAAAACCCGCCGGATTTCAAAAACGCCCGCCGGCGGTCGAGCCACAGTTGACTGGTTAAGGCCATCATCATTTGTGTTGTAACCCTCTATAAGGGGACATCCACCAGTGAATAGTAAAGAAATACAGGACAGTGAGACAATCAGACAATATAAAATGTTGTTTTCTAGTGCGCACCCATTATTTGATCATAGATTGTCACAGAAAACTCCAAGCAAGGCGCACTAGAAAACCCACAGATAATATGATACAACTTTGAGAAAACCAATATATTTTCTATATTATGTAGGTATTATGTAGTCTTAGCCATTATTAGATTTTAGAAGAACGAGCTTCTCAAAAACATCATCACTCATTTTTCTTCTATGAAGTCTCATGATTATACCTCCATTTGAAAAGAGACATTCAACTGGTGCAAAACTCGGAAGACAAGTTGTACATGTGCCTAACAGTAGAGTAGTCATGAAACATTTCAAAATCGGTTCATTTGTCTTGAAGGTATTGCAAGGCTTTTAAATCCGGAGTTCCTGCTGTTGCTGCGGAAGAATCAGATGAATCTTCATTATCTTAAAAAATAAGATTCATTCTGTACAAGACTATTAGTTCCACTTTGTGGATTTACATATCATTTTTTGGTACTTTCTTTTAATTTCCTTATTTGTATAAAAACACTGAACGGACTCTGTCCTTCTGTTCTTTAGGTGTCCACTTCATTTTAAAATGGATACGACACTGTAGCGCAAATTGTACTTGTAGTAGCGACCATGCTTCATTTTAAAACCTTTAAACAAGTTGAGTAAGTGGCAGAAACATTTCCATTCTCAATGCTGCCAATGATGGTAACATCTTTGAAGGAAATACTTCATTTTTGTGGTAATGTATTGTGATATCTCTCACATCCCTGAAGGAAAAAAAATATTTGGTTAAAATGCAGTTCGTACATATATTTATATAATGAAATAAGATAAGCAATGCTATACAAATTATCCATCTAAATCCATCTTCACTTGTATATTCTTAAACTACTGAATATACTAACATAGCATTCTACAATTCTAACATAATATATTGATTTTCTTTAGGAAGCGTGCATAGGTAGATAGTTAGATGTGAGATATAATAATAAATAAATTACAGTACTTACATGATTGTAAATCCAAAAATACCACGACCACAGATGATGAAACCATTGAAAACACAAAAAATTTGCGCGGGACTAATGTTGGCAACGTAAAAAAATAGAAACCGCTGTCTAAAATTTAATATTACAGCGTCATGGCCCCGTGTTCACTATTTGAATCTGTATTTTTTTAATGGTATCACTTAATTACCAGGGCTCCTACCAGGTAGCAACTTGACAGACGTAAATTATCTCTCATAGCGAGGTTGAGGACCGACTGATATACGGGGCCTATGATAAAAAGACGAGTGGAGATAACAGGAAGAATGTTGCAAAAAAGCATTTAAAATGGAAAATGCATTGAGAAAAGCATTTAAAATGCAAAATGGAAAATACCCATTTTGCATTTTGCATTTCCATTTGAAATGGATTTATTTGAAATAAAGCACATCCCTGATTACAACACATATTTGCATTAGGCACTAAAAATTGTTATTGTTTTCAGCTTTTTATAACGACGTGCACTGTGGCAGAACATGTAACGAAAGGCGAAGGTTACAGCAAGAAGACTTCGAAGAAGCGGGCCGCCGAGAAGATGCTGGAGGAGCTGAAGAAATTGCCCTCGGTCAAGAAGACAGTGACTCTAAGTCAAGGTCAGTATTTAGCCGCTTCCTCCTTCCAACATATCGACAGTGTTACAGTGTCCGTGATAATATCCCAAAAATATCAAGATAATTACTCCGATGCAACGGCAGCATTTAATTGATTTAAGGAATGAGCTGCATCAAAGAACAGAAAAGGGGGAGAAGGAATTGACAATCAAATACATCAAAGGATGCCCTAAAATTATAAAAATTCCAAAAAACATGTAAATAATTACATAGTCAATATCTCAATACTGTATACGAACCTATGCTCTCTCACACGGAAATTTAAAATATCAAGTCAATCCGTGAGAAATAGTTAGGATGCAGGCAAATTCTCAAGTTATTGTTTTATAAATGACTGTCTGTATCTGTGTTTTGTAGTTAAATAAATAAATACGTAAGAAGATATCTGCCACTGCAGCCAAGATGTTAGGCTCTTTAACTTTTTCGCCGCTACGCGCATCAATTCATGCGAAAATAATTCGTGCCCCCCACGCTACGCGCATCATATCATGCGTTTCACTTTAGCGGCTTGATACTACGTAAATACGCGACGAATTTAGCAGGTAACTGAACCAAAAAATAGTTCAATCCTTTTTCTTACTGACATCTGGCGTTTGCTGGTTAAAATATAATAAATTGTTTACATAAAACATTGTGAAAGCGATGATTCGTTAAATCTTCATTCAGTCATTTGAATGTCGCGCCGCTGAATTGTTGTGTCATCCATAGTATTTCTTAGGTGATCTAATCTGCTTTGATGGACTTATGCGTCGATGTAAAATATTGACCGATTTCTATTTTGCGAATCTTTTTAAGTAATTTATTTTTCTGTGATACATTAGTTTGTTTGTGAACTTAAGTGACGTGACGTGTTTTAAAAATAGTTATTTTACTCGAGACTTTTTGATTGACTTTCGTTTGTTTGTGAACTTTTACGTGACGTGTTTTAAAAATAGTTATTTTACTCAAGACTTTTTGATTGACTTTATTTTGTGATTTTATTTCTAAATTTTGTGGACAACCTAAATAGTAATTTATCTGTCTATATTTATAGGCTTACCGTTTATATATCAAAATTGAACTCCCTTAAAAATGGCAAACCCCAGTCTTACGGAAGACGAAATTTATGAAACATTTTTAGACATGGACTCTGATTTAGAAATAAGTGAAGATGATCAAGATATACCAATTACTGAAGAAGTTAGTGACAGTGAAATAAACGCCCCCGGGACAAGCCAAGATCATGACTCTCGTACACCTAACTTAGACTATACCGTAAATGCAGACTGCTTTTCTTCTTGGACCTCTGGTCCATTTATTCCAATAGTTCATGAATTTGATGATTTTGTGTCAGGTTTTGATCCATCCACTTTATTTTCTGGTAATTCATCGGAAATTGACTTTTTTGAATACTTCTTGAACAAAGAAATAGTGACAAAAATGGTGATCGAAACTAATCGATATTACATAGCCACCATATCAAAACAAGAACCTTCCCAAAAATCCAGACTTCGTAAATGGGTTGACACATCTGTCGAAGAAATGTACATTTTTTTTGCACTGTTAATGTTAATGACGAGAAACCGACATCTTACTATCGAAGAACACTGGTCCACTGACCCATTGCTCGCTAGTACAATTTTCGGAAAAACCATGTCTAGGGATCGTTACGAAATTATATTGCGAATGTTACACTTCTCAAACCCCGACACACAAATTCCTGGTGACCGACTTTACAAAATTAAAATCCTAATTGACCATACCCGAAAAATGTTCAAAAAAACTTTGATACCTTATGAAAATTTATGCATCGATGAGAGCATAATTGTTTTCAAAGGGCGTTTAATTTTCAAACAATATATACCATCCAAACGTCACCGGTTTGGAATTAAAATGTTTGTATTGTGTGACGTGAAGACGGGTTTTATATTAGACTTCATTATTTATTGTGGCGAAGGGACTGACATAACTGACTCTGAATGTCTCGGAATTTCGGGGGCTGTAGTAACGACACTACTTCAAGATTATTTAAATAAAGGACATAATCTTTTTATTGATAATTGGTACAGTAGCCCTCAACTATATGATTTTCTCCATACTTACAAAACCAATGCATGTGGTACGGTGCGGAAGACACGAAAAGGCATGGCAAAATTTAATAAACTTAAAAAGGGTGAAATGAAAGCACAACATCGTGGACCTCTGTTGGCTTTAAAGTGGTGCGATAAAAGAGAAGTTCACATGCTAACAACCTTACATGACGACTCCATGGACATGACGGGAAAAGTTGATTGGAAAACTCGTCAACCAATTATGAAACCCAAGTGCGTTCTAGACTATAATAAGTGTATGGGTTCTGTTGACAAAGTGGACTTGATGTTAAGTAGTATTAATTGCCTGCGAAAAACAATTAAGTGGTATAAAAAAGTGGCCTTCCATATTATTGATCTGTATTTATTGAACTCTCATGTAGCTTTTAAATCAATTACAAATAAAAATGTTAGTTTAGCAGATTTCCAATTAGCCGTAATACGACAATTATTGCAAAAATATCATGAAACTTCCCGATCTGAGCCTCATTCTCGCTCTTCACACGATTTACCTCTGAGACTAACTGCTAAGGCATTAGCAAAACATATGCCCCACCCAATAAAGGGAAATAATTCTCAAAAACTTCACCGAGCCTGCCGAGTGTGCGCCATTTCTAAAAAAAAGGAAAATGTCCCAGTATAAATGCCCAGAGTGCGATGTGACATTGTGTGTGTGGCCATGTTTTAGAAACTACCATGAAAAACAAAACTTATAAATATTTCTCCTCGTGTTAACTTTTTATTAAAACTTTATTTGTTAGTAGATATAATAATAAAAATAATTGTGTTTTGATGATATCTGCGCAGTGGTCCAAATCCCATCAGACCGGGTAAGTAAATACTATAAACAATATAGCAGTGTGCATGCGATGGCGACAGTTCTTGTTGATTTCTTGTGATGGGTCACTGTTTATAATATTATATCTGTATCCTGCGGTTTATTGTTTATTTATGTGTTTCAACAAACTTCAAGAGCATTAATAAAGCTTTTAAGATAAGCAAATCATAAATCTGTCTAGAAATAAGAGATTTATAGCTGTTTCAAGTGGTAGGTTTTGATTTTCAAAGTGAGTACCGCGTACGAGTGTAAATTGAATCATTTGTAAATTGAAGTGCAAAAAGAGTATTGTCATTGTAACCCAAAATCAACTTTGATGAAAACATACAATAACCATAGACAATACAAAAATATTTCGCCATAGACAATTTACATAAATTAATATATACTTAGGGGCATTTTTGTTCCAACATTAATAAAAATATAATTAATAAACCAAAAAAAAAAAAAAAGAAATAGAAAATGGCAAATACAAGAGGAAGGGAGTTATAACGGAAACCGAAGAAAAATTTAACATTGATAAAATTATACAGATTATTGAAAAAAAAATTGAATCCATGAAAAAAGAAATTATATCAAAAATTGAAAAACAAACCCAGGACACTCAAAAAAGCATTGATTTTATGAGTAGTCAGTACGATGAACTAATAAAAAAACTAGAAATAACAATTACACAAAATAAAAAAATTGAAAATGATTTTGAAAACATAAAAAAGGAACACCAGGAAAAGAATATCATTATTAAACAACTTGAAATAAAAATTTCAGACCTCGAATACAAATCTCGGTCTAATTTCTTAGAAATAGCGGGCATTCCCCAAAAAAATGGAGAGCAGCAGATGGAGATAGTAAAAAGAGTTGCGGCGGCGGCAGGAATGGAAATCCAGCACAATGATATAATTGATATAAAAAGGACACATGATAGAAGGAACAATGCGCCACCGAAACTGCTAGTGGAATTTGCGGAAAAAAAGACAAGAGACAATCTTCTTTCTAAAAGGAAAAATATTAATTATGCAGCTATAAAAGATATCTCCACCGAACCAATCTATATTGCAGAGGAATTGAGCCCATATCAAAGGGAACTGCTCTGGAAAACGAAAAAATCTGCCAATGAAAAAATGTACTCCTACGTTTGGTTCAAAGATGGAAAAATAATGACGCGAAGAATGCCAACCGAAAAAATAATTTATATAAAACATGTAGATGATATAAAAAATATTGTATAACAAAAGGGCACAAAAACGATTACGAAAAAAAAAAAAAAAAATGGCTGACATTATATTAACCTTTTCTATGCGTCATTAATTTGTATCACTTCGTTCACACGCGGGGCTATTTATCAGTAATCTAATTTATGACTTTAAACAATAATCACGCATGGATTTTAAAATTTGTTTTAAAAAATACGTCGCTTATGTCTTGAATTATCTTCTCAAGTATAAATAAACACTCCGAACTTCAATGGGACTTGATAAAAAATCGAAGTATATATTCATAATGTAACTGATATAGTATGCCCGGGCGGCCATGAGGATAACGATACACATGATTATAAACACACCAGAGTAGAGCTCTTCAACTGTGGTGCGATGTAAGTGGTTTATTTATGGGTGCGATGTCGCGTTTGACTGGATACATGAAATATTGACACACTTAAAAAGGTTCATATAATAAAAAATAACTACACTTAAATTTACAAAAATAATGAAATAATTTTTCTGTTATTATGTCACCGTAAATATGTATCACTTAATATATTTTTTTATCGTGATTTTGAAACAGTTCTCAACGCATAACGGCAGAATCATGGCTTTCATGTATTTCAGCAGCTTCGCAATTATTATCGACGTCACTGTCACTAATTTCAAAATCTGAATCTATTTCTAAAGTATCACCAAATATTTCTTCGTCATTAAGACCACGACCCGACATTTTGTATTTTGGCAATAAAAATACTTTCAAAAATTGATAAAAAGTCAAACTTGTACAACTTTACACTTGATTTTTCACTATAAAAAAGTTTTAACCACGTATCTTTATTTGAAAATAATCTAACACTGACGAAATTTTATATTTCTTCAATAGTTTGAATGAATGTATGTAACTGAACTTATTTTAAAATATGATAAATCAGATGAATGTACACTGTAATTAAAATAGTTCATATCCACGAAAAAGCAAACAATAATTCGATAAAACAATGTAATCTACACGGCGAGCGTCTCTGTTTGAGAATCTTATAAAATGCGCATGCGCAATAACTTGTGTAAAGACGCGGGAAGAATTCAAACTGATTCATTTTTCGCTCTGAGTTGGAAGATCCCTTCAAATCTTTGTATCGATGATTAGGATACGTATTATGGATAAATATCGTAAGATGTCAGTAGTGTAAAGATGTGAGATTTTTTAGGAGTATAATTTTTACCGTGCCCAAGCATGTTTCATACCCATAACGCCGAAGAAACTTTGCGTCGCACCTATGTGCCACCCGCGTACAGGGCATGTACAGTGCGTCGCAGGCGTGCGTCTCCCGCAGAGAAAAGGTTAACCTCGGAACCAAATGATCTATCGAATTTAAATAACAACTCTTTCAATATACTACACAAAAACATAAGAAGCATAAGAAAAAATTTTGATGAATTGCAAATTTTATTGAAATATTTAAAAGTTAATTTTCAAATAATAATACTTACTGAATGTTGGATAAATCATAAATACATGAAATTGGAAATTGCTGGATATACAACCTACTCAAGTTTGAATAACAAAAAACAAAACGATGGTGTAATTATATACATTAAAAACGAAATAAAAGCCGAAGTTGAAGAAATTATTATCACAAATGCCAATTGTTTGAAAATTAAAATCAGTAAAGAAAAAGCTATATTAGCAATCTATCGATCGCCCTCAACAAGAAACATCGACCCATTCCTTAAATCCGTAGACGAGGAACTCTGCCTTCTTAAAGAAACGAAAAACATATTTATTATTGGAGATGTAAATATAAATATTTTAGAAAATGGACACCCTAAGCGAATTCAATATCTGCAGATGCTAGCATCCCATGGACTGGAAAGCTTAATAAATGTTCCTACTCGAAAAGTGGACAACAGTGAAAGTTGCATAGACCATATAATGAGTAAAACAAAAGACATTACTCAAACTGTTGTATTTAATTCAACTATAACCGATCATTATACAACTATGCTTTCAATAAAAATAAACAAGTCAAATAAAATGAAGAAAAAACCATTAACAACAGAAAAAACAGAAATCAACTGGAATATCATTAACCACTCGGAACATTAGAACGTCAAAAGACGTAAATATGATAATAGCGGTCAAGACATTAGTACGTCTTTTCACGTAAGCGCGCGAGATTTTACAAAAATCGATTTATTTCCATCACTAGTATACGGATTGCCATGATTTAAAAAACAGAGTATCGATAATGAATAACGCTACGCGTCTGCATTCAAAAATGTCTGTGGAATCTAGAGGTGCATTTTCTGAGTCGATTGAATCTGTCAGCTTGTTCGTTCGTAATTTATTGCGTTTTTAAATAATTTATTAAAAATATTTTAGTTTGGACGGTTAATATTTTGAGGTGACCAATAGTTTTTAATTATATTTCTTCAATATATAAAGTGTTATTTCTTTATGATACTCAGAAAAAAGTACATTTTTCACAGCTTTGAAATAATGGTCAGCGATTTTTACATATTTTTGACGTTTTCAGAAAATGTATATTTAGAAACGCAAATATTTACGTATAACAAAACAATACGATAGTGAATTTCATAATCTTTCCAAAACATTTTTTAGAATGAGGCTACGTTTCCCAAAACGTGAGTTATGGAGCTTTTAACAAAACTCGTGAATAACACAAAAATTTCCGCGTTTTGACAGTTCGCAAAGGAACACAGAGTAAATAAAAGTCCTTTTCTGAGAGGTTAAACATAATCTACAATGTACCGATTGGAAAAAACTGCAAAGTATGAACAATACAAATGATGCATGGAATTATTTCATAGAACTTCTTCAGAATAATATACTATCTAATACCACAAAAATTACTAAGAAAATCTCACACAAAAATGTACATTATATTAAACCATGGATTACACAGAATGTTATAAACTGCATAAGAAAAAGAGACGAGTTACACAAGAAACTTAAAAAAATTCCATACGATATACACATGTTAAGATACTACAAAAGATACAGAAACATTTGCAAAAAAGTTATTATGTATACAAAAGAAACCTACTATAAGAAAAAAATTGTAGATTGTAAACAAAATCCCAGGAAAATGTGGCAAATAATAAATGAAATAACCAGTTCTAAATCTGCCAACGTTACATCAATTGACGTGCTGAATATAAACAATGTTCCCAGGACATACGCTGATAATCCTGACCAAATACTTGAATACGTCAATAATTTTTTCATAAATATAGGATCAAATCTAGCAAAGCAAGTTACAAAATGTAACGAAGATGTACAAATAAACGAACCACCTGAGCAAGGAAATCAGCTCAATTTTAAACAAATTACAGCTGACGATATCAAAAACACAATTTCTTCTTTAAAATCAAATATTTCTTCGGGGGAGGACACAATCTCAACCAACGCAATAAAATATCTCTGTAAAGAACTTATTGAACCACTTACATACTTAGTCAACATGTCTATAACGAATAGCATATTCCCTACAGCCCTCAAAAAAGCGATTGTTATACCAATATTTAAACAAGGATGTAAAAATGACATAAACAATTACCGACCAATAAGCCTACTAAATGCATTTTCAAAAATATTGGAAAGAATACTAAAAAAACAACTCTTATCCTACTTTTTTTTTTTTTTTTACATTATTTCTGGCTTTCACCCTTCAAGGGTGTTCTTGGCCATCATTTAAAATTATTGAGAAATGAAAGGTGAATTTAAATATTAATTTTATTTAAATTGGCAAATTTCAAAATTATAATGTAAATTGGAGTCGAGTTCAGACTTAGAAGAGATGAGATGTTGAATGGAGGGGAGGCAATTTTAGATAAGGCTTGATAGAAGAGAGGATATTTGTTTAGAGAGGGACAACCAAAAAATATGTGATCTAAAGTTCCCACTTCTAGACCACAGAATGTACAATCTGGGGAGTCAAGGACGTGAATTTTAAAAAGGTGGGAAGGAACGGAACAATGTCCGATTCTCATTCGAATGAGTGAAGAAATTTCTTTTTTGGAAAAATGAGGGAATTGCTGAAACCACGGTTTTGATGGGATAGTCCTTTGTATTGAGGCATAGCAGGCTCCCTTGGATTGGCTAGCAATGTGCCAATACTCTGCCCAAACATTGCGGGATCTATCTTTGATGATGGAAAAAATGTCAGATAGGGGAATGTGGTTTACGAGGGTAACAACAGGGTTGGACGCTCCTTGTTTTGCCAAGGCATCCGCAATATCATTACCCATGATACCAACATGTCCAGGAATCCAAATCAGAGTTACAGTTTTACCAGAGCTTTGAATGGAGGCTATCATCACTCGAATAAGGCATACAAAGTGATCATCAGGATGAAGAAGAGGACTGGATTTAAGTTTTTGGAGGGAACTGAGAGAGTCAGAGAGAATGAGGGAATGTTCAAAATTATTTTTGATTATATATTTGAGAGATTCTATTATTGCAATGCACTCGGCTGAAAATATTGAAAATTGATTTGAAATGGAATGAAATATTCTGTCATTAGAATTATTGTGGTAAACGTTAATACCTATACCACAGTTAGGAGAGTCGGGAGATTTGGATCCATCAGTAAATAAAAGAGAAAAGTTGGGCCATTTAGATAAAATAATGTCATTGAACATATTATTGACAGTTCGGGCCGGGAGATTGGAATGACTTTTAAGGATTCCGATCTCTTCTAATATTGTTGGGGATAGAGGGTGACGTGACTATATTTTAATTTGTATAAGGGAAGTAGATCATTTTGGATGATGTGGAGCTCTGAGAGAGACTTAAAATTTTTACAGATGTCAGGAATAGGTTTAGTTGAAGCTCTGATTGTAGATGAATGTGTTGAGTCAATGAACAACGAGACGCTGGGGATAACCTGATGACATTTAGAATTTAAACATTTAAGAACAAATTTGTCAGCAAATAGTTGACGCCTTAAATAAAGAGGAGGATCAGAACATTCTACTTGAAGGGAATTGATGGGTGACGATTGCATCGCTCCAGTTATTATTCGCAAAGATTTAGATTGAATTTTGTCTAATTTATCAAGTACATTTTTTGAGGCAGTACTAAAAAGTGGGCAAGCATAGTCGAGATGGCTTCGAATAAGTGCGTTGTAAAGCAACTTAATGCAAGTAGGGTGAGCTCCCCACCAAACGCCAGATAATGATCTGATGATATTTAAATTTTTTTCGCATTTAGTAACTAAATTATTAATATGGGAAGACCATTTAAGTTTCCTATCAAATGTTACTCCCAAAAATTTTACTTCAGAAACGTTGGAGATTGGAGAATTTTTAAATAAAATTTGAACGGGGGGGTTTTTATGGCGGTTTGAGAAGGTGACACACTGAGTCTTTTGGATTGAAAGTTCAAGACCATTTAACGTGAGCCATGTGCAAAGGGCATTCATGGCTTCGTTTAGATATTTGACGGCGAGAGGGATGATTTTGGATGATAAGAAGAAAGCTATGTCATCTGCGAACTCAATAACTTTTACTTGTGGGGGAATAGCGACATGCATATCATATGTGTATATATTATACAGTAAGGGGGACAATACATCGCCTTGTGGTAAACCCTTCCAAATAGACCTACTTTGAGGAGAAATATCTGGAAGTTCAATGAAAATTTTTCTATCTAGAAATAGATTAATAATAGATTGGACAAACATGGGGGGAAGGCCAAGGCCTAGAAGTTTTTCTTTCAGGATAGGGATGGAAACATTGTCAAAGGCGCCTTCTATATCTATAAAGACGGCAAGACAAACTTCCTGTTTAGAAATTGATAAATTAATATCAGTGCTGATGATGGCAAGGTTATCCTGAGTGGATTTTTTTTCCTAAATCCAAATTGAGATGGAGAGAGAAGCTGTTTACTCTCGACAAAAAATTCTAATCGGTTTTTAATTAATTTTTCATAAAGTTTACTGAGGGTGGATGAAAGAGCGATTGGCCTGTAGTTGGATCCAGAATTTGGTGATTTGTTTGTTTTTAAAATAGGGATGATTATTTGAGAACTCCAGTCATCAGGCATTATACCAGTCTGGAAGATTTTATTTAAGATGCTTAAGAAGTGGTTTAGAACATTATCATTACTATTTTTGATTATGCTGTAAGGTATACCATCTCTGCCTGGAGATGAGTCCTTGACTGTTGATAAACAATTTTTTAGCTCAATTAAGGTGAATGGAGAGTCTAGCCAATGATTAGACATAGGAGTATTATAGATGGGCGTTATTTCATCTAAGTTAGGTACAGAAGGGGGGGCAATTTTGTCCAAGAATTCATCTATCCATTTAGAATGAGACGCTCGAGGAGATGGTGAACTGAAGGAGGATCGAAATCTTCGGATCATAGACCAAACTTCCGAAATCGGAGTGTTCGGAGATACTGAACTGCAGAAGTTGTACCACCCGGATCTTTTTTTTGACCTCAATACCCTTTTGGCATTGGATTCAGCGTTTTTGTATTTAAGATAGTTCTCCATAGTCATATTGTAACGATAGGAAAGAGATTTAGCTTTCCGAATTCTTACTACTTTGGAACATTCCTCATCCCACCAGGGAGTTGGAGGGAGTTTTTTGAGAGATTTAGTTTTAGGGGGAGGATTTGAATTATTTATTGCAGTTATGAGCATTGATTTGAAGTTATTATAATCATCTTTGACGGAAAATATATCGGTGGCGGGTAAATTTAGTAGGAACTTGTCCATATGAGAGTTAAATTCATCCCATTTGGTGTGTTTCGTTTTAATCTTTGTCGAAATATGAGACTTGTCTGATTGGAAAGAAGTTTGATAAGTAATGGTGATCGGGAAATGATCACTGGAGCAAGGGTCGGGGGACACCACCCACGAGGAGAGAGAAGCCAGACTAGTTGAGCATATCGAGAGATCCACTGCACTGGGGTTTGTGCTGGGGCGTGAGATCCTAGTAGGAGATCCGTCATTCAAAAGGAAAAGGTTGGATTGATCTAGGAAATCCATCACACTTCGACCATCTCGGTCGGAGAAAGCAGAACCCCAGACGGGGGAATGGGCATTAAAATCGCCTAATATAAACAAAGGAGGGCTTAGTTGACTTAAAATTTGCAACCAAATTTGTTTATTGAAGTGGGCTGTTGGGGGAAGATAGACTGAAATAAAGGAAGTGTCCTTTATTTTAGCTGCAACCATTTGGAAGTCAGCATTGGGGGGTTTGATATTATTTATTGGGGAAAATGATATGGATTTTTTAATAAAAAGGGCAGCACCGCCGCCCGTACCTTCCGGGCGGTCGTCGCGGAGACAGGAATACCCTCCCACATTAAAGTGGGTGGATGGAGTAAACCAAGTCTCCGAGATAGCAGCCAAAGAAATAAAGTTGGAATTTAATAGGTTAAGGAGATCAGATTTGTTAGAAATAGCACTTCGGCTATTCCACTGAAGTATTCTGACATCCTGAAGAGCCATTTTGAATAAATGATTTTAATGTGGAAATAATAGTAGCAGCGTTGGACGGTAGATTAGTTTGAGAAGAAATAAGGTCAATTAGAAGCATTATAAGAGTTTGGATGAATGAAGAATTGTCTTGGAAGAGTTTTTCAGAAAGTTTAAGAGAGTTCATTGAGGGGGGATTATAATTATTTGCACACCCATTTGTGGCATTTGAAAGAGATGAACCATTGGGATTTAAGAGCAGTGAGTTGTGTTGTTGCTGATCGTATCCAGGAGCCGGTTTAGAGATAGCATTTTTGTATGTGAATTTATTTGAACGAGAAGAAGTTGTTGTAGAGGAGGGAAGAGGGTTGGATGAGGAGTTGCTGGATAAAGCCTCAGCAAATGATTTTTTGACAGGCGGGAATAGTTTAGAAGCCTGCAGAAAAGACAAGTTCTGAGAGGCCATAGAAATTTTAATATTTTTTTGGCGAGATTGTTCTGGGCAAGAAGTGTTGATAGCTGTATGTGAGCCTGAGCAGTTAAAACATTTAGGTGAGGAGGAAGAAGGACATTGGTCAGCTGCGTGGTTTTCTCCACATTTAAAACATCTGGGTTGAGATCTGCATGCAGCTTTGGTATGACCAAAACGGCAGCAATTGAAACATTGAGTGGTGGGATAAGTATACATTTCAACTGGTAATGAGTTGAAGAATAAATATATATGGGAGGGAAGAGATTGACCTTCAAAGGTGATAACGACAGATTGGGAGGGCTTTCAAGAAATTATACCCTCAGAGGAGTCCTTGTAATTTAGCCTCCTGGCTTTTATGGGATTGCCAATGTGTTGGGGGGTTGAAAGTGAAGACAGAATTTCTGCGATGGACAGATCGGTCGAGATACCTCTGACCAGGCCCATGCGAGTGACATTGAAAGTAGGGATATATGCCTTGAACTTTGAATTAGATGAAATGAAGATATTTTTGATGAAACTGTTGGCAGCTGGCCCTGAGAGGAATTCGACGGAGATTCGGAAGCGACCCTCGGCTTTTACACCTCCAGGCTTGATTGAAAGGTTCTTGCTATTTGATAGGAATTTTCCAAATTCAAGAGGGTGGATGGTTTTTCCTTGCTCAGTTTTTTGGGCGTATACTATGAATGGGCCACGGGAATGAGGAGAATAAAAGTTTGTTGGAGGAAGTTGAGAAAGTGTTGGTGGGGACTGTGAAGTCGAAGGCGAGTCAAGTTTTATTGGGGAAGGAGTAAATTTCCTTTTTTTGGTAGAAGTCAAAATGACAGAATCGCTGTCAGAAATTTCTACATTTTCCCCATCTGGGGGGTCCGGAGAGGGATCTGGGGGCTTTGTAGGGGGTCCAGGAGGGAAATCTTCCTCCATTATTCACAACCGTAAACAACTACAACAATAGTATGGAAAATGACAGAAGTAAAAAAGTTTATAAATATCTGGAAATCAGCAGCGAAAAGTGACTCCTGGAAGATCAGGAGGGAGAAGAAACCTCAAGGCACAACACACTACACTTTTTTTTTGCCAGAAAGCAAAAAAGAATGGTATAAAATTATTTTTAGATAGAGCAATACAAAACAACTGATGACAGCCAAATGTTATTGTTGCAATCCTTATCCTACTTAGAAGACAATAAAAAATTATCAAAAACTCAGTATGGATTTAGGGAGAACTTAAGTACTAGTGACGCCATAGAAAAAATTACCGATATGATCACTAAAAGTTTAGACAGTGGAGAAAAAACTTTGGCAATCTTCATAGACTTACAAAAGGCTTTTGACACAATAGATCACAAAATACTTTTTTCAAAACTTTCAAAAATTGGTATGTCATGTACAACACTAAACTTACTAAAAAGCTATATGACGGAGCGTACACAGAGCGTCCAAATTAACAAGAGAAAAAGCAAACCTCTCCTAATCAACCATGGAGTACCACAAGGAAGCGTACTAGGTCCGATATTATTTTTAATATACATTAACCTTTTCTATGCGTCATTAATTTGTATCACTTCGTTCACACGCGGGGCTATTTATCATCAATCTAATTTATGACTTTAAACAATAATCACGCATGGATTTTAAAATTTGTTTTAAAAAATACGTCGCTTATGTCTTGAATTATCTTTTCAAGTATAAATAAACAATCCGAACATCAATGGGGCTTGATAAAAATTCGAAGTATATATTCATAATGTAACTGATATGGTATGCCCGGGCGGCCATGTTTATTTCAAGGATAACGATACACATGATTATAAACATGCCGGAGTAGAGCTCTTCAACTGTGGTGCGATGTAAGTGGTTGATTTATGGGTGCGATGTCGCGTTTGACTGGATACATGAAATATTGACACACTTAAAAAGGTTCATATAATAAAAAATAACTACACTTAAATTTACAAAAATAATGAAATAATTTTTCTGTTATTATGTCACCGTAAATATGTATCACTTAATATATTTTTTTATCGTGATTTTGAAACAGTTCTCAACGCATAACGGCAGAATCATGGCTTTCATGTATTTCGGCAGCTTTGCAATTATTATCGACGTCACTGTCACTAATTTCAAAATCTGAATCTATTTCTAAAGTAGCACCAAATATTTCTTCGTCATTAAGACCACGACCCGACATTTTGTATTTTGGCAATAAAAATACTTTCAAAAATTGATAAAAAGTCAAACTTGTACAACTTTACACTTGATTTTTCACTATAAAAAAGTTTTAACCACGTATCTTTATTTGAAAATAATCTAACACTGACGAAATTTTATATTTCTTCAATAGTTTGAATGAATGTATGTAACTGAACTTATTTTAAAATATGATAAATCAGATTAATGTACACTGTAATTAAAATAGTTCATATCCACGAAGAAGCAAACAATAATTCGATAAAACAATGTAATCTACACGGCGAGCGTCTCTGTTTGAGAATCTTATAAAATGCGCCTGCGCAATAACGTGTGTAAAGACGCGGGAAGAATTCAAACTGATTCATTTTTCGCTCTGAGTTGGAAGATCCCTTCAAATCTTTGTATCCATGATTAGGATACGTATTATGGATAAATATCGTAAGATGTCAGTAGTGTAAAGATGTGAGATTTTTTAGGAGTATAAGTTTTACCGTGCTCAAGCATGTTTCATACCCATAACGCCGAAGAAACTTTGCGTCGCACAGATGTGCCACCCGCGTACAGGGCATGCACAGTGCGTCGCAGGCGTGCGTCTCCCGCGGGGATAGGGTTAATGATATCTGTAACCTAGAAACAAGAGGAAAAATCATTAGTTTTGCTGATAACACAGTAATTTTATTTAAAGAAAAAGATTGGATAAATACCTACAAAGAAGCTGAACACGGACTTGGTCTCCTGCAAAACTGGCTTAAAAGAAACTCCCTGACGCTTAATGTCAATAAAACAAAATATCTGACATTTTCTAAAACAGCCAGAGGGCAGCCGTCAGAGGACCTTAATCTCAAATTACATTCATGCCAAGGAATTTATCAAAAAAATCAAGGCTTATCATGCCTCTGTCCCACTATAGCACACTCCAAAAGCATCAAATATCTTGGAATTGAAATTGATGATAATCTCCGTTGGAACTCACATATAGATGTAATTACAAAAAAACTAACCAGGTACATATACTTCTTTAGAAACATTCGCAATATCCTCAATATAAACGATATTAAAAAAGTATACTATGCTTTGTGTCAATCACAAATAGAGTACGGAATAACTGGATGGGGGTCTGCCTTGAGCACTCACACAGAGCGGCTCAATATAGCACAAAAAGGAGTATTAAAGACAATACTGAAAGTTCCGCTTAGAACTCCGACAGAAGAAATATTCAAAAACTTCAATGTTTACAATGTACAGAAACTATATTCAAAAAATATTTTATTTAAACTGAAAAAAAAACATATCCGAATACTCCACTGCCCAACATAAATACACAACCAGGGCAAAAAGCGAAAATATCCTGATTACTCCCAGTTTGAACACATCCTTTGGACAGAGAAATAATAAATTCCATGCTATAAAATTGTTCAATGCTCTACCAAATGAAACCAAAAAAATAAACGAAATGAGTATATTTAAAACAAAAGTCAAAACATGGCTTAGAGATCAAAGTAATAATCAACTTACAAATATTATGAAGACAATGTAAAGACAATTCAAAACTAAATACAAAAATTTAAGAAAAACTACAGGCCGCCTCAGAACAGGAAACCCTAGTGAGGAGGACTGTGAAAAAAATACAAAAAATATACTTATATTATACTTTAAACCTACATAATGTACAAATTTTGCTATTGATATTAATAAAAAAAAAAAAAAAAGGACCTCAAGGCGGTTCTGCCACAAATCACAAAGTAATAGCTTTCTATGAAAATATATTTGTTGTTTGGTTCAGTTGTGGCGGAGCGATCCCTGCCTCCGGTACCCATCGTCAACCAGTTTGAGGGCCCGAACTTTGAAATCCACGCAGACCGCTCCGTGACCATGGCCGCAGTGCTGAACCGGCCGGAGGACCACATGATCCAGGGCGGAGGCTTTGAGCAGGGCCGCGGCTTTGAGGAAAACATGCCCAGGAATAACACCGATGCCACTGTGAGTTTTATATCTTACTAGCTGATGTGCATACCCAGTGATGTTCGTTTTATGAATTCTAGTGTAAAGGAAAACTAGGTGCATTTTAAAGCTGGAATTTAAATTATTTTAAAGAAATGAAAAAGTTTTCCTTTTCAAGTATTTGTATCACTTGATTGTGCCATGTCAAATCAGGCGTTCACTTCCACGCCATTCATTCTCACACCCCTTTCTTTGTTGATTACGTACGTCACATTTTCCACACATATTTATTTCAGTTGATTGCGCCATATCTTCCTTGAGCGTTCCGACTTCTTCTACCATTCAAACCACTCTCTAAACACTAGTGGCACTAATAAGAACTGATTTTCCATGAAATGGGTCCAGGAGGGCGATTCTCGTTCTTTTAGCCTTAAGCTAAATGATAGCATTCCTCAACGACTGCTATCGTTTGCGAAAGTCGCTAAAAATAATACAAATTCTTTGGTTTGTACTGGCAAAACTCTAAAAGGTGTCGACCGATATCGCTGAAAATTTCAATGTTTGTTCTTATTAGTGCCAGGAATGTTTAGAGACTGGTTTGTTTGAATGGTAGAAGAAGTCGGGGACGCCAGAGGAATACTTAACGCAATATCTCTGCCCCGGAATGTGATACGGAGTCGAATTAAAGTTGATTTAATTTAGATTTTCAACAGTAACTTGTAATTTGAGTACCAATAGTAAAATTAAAATTAAATTGTTCAATTGAACAGAGTTTTAACAAGAAAGTACATTTTAGCAAATAGTCTACCAAGGCAGCTGTCATGTGCGACCGAATGCGGGAGGGAGTGTGTCCCGCGGAGAGGGTGGGTCGCCCCAGGCCATGCAACATGATGCAGCCTCTCAGGCCCTGGACCTGAGGCAGAATGAGGACACCGAAGCCTGCAGCGGGGACCCCTCCTCACACCACACAGGCAAGGCTTTTTATGGTCCCAAGAAAAAATAATTATTACATGTTATAAAATAATTATAACATGTAATAATTATTTTAATAATTATTACATGTTATGAGCAGGCAGCATTCTGCTGATGCGCTCGTATCTGATTTCACAATAAGTTTAACAGTAATTGCGTTAAGCATCCAATCGAGCTTTAAATTGTTTTATATAAGTATTGTGGTATTTTTTTTTCTTCCGTGTTTACTCTATTTGCAAGGATTGAATGCAAAAGATGTTATGTTAAAAAAAATTAACATTTTGGTTGGTGGTGAAGATTTCTTATTCTCGATCAAGTCATCCCTTTCTCTTCTTTCTTTTAACATTGGTAATCTTTTATAATAACGATACTCCCTTGTTATCTAGATTGCATGCAGTTGGCAATATTTTTGCAGAAATAGTAGATGTGTTCCATTAAGTGACCACATTAGTTTTCAAACACCTTTTTTAGGGGCTTTTACATAGGGAATAGTTTATAAAATTATATGCAATTATTTTACTACTAAACAGCTTTTTTTATACATAACTGAAGTGCCCTAGGAACAATCTTTTGTAAATATTAAGTGATAAATTGATAATGTCCACTGAAGAATCCACATTATCGCCCTCCTTTGGTACCTATTCTGGCCAATGAGGAGTTCATATTATGGTAATTAGTCCCAGAATTTCTGCACTGTCAAAAAAACCCGACTTCTAGTAATCTGGTATTATTAATTTAGCTCTTCTCTAACAGATGGTGATACAGAAGACAACTTGTGTGACCTGAAATCTCCCGTTTCCATGGTCCATGAGATAGCGCTCAAATTCCACCTCCCTGTCAACTTTAACACCAAAAGCGAAAAAGGGCCTCCACATATGAAGGTAGAAAGATACATAATATGTTTATTTCCTGTACAACTTAAAGACAGTATCCTTTTATCTGGATTTCCCTGTGTTAAATATCTTTGTTTTATTATTATTTTTGTACAATTAATTAATACAGGGTGTCCGGGGGTAAAGTGCACAGACTTCGGTAGGTGATTTTACCTGATGGTAGAAGTAAAAAAGATAATAATGAATTTTTTTGCAAAAAGGGTATTTTCATACAATAATTACATCAACACCATCTATGAATAAACATATACATTTATCCTTAAGGTTAAATGTCTCATTCATTATTATCTACGTGTTCATAGATGGCGTTAATTAAATTATTTTATTAAAATATGCTTTTTGCAAGTTATGCTTTACAATATTAAGACAAATTATTTGTTTGCGCCCGTATATACGCAATATGAATATGAATAAATAGTTTTGTTTGTTTAAAAACTCTATTCTTTCAGGAAAGGCATACAAACACAATACTCTATCGGTGATTCAATCCAATTTTGTATCCTTTCGTGAAAGAAATGAGTTTTTATATGGAAAAAAATATTTATTCATATTCATATTGCTTACATACGGGCGCAAATAAACAATTTGTCTTAATATTTCAAAGCATAACTTACAAAAATTGGATTTTAATGAAATAATTAAGTTATTGCCATCTGGTAATGCATAGATTATAACGTATGTTGCGTTTACCCTTAACACGTTGAACGCCATGTAGGTCACCGGTGACCTCATGAAAATCGTAATTTAAATTAAAGATTACAACCAGAGATGTGCAAAATGGGTACCCAAAACCATTTGAAATGCAAAATGGAAATGGGTCAAAACTTTTCCATTTGAAAATGCAAAATGGTTTTTAGAAAAGCATTTCAAATGCAAAATGCAAAATACCTATTTTCAAAATGCATTGAAAATGCAAAATGGTTTCTCAGGTCAAACAATTAAAATAGTTATAGAATTTTTAAACGACTTTGTCATTTAATAATGGACATCAATGTAGAACAACTTGTGGAATAACAAATCATACATACTGTTCCGAAACGCCGATTGCTTTTGACAGGCTGTGTACTAACCAATCGTACCGTCAGAATTTAAACTGTATAGTTTAAATTTCGCACATGTCAGCTGGATCCACGGAGGCCGTGGGCCGAGCAGTCGCACAAAAACCGTTTGTCCTGTCAAATATCGATCCCCGGTTGTCTTATCGGATTAATCATAATACGTATTTTTTATCGCAATTTAATCTAAAATAACGAGTGATAACGAACGACAATCCCGTTCCAGTGTTGACAGATGAGGCTTATGCAGATTTCACCGGTAAGTTGATTGTGAAGTAACGTTACGCATTGTGTTTCCGCATTCGCCTGTCAAAGCCATATAATTCATTTATTCGTTATCTGTGTGGAATAGCCCTTGAGTCGGCTATTCCAACCCTTGTTCGTTCTTCGAACATTTTGGTGCCGAAACTAGGGAACTTTAAGATTATTATCTATCTATGCCAAAACGGATAGTGCTGTGGAATGTTTCTTAAAATTTGAATAATAATCAATTCGAACAGTAATTAGGTAGGTACCTAGCTCTTTTGTATTTACGACCTACCGCGCATATAATTATAATAGATTAAATTATTATCATTTATTTCGTTTCGTTTTTGGGTACGTTTCCAATCGTGTTTATTCAACATGGCCCCAGCTATTCAAACATTGCGCCGGAAACGGACATTAGCGAATAATAGGTTACTCAAGACACATGAAATAGCAAAAAGCGCTTTACACGATGCAACTAAGTGCAACTTACTGTTAGCGCATTATACTACTCTGGAAAAGATAGTTCTTGAATTTGAAACGTCTCATGCGGAAATATTAGCTTTAAATGACACAAACGAAATTGATGAGGATAAAATTCGCGAAGCTTTTGACGAGATGTATTATCAAATTGTCGAAATTTACCAGGAGTTAACCAGTCAGCCTCTCGATTGTAAGACCGCGGATGCGTGCACAAACGTTAAATTACCAAAAATAAACATTCCAATATTTTCTGGAAATGTCAAGCAATGGCCCGAATTTTACGACATGTTTAACGCTCTGATTCATGAAAACAAATCTTTATCCAACATCGAACGCATGCAGTATTTGTTCTCATGTTTATCTGGAGAAGCTTTAGGGTTAATTCGGACATTTCCAGTTCAAGGAGCTCACTACGTTGAAGCATATCAAAGATTAATCGCGCGCTATCGTAACGCGCGTGAACTCGCATTTACGTGTTGGCGGGAAATGCTAAATTTAAATTTTCCGCCCAACGATCCTTTTGAATTCCGTTGCGTGTTCGATATATTTAACGAGGATTTAACAATTTTAAAGGAATTGGATCTCCCAACGGACAATTGGGACTTCGTGCTTTGTTATTTAATTCTATCGAAATTAGATTCACCTACAAGATGCGCATTCAAACAACTGCAGTCTCCTACCGAGCTGCCTTCATATTTGAAACTCAAAGAGTTTCTTTACAACAATTGCGAAGCTCTTGTACGGGACTTACATTTTTCGACTCGCGATAGCAGTACTATTGACAAACCTCTTGCACGGAACTTTAATCAGGCTGCCAAAAAACGCACTTCAGCGCTTCTTCGCGATCTTAAGAAAGGACAGTCTGAAACAAATAGGTCCTCGACCTCCACCACTTACCTGAAGTGCTCCTGTTGCGGGGAAGACCACTCCATTTCCAAGTGCAAGGTATTTGCACTCAAGTCAGTTCAGGATCGTCTACAGTTTGCTCAATCACACCGTTGGTGTTTCAATTGCCTTCATTCTTCTCATTATCTTAAAGATTGTAAATCTTTGTTTACATGTCAAAAATGTCAGCAAAAACACCATACTTTGCTCCATCGAGACGAAAATGCTTCTTTGGAAGATCACCATCAACACCCCACGACGCCTACGGACCCGGAGACTTCTTCTTCCGACTCTAAAATTCAGGTCCTCACCAATTTAGGAGTCAAGTCCATAGTACTATTGTCAACCGCCAATGTTGGCATTCGCGATTCATCCGTCCGTTTCCAAACCTTTCGCGCATTGATCGATTCGGGCATTCAAGCTCACTTCATTACCGATCGTGCTGCGGAGCTCGTAGGCATCCCTCGTCAAGCCAGTTCTCAGAGAGTTAGCGGCTTAGGCCAATCTTCCGCAACCACGTCGGGAGTCATTCAATTAGAGATCGGTGTTAAGGGACGGGTTCTCTTCAACATCAAGGCACTTACGCTGCCTAGTATCTGCGGCAACATGCCAACTGTTCGTCTAGATAAGTCATCGTGGCATCAGTTGAGAAACTTGCCTCTTGCCGATCCTGACTGTCACAAACCGGGACCGATTGATCTTCTTCTGGGTGCTGAGGTTTTCTCTTCTCTTCTGAGACCTGGTAATGTGAATGGTGGTCTACGTCAGCCATCAGCTTTCAATTCTGCATTTGGTTGGCTTCTTCTAGGTTCAGTTGGTTCGGACACTGCTCACGAAACGAAATCTTTCATCGTTACTAACGAGGACCGGCTTCACGAAGAGGTCCAGCGACTGTGGGAGTTAGACACCATTCCCCAGTCTTCACACCTTACTCCTGAGGAACAACTTTGTGAACAAATGTACTGCACTGACCACTCACGGGACGGATCTTCGGGAAGATACATCGTATCCTTGCCTTTCCGAGAAAGGGGAAGGGACATCTCTTTCCCAGGGTCGCGTGAGATCGCTTTACGCAGATTCCATTCACTCGAGCGCAAACTCATAGCAAATCCAACCTTACGTGAACAATATTCTGCTTTCATGACTGATTATTTACACAGTGGTCACATGACTCGTTTTCCTGGAAAAGATTTGCACAAGGGAAAGTATCACATACCTCATCATTGCATTCTTCGTTCAGGCAGCGCTAGCACTAAGTTAAGAGTGGTTTTCGACGCCTAAGCGACGGATGTGAACGGATCCTCGTTAAATGATACCTTGCTTATCGGTCCAAAGCTTCAAAAGAACCTGCTGGAGCTTTTGCTAAAATTCCGTATACCATCGGTAGTGTTTACTGCTGATGTACGACAAATGTATCGCCAAATATTGGTTCAAGAACCAGATCGCGCTTTCCAAAGAATATTTTGGCGTTTTCATTCGTCGGAACCCATCCAAGAGTACCAACTAAACACTGTAACCTATGGTGTCTCCTCCGCCCCATTTTTGGCCTGTCGTACTGTCAAACAGTTGACCAAAGATGAAGGTTATGATTTACCGCTAGCGCGTCGTGTGCTAACTTCGGATATTTACATAGATGACATCGTCACCGGTTGTAACAGCTTAGAACAAGCTCAACAAACGAAAATCGAAGTTATCGAGCTGTTCAAACGAGGTCAATTCGAATTGCGGAAGTGGGCTAGTAACAAACCAGAATTACTCGCCGATCTGCCTCCGGAATACTGCCTCAATGACTTGGTGTCCATGGATGTTGATAACTCTCACATTCTCAAGGTATTGGGATTAAAGTGGGAGCCACGACATGATACATTTTCATTCGAAGTCCTATGCCTCGATCGCGAGTGCACTAAACGCACTATCCTCAGTGAAGTCGCTCGGGTTTTTGACACCCTCGGTTTTCTATGCCCTTTGACGTTTTTCGCCAAATCCCTAGTACAAAAGTTGTGGGTTCTAAAGGTTGGGTGGGATGACAACCCCCCTGTTGACATTGTTCGTCAATGGGATCGTTATACTAAACAATTACCGCTCTTAAAGTCGTTCAAAATCCCTCGATGGGTGTCATTCCCTCACATGGAGTCGTGTCAACTTCATGGCTTCTCAGATAGTTCGGAACTTGGATATGGCGCGGTAGTTTACTTGCGAATCACGGATGTTGACGATAAAGTCCAAACATATTTGGTTTGCGCCAAATCTCGAGTCGCCCCTACAAAAAAGATTTCGTTGCCTCGCCTTGAACTGTGTGCGGCATTTCTTCCAGCAGATCTATTAAAATATGTCAAAGATTTATACGTACCATTGCTTCCGATCTCCAATTCTTTTGCGTGGTCGGATTCAACCATCGTGCTCGCTTGGTTACGTTCTCCTTCGTGTCGCTGGAAGACTTTCATGGCTAACCGTGTCAGTCACATTCAAGATACCCTCGAAGGGACTTCTTGGCATCACGTGTCATCTGGAGATAATCCAGCGGATGTCGCTTCTCGTGGTCAATCTCCAGCCGATCTGATCGATAACACGTTATGGTGGGCGGGGCCTTCGTGGCTGATCCAGTCATCCGATTCTTGGCCGTCTTTCGATGGCAATGTCGACGAAATTGAACTTCACTCTGAGGAACGAGTTCGATCGTTATTTGTCCAACAGGACGAAAATCTGGTGGACCTATTACTAGTTAAATTTTCTTCGATTCGGAAGATCCAACGCATTCTAGGTTACTGTCTTAGATTCATCTACAACCTACAGAATAAAGAATCTCGTTGTTTGTATCTTCCATTAAACCGTGCCGAAATTCACACTTCACTTTTGACAGTAGTTAAACGCACTCAACATGTACATTTTAATGATGATATCACGCGCTTGAAAGAGGGCAACCTTATGTCAAAACAAATGCGAAAGCTTAATCCCTTCATTGCAGCTCGTTGCAATGAAAAAGACAGATCAGCCACTGTACTGGACGTGATTTTTTCTTAACCTGTCAACAGTGAGGCAGATTTCGGAAACAGCGCGAAAATTACCTTGATGAGTTTTTTCTCAAATTTCGGAAAAAAAACTAAGTATTTGCTTTTTTTTTTTTAATTGTTTTCTGTTTACCAGAAAATGTAGCTAATTATTCATATATAGTTCATGATTATATCGTAAGACGTTTTCCCAGAATAGCTAACTTTATCTGAAAAATTAATAAAAAATTCCCCCGTTCGGGAAACAATTGTCAAAAAAATTATGTATATGAATATAAACGGATTTTATTATTTCCACACAAACCTGAATAAATAGCCTATATGAAAAAAAACAAACCAAAGGTGTTTTCAAAGAAATAATGGCATTTACGTTGTTTTGAAAATGTAAAATATTTTAGGCTTTTCAAAAAAAAATCTCACGCCAAGCGTGCACTTTAGAATTTTTTTGTGTCGTATTGTATAAAGTTATGAAAGCAATTCTTTCAGTTTTTGCTAGTTCATACTATTGTTGTTAGTAATAATATTTTTTTATACTAGAAACCTGTAAATAAATAATGCTAAAAATATATTTATGCACTATGATGTAAATTTTCTAACATTTTTGCCGTCACTTTACCAGCCTGATTTTTGACACAATTATATTGCGAAATATTGAAAAATTACATCACAATAAACTAGATAGAATTACCTTTCTAATGGTACCTAACACCTATTATTTCGATAATGAATTTATATCCAAAACAATGCTAATATGTAGAATATTTACCTCAGACAGTTCACCAATTTGAAGTCTATTTCAATATCTGGAATTCCAAAATGGCCGCCATTCTTGTATACACATTATAATCGAAATACAGAGTGGTTCAAAGAATCATGATTCAAGGAGAATAAAAATAAATTTTAGTGATATTTTTTTTCATAATATTTATTTCAATTTTATATAACATAAAATGCATTTTTTCAATTTCAAGTACTGGGTGGTTCAATAAAAATAAAAGTCGGAGATTTATGTTTCATCATATTTATTTCATTTTATATTATATGAAACACGTGTTTTTCAAACATTGGTCCAGAGGCCAGGCTCTCGACTACGAAAAATATTATTTTACATATACATATTTATTATGATAATTTTATTATTTTTTATTTATTTAATACATGTTACATTATTATGAAATTTACATAAAGTAGATATTTTTTTTAATTTTTTTTTTATTGAATATACAAACACATTACAATAATTTACAAATGTAGATATTTTGAGGTTGATTGCGAAAAAATTGCCCAACTCAATTGAGAAATTATTTCTCGTGTTTGAGTTGGGGAGTGTTGTGAGTCATTATTTATTTATTTATTTATTTATTTATTTATTGTTAGTTTGTAAATATTACATAATACAATTAATGAACTTAAAATGTCCAACTAGGCGATTGCCCGTTTTAGGACATTCCAATATGATAAGTTTTTACATGTAATATATGGTAATAATAATAATAATAATAATTGGATAATTTGTAGAGCGCCGTTTTTGTGAAAAATCACCTCAAGGGCGTGGTACATTATAGTGTTGACTATTCTGGTGTTAAAAAAAATACATATGTATATTCATATTCTAGAATACTTCCAGTTATATCACGACATATTTTACTATTATTTAGCTGACATAATAACTGAATTAACATAACATAAGCTGAATTAATAGATAAAAACAAGAAAATGAATTTGAAAATGAAACTGAATTGAAGAAATTCTGTTGGTAAGGTAATACAAATGTATATTCATTTTTTTTTTTTTTACTATTGTTTAGCTGATATATAAAACTAAAGAAATATTAATATATTAAACAAGGAAATGAAAAATAACAAAAAATAAAAAATTAAAGTAAAGAAGGAATTTTTCCTTTAAGGAAAAATATCACGAAGAATTGAACAATTTTCGAACTTTCTTTATGTAAAAATACAGTTCCTGAAATGCTAATATAATACCAATATAAGTTAAAATGTAAAGAAGAATGTAAAGAAAAACAAAATTTACAATTTAATTACTGTTTTTTAGCATATTCTCGCATTCAACTCTCCCCAAGTCCAGAAGCCAATTGTTTACCTGCATACGCAGAATATTAGTACTCTTTGCCTTCCATGCATCAGGTGTGAGATTGAGCAGTTTAGGGCCTAAGTAAGAGAATTGTCTCTGTGCTAAAGATGAGGAAGTGGTGGGCAGAACTGTTGGGTTTTTTTTTGCATGTCTTGTATTATGACAGTGGTTTACGGAAGCTAAGTAGTGCCTCTGTTTTTGAGTATGTAAAATGATTTTCCTTATGTATAATTGTCTTACATCAAGAACACGAAACTCTGCGAACAATGAATCGCTGGGGTACCTGAAAGGTTTTTTCAGTATGACTCTTATAAGCGATTTCTGGGATTTAGCTAAGGGATCGAGTATGGTTTTGGCACAACCTCCCCAACCTAAAGAAGCATAGTCAAGTATGGAATTGCACATTGCAAAGTAAATTCGTTTCAAATCATTTAGACATAGAATATTTCTTATTGCTATAAACAGATGTGTAAGTTTCCTGACCTTTGTGGAAGTAAAGGCTATGTGTTTGTCCCATCTCAGAAATTTATCAATGATAATTCCTAGGTATCTTATATTGTCCACACATTCTAAGGTATTGCATTTACATGTAATAGTGTCGTAACAATGGTGTATTCTAATGTTAATAATTTCTTGTGGTTGACCCGCTTGAGTTGAACTGAAGCAGATGAATTTCGTTTTATCCGAGTTTAGAGTGAGGAGATTACTATCTAGCCACTGTTTAACTTTGTTTATGCCAAATTCAGCTTTAATGCAAGACTCATTCCAGGTTTTGCCTTCGAATAAAAGTACTGTATCGTCAGCAAATGTAATAATGTGGTCAGCAAATGAAGTATTACATAAGTCATTTATATAAACATTAAACAATATGGGACCTAGTGTACTTCCTTGCGGTACGCCATATTTAATATTGGCTGGATCACTTAGAGTACCGTTAATATCCACTCTTTGGCTCCTGTTTTCTAGGTAACTAACAAACCACTTGAAAATTTGACCCTGTATCCCAATTCGCTGTAGTTTATTCAGCAGAATTTTTTGCGAGATAGTGTCGAACGCTTTAGCTAGATCTAAAAAAAGTGCAATGCATTTACTACCTTTATCTAGATTATTAGAGATGATTTTTGTCAAATTAGCGATGGCGTTTTCAGTGCTTAAACCTTTGCGAAAGCCGAATTGTCTACTAGAAAGGATGTTGTTATTTTCGAGATAAAGGATGAGACGGTTCTTTACAATTTTCTCCATAATTTTAGAGACAGAGTTGAGCAAGGAAACAGGCCGGTAATTATGTATCAGTGATTTGTCCCCACTTTTATGCAGTAAAATGACGATTGACTGTTTTAAATGGTTAGGGAATTTCCCTGAATTAAAGCTTAGATTCGCAATGAACGCAATCGGTATGGCTATGTATACTTTAATGATTTTTAGAAGATTTGATGAAATCTTATCGGGACCACATGCTTTTGATGATTTAAGGTCGTCAATTATCTTCATGACTTCGTTAGTTGAAGTTGTGATTGAGTCTATTTTGTGACCGATTCTAGGGATAGTTAAATTGGCGAGAGCGGTTTCTGATTTCTTACACTTATCGAGAATTTTTTTCGCAAGTGTGTCACCCACAGATGAAAAGTAACTGTTTGCAAAGTTTGCCATATCTTTGGGGACTTCAGAGTTTGATGTGTTAATGTATAGCGATTTTATTTCCGAAGATTTATTGATTTTGGATTTGGTTATGTTGCGAAAGGTATCCCAAAAACGTTTTGGATTGCAGTTGTTTTCGTAAATGAGTTTTTTATAATAATTTTCTTTCGCCGATGTAATTAATTTCTTACACAAATTCCTATATTTTTTATAATAACATTGTAATACCAAATTCTCAGGATATATTTTTGCCTTTTCATGAAGATGATTTCTTCTGTGAATCGATTTAACTAGCCCCAGGGTGATCCATGGTGTGAATTTAATTTGTTTATTAGATACGGTTATATTACTTGTGTGTTTTGATATATACTCGTGTAGTTTGATAATAAATTCTTTCATTGCTAAGTCAGTATCTGATTTATCTAGAACATTTAGCCAGTTTTAAACCAGTTTTTTTATTAACTTGTTGAAATTAGTTTTAGCAACGTATTTAATTTTCGAAGAAGTGGGAGGCTTGTTTTCAAGACAAAGAGATGTTGTATAGTGGTCTGAAATAGTTGAGTGTATAACAAAAGTGTCAATAAAGTTAATATTTTTTACATTGATGTGATCAAGACAGGATTTACTCGAGCCCTGTTCACGAGTAAAGCTGTTAATAGTCTGTGTGAAACCATTTTCCGCGAGTAGACATAGATAATCGATTGATTGACGGTGGTAGTCAGGGATAGTGTTAATGTTTAAATCTCCCATTATAATTTGCTGTTCAAATTTTTTCGCATTGTTAAAAATTTCTTGCAATGAAGAAAGGAAGGGGTCAATATTGATGAAGGAAGGAGATCTGTAAATGGCGAATATGCATATGTTATTATTCAATACTATTTTCATACAGTTTGATTGTGCTAAAGTAATTTCCTCTACATGAGCTTTGATTCCGTCCTTGATGTAGATAACAATTCCACTGGATTTGTTGAGGTTGGTTGTGGTGTGATATTCAGAGTAATTGTGGATTGATTTTACGGTGTAGTATTTATTTAACCAGCATTCGGTTAATATTATAACATCGAAAGATGAATTAAATTGATCAAGAAAAATTGTAAAGTCATCTAGATTTGATATGCTTCTAATATTCTGGTGTATGATTTTTAGATTATATGAGTCCCAGTTATAGTTGTTTAAATTCTCCAGATCTCGAATTATATTCATATTAATGCTAATTACAGAATCATTGTAATTATCCGAAGGTAACTGAAACATAATTATGATTAAATTTACTATGATGTGTGGTGGTGAACCCGTAGTTCTTTTGCGAAAAGTCTGCAAACAAAAAGTTAAAAACGAAAGTGTAAATTACTGTGTTGTTAATCGGTGTTTTATTAATATATTGTATAGTAGAATGTGAGTTCTGATTATTCGAGTATGATGCGTATTTTACTTCGAGCTGAAAGTTGAATCCACTAATTATATTAGATGTAAAAGATGTTATAAAAGATGATGGTGTTGGTAAGTTTCGTATAGAGCAATCTAAGCAGTTGATGATTATGTAGATATCTGTCATGAAGGCTGCAAATACAAAAAATATGAAAACAATAAAATCAATAAAATGGCCAAATGCAAAGTATGTGCTGATTCTGTAGAGGAGTTGATGCGAAAAAAAATGCCAAAAAACAATAATTAAATACCATAACATGCGAAAAATGCAAAGAAGAACCAATACTAGGACATATTTATGTAAATTAAGATTTTTTCCAGATTTATGCTCTCGCTGCTTGTGATACGTACATATGAGTTTGATTGAAGCACAGAGAGAGGGAATAGAGAGAGTGCATTATTATGAGAAAATGAGAGAACATTATATAACATGAATGATAATGTTGATACATAGTATTCCCACTTAAAATATATTTTAACTGTAAAGTGCATACTATAGTGTATAATGCTTCTGATTGTAATTGTTAGGTGTGATAAAGGACAATAATTAAATTTAGTAACATGTGAAAAATGCAAAAGTATGATTAAAAATGTGCGAATAAAATATGTAAATAAAACAGTAATAAAGGTTTTTGAGAAATACAAAAACATTATTTTGACAGAGCTCGAGCATTTGTAGTTAATGTAAATTCTGTAAATACAAGTGAATATAATAAAAGTTAGCCAAAATAAAAAGATTATTGAAGAAAATAAGAGCATCATATAGTGAGTAAATAAGATATTACTACTCTGATTCCTACGAGAACATGAAGGAAGAATAATATTTACCCAGTAAACAGATATTTTAAAGAATACTAAAACAGCGTGGTTTTTGTTGCTTAGAGGAAGAGTATGGTTAGAATTTTTAATAGTAAGATTCGCAATATTTATAATAATTTTGATGTTACTAGGGAAAGCTACTAATGAAAGTAAGAATGAATTATTTTGATAAAAATTGGGTATTATGCTTAGGGTGTGTGAAAAGTATATAGCGGTAATATTCAAATAAAAACTTGTAGTGAAAGTATTATTTATGGAGATATATAATTTTTTTTTAGAGAGAGCTAACGAAACGTGAGATACAGTCAAAGGAGGTAAAGTATAATAAAAATAGTGAATACTGATATAAACAATTTTCACACTGATAATGTTGCTACATGAAAGAACTCCTAAAAAGAGTAGGAATGCATTATTTTCAATTAAAACATTATTATTTATAAAGACAAAGAAATAACTCATGAGAAAACTTGCGATGAATATGATATTATCCGGATTATTTTTGTTTAGCAGTGCAGTAAATGTTGAGGTACTTTTTATCATCTGTCATAGTTGTTGGCGTTTTTCTCGATCAAGATCAGTGATGTTTTTAATCGTAATAATTTTGGATGTATCCGTATGTCTTAGCACAGAGGTCGGCAAACTTATTTGCCAAAGAGCCAAATATGTACATTACAACGATTTATAAAAAAAAATAAGAGCCAATTATAAAAGCATTATAATAATCAGTTAAGTATTTTAATATTAAGTACTACACTATTACGTAATTATGATGTATTACCTATTCAAATATTAAGTTGAGATATAATTATTTTATTTCAAACAAATAAACAGGCAAAATGAGAAATTTCTTACAATCAAACTGATTGATCAGTTTTGTAAGATTTAAGTATCGTAAAATATTGTACAAAGAAAAATTTAAAAAACAGATTTAAAATAATATATATAAAACCATGACAATGACAATCATAATAAGTACTTAATGCGAACGATGCCCCATGCATCTCCTTCGAAAGTTTGAGTAAGTCAGGTTTCTATGTTGTTGTTCTTAATTTTAGGCACGATTCCAGGTTGTCATCAATAAGGCTGGCCGCATACATACGTTTTCCGTATTCGATTTACGAATTCGTTTTCCGTATTCGGAATTCCGTGAGACTAGCGCAAACGTTCGTTTTTCTTCATTCGGAATGTATAAACGTCAGAACCAGTGTTGCCAACAAGGGCGATATATCGCCATTTAGGCTACTCAGAGCGAGAATCGGCGCCGAAAAAATCTAAAAGGCGACTGGTCGCCAACTAAGCTACTTCAAAAACATCAATTTTAAACATGTCCCGAAATTCTCTAGCCACCCCCCACCCCATGAAATTTATTTTTCTGGGGACAAATTTTATATTTTCTTGAAATTCTCTAGCCACCCTCCCCATGAATTTTTTTTATTTTCTGGGGACAAATTTTATTTTTTTGGAATTCTCTAGCCACCCCCCCCCACGAAATTTTTTTATTTTCACGTAAAAACATCAATTTTAAACATGTCCCACCTAACAGCAAATTCGGCTACTTTACGCTACCTTATGTATGAGAAACGGCGATATTAGGTCAAGATCCGTTGGCAACACTGAATTACGAATGGAAATTTCCGTACGTTTGCGTCGGCACAAACAAACTGTATGCAATAGCTGCGTTCCACATGACGTCATTAGGTTTTTTCCATTCGTTTTCTCCGAACGCGCCGGCTGGCATTCGGAACGTGCGTAAGGAATTTGTTCCGTTCGGAACTAAAACGAATGTGTGCGGCAGTTAATGTATTTTCTACTGATTCCGTGCATTCGGATGTCCGAATACGGAAAACGAATTCGGAAATCGAATACGAAAAACGTATGTATGCGGCCAGCCTAAGACGACTTCTCAGTTTACTCTTGATAAAGTTCATGCTTGAAAAGATTGTTCGCATGAATATGTAGAACCGAAGAGGAATAGTACAGAAAAAGCGAGTTTTTTCAACTGGTCATAAGAGTTGGGAATACTATTCCAAGCGTTGAATATGATCATGTCTTCCTTCTCTAGGTCTTTCAAGGTAGACCACTTGTGTTGTGAACTAAGCTCACATTTTTTCCTCTCTAGTATTTATAAATCAACACAAAGACGTTCGAATTTAGAGCTCCATATTTAGTAGTGCTTGTCAATGAAAGAATTATTTTCTTGGCGACGCTTCAGCAGATTCGGAAAGTGAAACAATGTTTCCCTTGCAAAATCTTCAGCAAAGAGGGATAATTTGTTTTCAAATGAAACGACTTCTTCTAACATCGAAAAAATTGTATTTCCTTTCCCTTGTAGTTTATGATTAAGAATATTTAGATGAGACGTAACGTCTACCATGAAATAAAAGTTTTGAATCCACTTATCGTATGTTAGTTCTGAATAGTTAACACCCTTCTCAAGGAGAAATGCTTTGATTTCTGTAAACAGCAATTCGAAACGCTTTAAAACGTTCCCTCTTGATAACCAACGTACCTTGTTATGAATCAAAAGATCACCGTACTCACTCTCCATTTCAACTAAAAATTCTTTGAATTGGCTATGATTAAGAGCTTTAGCTAAAATAGAGTTAACAATCGTAATCACCAATTCCATAACTTTACAAATTTCTTTTGGAAATGTCTTATTATTTTTTTCTTTCAAAAGAACAACAAACCCCTTTCTGTGGTCGGTCTTACTTTTGGCACCGTCTGTTGAAATCGACACAATTTTTTCGAGAGAAATTTGATGTTTATCCACACATCCAATTACAGCGTTTCCGATATCCTCTCCACGCGTCTGACCTTTGAGTGGCAATAATCCTAAAAGTTCTTCTTTAGGACCTGTATGAGAAATAAATCTTACAAAAAGCGAATCTTGCGCTGTATCATTTATGTTACAAGACTCGTCAACTACTATTGATAAAGCCTAAACCAATTTTAGATCTTCGATTTGCTGGATGGTTATATTCGAAGACATTTTAAGTGTTCTATATTTCACTGTTTTGGCAGACAACGGAACTCTTTAATTTTTTTTTTAATTTCTGCCTTGTTCTTAAAATCCCGAAATAGTTCTTCGGATGCCTTTACAAAACAACTTTTAATGTATTCGCCGTCTGTGTACGGTTTTCCTCTCTTAGCAATCTCTCGACTAACAACAAAACTTGCCATATTAACATTACTGAAAGATTGCATCCAGTTGTTGAATACAGAAGTTAATGTCTCTTGAGTCTTCTGGAGTTCCTCAACTGCTTTCTTCCTTGCATTACCGACAGGATATTTATTGCTAAATGAAGTGTGTTTATTTTTAAATATTTCTCCAAATTTTACTTCTTGTTATGCGCCAATTTTACTGTAACATTTAGTAACATTTCCAAATTACTGTAACATTCAAAAATCTGTGAAAAAATTAAAAAATACACAGATTTAGGAAACGAAATAAAAAGAATTTGGCATTCTCAGACTATAAAAATATTACCATTCGTTATTTCGGCTACTGGCATTATACCTAGCTCTCTCATTAAAAATTTAGGCGTATTAGATCTATCAAAAAATTTATATATAAAGATGCAAAAGTCGGTCATTTTGAATACATGTAGGATAACAAAAGATTTTTTTAAATATTTATGTTGAGGGATCAGTAGGATTTATAGGCCCTGTTAGAAGTACTACCGAGCCGAACCCTCTGATATGAAAATATCTGGAGTCGGTGAATTTTTTTTTCCCATTTGATCTCTGGTGAGTTGACGTGTTGTTCTTGTATTGTTTTGTATTTATTTTACTTATATAATGCACTTGCATAGTGTTGATTGACTAGCTGATCATTTGTGGAAAAGTGAGTGGAAGGGTTTAGTTTTTCCTATGGGGAAGATTTAACCCGGACAACAAAATCGAAAGTACAAATAGAAACTTAGAAAAAATAAGATATACAAATATATAATTAAGAAAATCAATAAAAATTACAAATGAGTTCATATAAACAATTATTTGAAAAATGTATCCAATGAAATTAAAACTTGTGATTACCGTTGGGTTTATCTAAAAGTTGTTTGATTTGTGATTTGAAAGTTTTGTAATTTTTTTCATTTTTAATTTTATCCGGAAGGGCATTAAACAATTTTATACCTTGATAAGTATAATGGTGTTGACCAGCACTAGTATTACATTTAGGAATTTCTAAGTTACCACGTGATCTAGATCGTTTACTTATTTTTGTAGAAATTGTTGAATTGAAATGGTCTTTATGAATTTGTAACAGTGCATTCTTTTTAAAAAATTTGTTTAAGCTAAGAACCCTAAACGAGTCAAACAGCTCTGTGGTTGGAAATATCGATGGTTTTCTTAGGATGACTTTCAAAATTAACCTCTGAACCTTTTCTACAGGTGAAAGGTTAGTTTTGAAAGTCCCTCCCCAACCGATTATACCATATTGTAGTATGGATTGGGCAAGAGAAAAATATATAATTTTAATCATATTATATGAAAGGATGTTTCTCAATCTAATGAATAAGTAAATAAGTTTTCTTACTCTGGTTGCCGTATTTTGGACTTGTTCGTTCCATTTTAAGTGTCTATCTACTATGATACCCAGATACTTTATGCTATTTTTGCATGTTATTGGTAAACAATTTACATTACCACATTCTTTTTTATTTTCACATTGTGATGAATGGATTTTAATGGTTATATTGTTTTCAAAATTTTTTTCCTGCAAAGAGAATGGGATGAAATATGTTTTCTCGGTATTTAGTGAGAGACAATTAAGGTCGAACCATGTTTTGAGTATGTTTATATTGATATTGGCTATCCTCATTGTTTCCTCCCATGATTTTCCTTTTGTGATAACTACAGTGTCGTCTGCGTAAGATATGATATCTCCAACAATGGGAAGAGTGAACATTTGATTTACATATATAATAAAAAGGATTGGACTGATGACAGTTCCTTGCGGAATGCCAAAAGATGAGGTTTTGGGTTCACTAAGGGTATTATTGATTTTGACATATTGGAATCTCTCTTTTAGGTAACTTTGGAACCATGATAGTACTATTCCGTCCAATCCAATTTGTTTTAGTTTCTCAGTGAGTTTTGAGTGTGATATGCTATCAAATGCTTTGCGGAGATCAATGAAGATTCCAAGACACTTTTCTCCATTATCTAATTTTTTCATTATTGTTGATGTCAATTTAGCAATCGCATCCTGTGTGCTGAGATTGTCCCTAAATCCGAACTGGTTTGGGCTCATTTTCTTCTTATCTTTTATTTATTTATTTATTTAAACGCCCATTGGGCTTTTACATACATTGTTATTAGTGTTATTACGTTAACTAGGTGACATTTAAAAGTTTACGTACATATATAAATAAAATAGTTATTATATCTGTAGTACATAAATGTTTTACAAATAATACAGAATACCATTATGGAGAACAGTTTTTTTTTTTTTTTTTTTTTACTTACTTAGAAAAATAAATGGATTGAAATTAATCAGCATTTTTATGTAGTTGTTGAGTTGTTTTTTAACAATTTTTTCATAGATTTTAGCTATATTTGATGTGAGTGCTATGGGACGGTAGTTAGAAGTGTTTTTTTCGTCACCAGTTTTA
This sequence comes from Hesperophylax consimilis, assembly GCF_061612785.1. Classification (NCBI taxonomy): domain Eukaryota; kingdom Metazoa; phylum Arthropoda; class Insecta; order Trichoptera; family Limnephilidae; genus Hesperophylax; species Hesperophylax consimilis. The sequence continues at coordinate 141,157 of NW_028301285.1, forward strand.
AAAACAGGGGTCACAATAGTCTTCTTATAGTTGTTCGGGAATATGCCCTTCTTCAGACTAACATTTATTATATGAGCAATTGGTTTGCTGATTATCTCACGTACAGTTTTTAATGTTTTTACAGTTATGCTGTTGTAGCCAGGGCTCGCTGATCCTCGTAGACTTATTATAGCGTTTTCAACTTCTTTATCAGTTACTGAAGCAAATGTGTGGAAACCTTCTTCAAAAGTTGGGTTTAGCTCTGGTTGTTGAGTTTGTTTTTTGTCTAGGATAATATTACTAGCAAGATTAGCGCCGACATTAACAAAATAATCGTTAAAGATATCACCACAAAGTTTTGGGTTTTTTTCTGTGTCAGTATTGATTCCTTGATGAGTAACTTCTTTTGGAAATTTTTGTTTTGTGTTTTTGTTGGTTATTGTTTTGATAATTTTCCAGAACTCTTTGCTGTCTTGACCAGCATTTTTTAATTTATCACGAAAATACTTTTCTTTAGTCAGTCTAATTAAAAGCGTAAGTTTGTTTCGATATTTCTTGAAGAAAGTAGCGATTTTTTCGTCGTTAGGGAATTTTTTAGACTGGTGATAGTATTTTTCCTTATTTCTGATTGAAATCACTAATCCATGGGTTATCCATGGTTTTATTAATCTGTATTTAGATTTTGTTTTAGAAATAAGTATTTGTGTAGAAAGGTTTATGTGATTTAGGAAAACAGTTTCGAAATTCTCCGCACAAGTATTTGGATTTTCCGATTCAATTATTGATGCCCAGGTTTCCATCTTAAGATTTGTTTCTAAAGTTTTCATATTTAAATATTTTTTTTCTTGTTTTTTTTTGTCAGTTTTGTTGGGGTTGGTACTTTTTTTGTCTATGTTGTTAACGAATATACAGGTGTAGTGGTCAGTTATGCTGGTTTTCCATAATATCCACATGTTTTTTTCAGTATCATTTGAGTTGCACCATATGTGATCGATACAGGAAGGGATTTGTCCGCTGATATTTCGTGTTGCATTATTTATATATGATTTATAGTTTAGCGAAGTCATTACATTTATATAATCATCTTTCGTTTTGTTTTGTACCCAGTGTCCGATATTAATGTTAATGTCACCAACAATAATATTAAAGGTACTTTTTTGACTCAGTAATAAATTTTCGATTTCTGTAATGAAATTTGTGGGATTCGATCCGTGCGTCTGGTAGATGGCAATAATATGGTACATAATGTCGTTCACTTTTACACTCAGTTGTAAACAGTTTGCTAATTGCATTTTAATTTCTGTGACAGTGACATTGTTATATTTATTTAGAATGAACACCGCTATACCACTGGTTTTATTAATATAGGTAGTTGACGAAAAGTATGTGTAATTTGGAATACTGTACAGTGTGTCAGCGTTATTTATATTTAAGTGCGCTTCTGTTAAAACAATGAGGTCCGGTAATGTTTCAAGAAGGTTTAGTGTTACTACAAACTCATCTAGGTTTTTTTAAACTCCGGATGTTTTGGTGCAGAACAATGAAAGCACTTGGGACTTTTTTTAGTAGATCTCTACAATGTTGTGAATCTTCGCAAATGTGCTGTGAAACATCTGTTAATTTGTCAATTTCCTCGCCTAGAAAATCATCCATCACTTATTCATAATCGATTCTCTGTTGAGCTATGATAACCATTTGTTTTCGGTAAGTACATGTTTCGCTATTCGCACTGTGTTCAGTATTGTTTTTTGTTCCGAATAAATTGTTGTTTTTGTCGCAGTTGTAGCATTTGACTATATCTTTGGTTTTTTCGCATTCACTAAATTTGTGGTTTTTTGCACAGTGTATGCATCTATTCTCTGTCCACGATAAGAACGACCTGTTGGAGTACCAAATTAGGTTCGTTCTGCGCATACCACCCCCCCGCTCCTTTCCTTCACCATCGCTCGGCTATCTCCGGCAATCTTCGCTGACAATTCGTTAGTCATTAGTGCCCGCGCTTAGAGAAATTAACCCATTCAGACCCTGCTATAAAATGGATGTTCAGCCGATATGTCCGAATTCATTATCACCAATTACGAAAAACAAAAAAGGACAGGTAAACATTATTTATGTGTTATTTGTATGACTATTCGATTTACAACAATGCATTTTTATAATTCAAGGATATAGATAGGTAATATATGTTTAAAATTTGTGAATGTTGGTGTTGATCGGTTTTTTTTATGTTTATAGGTGGTGCACAAACCTCAACGGACAATGATAATAAATATGTATCGAAAAAAAATTTCGGAATATCGATCACATTGTTGATGAACTAGAGGACAATAATGATAATTCGTTAGCTTTTGAAATTTCAAATGAATCATCTGAGGAAAATTAATTTTTTTTTCAATGGCAATGATTTTATTTTCAATTTTGGATTGATTTCTTAGCCGATTTGATAAATCTGATGCCTAATAAATTACAATATGTATTGTAATACTATCATCATCATTATTTGAATGTATTAAAATGTTTTATTTTTTTATTTTATTTATCGGTAGGAAAATAAATTAAATAATTAATTTGTTAAAAAAGTGGGTCTAAATGTGTTAACGCTCGTCCTTTTAGGAGTGGGGCGAAGGGGCGGAGACATGCGCGTCCACGGGTTGTTCTAATGTTGGACCGAGTTTAGGCTTATTCATTTTGTTCAGGCATTTTAGTGATGTATGTCCGAAACCAAGGCAGTGGTAACATTGCATTAAGGGATTGCAATCTTCTATGTGCGCTCGGACAAAACCAATATTGACCCTTTGTTTATCAAGTAATATCTTTCGGATTTGGCCTGTTGTTTCTATTATTACATTGCGCAGTTGGTCACTTTTCTTGTTTTTTAATATTTTAGTTACTTTAATTGAATCATTTGGGGCATCACTTAGTTCATTGTTTTGCAACAAAAAGTCGTTCAGAAAATTATCTTCACTATACTCCCCTCCCACACCTTTGATGACCATGCACGGTCTCTTCTTTTTTAATTCTGTAGCAGATATACCGTTTTTATTTTTATTTATTTCCGTTTTTAGTTTGTCTGCGTCTTCTTTTTTCGAGCAAGTCATAATTATTTTATTGTTAGATGCTTTTTTGATCCCATTTATAACAATTCCTAGGTTAGGTGCTTTGATTGTTTTAGTAATAATTTTCTTTATGTCCTCAGATGTTTCTTTGCCTTCTGCAGCAATCATAACGGCATATTTGGGTTCTTCGATTTGTACTGTTCGTTCTTTTAGTACCATTGCGTACAATTTCGGTTCATTATTTTTTTCCAGTTTGGTGATAACTTTTTTTTGAAGATCTATTATTTGTTCCTGGAAATTGTTTCTCTCTTGTTTCCAGGTTTCTTCTAAGAGGTTTATGGTTAATTCGAGGTTATTTCGTACTTTCGAATCTTTTATGGTAGTTATATTTTTTAGGTCATTTTTAATGTTTTCAATTAATTTTAGCACGTCCATGATATGTTAAAAACTTGAGCAGCCGTGCACAAAATGCACGTCACTCCGGGTCAAACTATGTGACAATACTAAATAATGAATCACCATACTAGGCAGCTGCCTGTTTCATGGTGACCAATTGAGTGTAATTAATTTGTATGAAACATGAAATCTAGTGTAAACATATGAAATTAGTAACTATAGATGAAGCTAACATTTTGGAAAAATTGTAATAAAAAGTAGACGATAGAAATTAGAAAGGAGAAAGAAGTAAATTAGCATTAGATTGTAAAAATGTACATAATTATATATATAATTTTTAATATGTGTGCATGCAAGCACACATGTGTATATAGCAGCAGACATACCTATATACATATAACAGCACATGTATACATACACCCATATGACGCATCTTCACGCATATAAACAATATATACACCTCTATCTGAGTACTTGGAATAGGCTACTAACACTATAACAATCACACATCAAAAAATTCCCGAGCGCTTTCCTGAAACTGTCGTATTTGGCTATTGATTTTATTTCTAACGTTAAATTATTGAATATTTTTGGAGCAAGAAAGTTAAATTGTCTTTGTGCCATTGAGGTTTTTATTGGGGGAATAGTATAATTCGATTTGTTGGAATATCTTGTATTATGGGTCGATTCAAAAATATTTTTTTTCGTATGTTTGAATTTATAGTAGGAGGATATGTTTTTGACGTATAAGGATTTTATGTTGAGTACTTTGAAGTCGTTAAATAAGTCCTTCGTGGGGTGAATATAGTGTACTTTGTAAATAGTCCGCATTATCAATTTTTGAGCTTTAATTAATGGATCTAATATCGTGTTAGAGCATCCTCCCCAGACTATTATACCGTAAGATATAATTGATTGGCATAAAGAAAAGTATACCGTTTTTAGTGTATTTTTATTTAGAATATTTCGTAATGACCTGGAGATATATGCCAGTTTCCGTTTTTATATTAACTCCACACAGGAGGCCCTGAAGAAAATAATTTCCCTCAGGGCCTATGTCATCTTTGGGGATGCTGTGTGGAGGGTCCGTATACGGTTTGTAACATTTATTACTTGATCTTCCCATCGTAGTTTATTGTCAATTATTACACCCAAATATTGAATGGAATCTACTCGTTCTAGTGGATTGCACAGACAACTAGAGTTATCTCTACAAGAATGTATTTTTAGTGTATGATTGATTGAAGGCTGACTCGGAATATTAAGACTAAACGTTATATATTTCGTTTTAGTTATGTTTAAGGTGAGTAGATAATATTTCAATTTTTAGACATTGTTTCTATCCTCCTAAAAAGTGGAAGATACAATGAATGGACATGAAATATTAACCAATGCACTTGCGTTTCAATTCAATACACAAATACCCATACAAAAAATAACAACCAAGCAACAAATAACATCCACGCAACAAATAAGAAACATCACAAATAACAAACACACAATGTACAAAAAACAACCACAAATACCAACATCCAAGAAAAAAATAAAAACACCAATGCAGCAAATAACAAACACCGTAAATAACAAACACCATAAATAACAAACACCATAAATAACAACACCTTGCAACAATTAACACACTCCCTGAACTGTAATTATGGGACTGCCACTATTAGGTATAATGAATTTCCTCGTCATGGCAATTTTTATATTTTTGAATGAAAACAGAAAAAAAAAAATCTAAAAAAAAAAGTAAAAAAATAGTCTAAACAAAAGAGAAAAAATATAATCTAAATGGAAAAAAAAGCGATTTTAGCAAGTAATGAAAAAAAATTATAAATCTGCAACTCTATGATACACCACAAAACACGCCATGCAAAGGAAAACTTTGCACTTTACGCAATAGGAATCGACCTGTTTGTTTATCTTACGCCTTGTACAAAGTACGCACCTTTTGCGTATTTTGCGATTCCTATTGTCCGTTTCTGTGGTTTCAACTAGGTAATGTGAAAAATTCTCTAATCTGTAGAAGAAATCGGTCTGGGTGCTGTCACAGAGGGAGAGTGTCGCGCTATAAGCTCAAATGCCAATTGCTTCCTGAATGTACGGTGAAGAATGGGCACAGCGTCTTGTTGAAGTTGCCTGTAGATCACCAAGCTATTCAGGATGCTGACATTGAGCAGGCGATGAAATACCTTAATGTACCATTTGTGACCTCGCGTTCTCTCCATGCGGTAAGTGGACAACAGCGAATCTTTGCGCATTGAGGCATTAGCGCATTGGCATTAACGCATTAGCGCCCTTGAGGTGATTTTTCACAAAAACGGCGCTCTACAAATTATCCAATTATTATTATTATTATTATTATTATTTGGTATCCACTCCACCCATGAAGGAATTGTACCTGACCACAGATCGAGGCATTTGGTATCTCTCTAACCCTCTTTGACCCATGACCGTTTCGGTGTTGTGGAAGGTAGACACCATGGTGACAATTTTAATATCATTCCAAGCAACGACTGAAAAGTCACCACAGTGTCTACCGACAATCGTATGCCGTGGCACACTCTTCTTCATGGCTTTAATAACCTGAGGTACCATCTTTCGGCGGCGATTAAGGGTACCGACAACATCGGTATTCCTTTGTTTCAGGTACCTAGTCAATGGCATGCTAATTGTCCATGTAAAGGCAGTACCCTTTGTCAAAGAACCCCTCCATGAGTTTAAGTACAACTTTAGAAGTTTTACTCGAAAACCCAAGGTGGTTCTCTTCGACTTCTGTACCCTTTCCCGTGTACATTATAAAGCGGTACAAGTAGCCTGTTGTTGATTCGCACAGCTCATAGGTTTTAATGCCGAACCGAGCCGCCTTAGTGCGGATGCACTGCTTGAAACCTAGGCGACCCTTCCAGAGCAACAGGGACTCGTCTATGCTAATGTCTTCACGAGGAGTGTACAGACTGGAAAACTTTTCATTCATTATGTCCAATAGTTTTTTTTTTTTTTTTAATAGTGAATACCTCACAAGAGTCCCAACTGCTCCCGTCTGGAGCCAGTGAGACTATGGCATCCCCAATTGGGGGATGTTGTGAGGCTGAAGGTAAGTGGGGAAGGGAAAGAGGAGGGTGGGGAAGTAATAGTGGTTTAACTTTTGCAAGCTTTTCTTGGGAACCGACATTATTGTCACTAAAGTGGAGGAACTGCATTATCAGACAAAACCTATCATAAGACATTAGAGTCCTAAATTTAGGCATCTCTAAGTAAATATCTTTTGTCCAGTATTCTGGTAAGGCAGCTCTGTAACAAATGGACATTATTATAAATATTGCGAACAACAAATACAGTTCAGGGACCGTCACATCTCGCCACTCCCTCAGCCTGGAATGGGCGGCCATGTGCAATACCCCATCTTCGGTAGTTATCTCGTCCAGTGCGCTCCATGCATGCCTATTCGTTTCCTTTACAATATAGGACATTGTTTCCAAGTCCCATATTTTGGAGAAAATATCATAGGCAGATGCAGCGACTGTCGGAGGGAACACTTCTGTTGATGGGCCAGGCTGAAGGACGGTAAAATTTTCCCGCTGACCCGTGAACGAAGAGAAGTCTTCAGACCAGGTGAAGGACTGCTCCTCGGGGTTTTCCTCCTCCTCCCCCAACAGCTCCAACTCTTCCTCAGGCACATCCGTGTCAATCCCCAGGGGCGGGATATATTCGGGATCACCACCGCAATCAGGATTTACGTCGACATCATCTTCGTCATCATCTTCGCTATCGAAGCCGATAAATTCGAAGATGATATTGTCGACTACCTATATATAGAAAGAAAAAATATATATTCAGCTATGCGAAATTATTTTATTTTCATTGAAAAGCGCCCTTGAGGAAGAAAAATACAAAAATTGCACTGTAAAAGTTAGCCTAGTCTTATTATAATTACCTGAGTCGTTGGAGCTGTAGAGGTTGAAGGGGTTGGATCATCCGAGGGCTCCTCCAAGTCTAGCCTCCTCCTTTTTATTGGCTGACCAGGAACCTAAAACAATAAACATTTATTGTTACACTAATGTCTTTCAATTCTGGAAAAGATGAAGCACACAATCAACCTAATATAACTACTACTAATACACAACATACCGTGATTGCGATAGGCGCTGCCTCTTCGGTGCTTCTGCCGCCTCTTCTGTCGGCTCCAGGAACCTGAAAAAATAAACATTTATTGTTACACTAATGTCTTTCAATTCTGGAAAAAATTAAGCAAACAACCAACCTAATATAACTACTACTAATACACAAATAATAACAATAAAAAACATACCATCGTTCCGTCCGGCGCTGCCTCTCCGTCCGGCGCTGCCTCACCAGTCCTTCTACCGCGTACCTCTACAGTATTAGTCTCCATTCTATAATAATAGGAACAATCAGACATATACTAGTATTTATAAATTTTGTATATATAATAATAAACAAAAAATATTTTTTCTTATTATTTTTTGGGACACCCTATACAACTGCTCTAATTTTGTGATATTTATTACTATTTTTCATAATAAATACCAATAAAAATATTTCCGTAAACAATAGTTTACATTTTCTTGGACCCCCTTGTACAATTTACGCGAATTGCTTGATAAAACACAACTTTTAAAATATGCCGCTAGGAGTTAAAAAGTGGCGCTGCCGGTTGAAACACTAACACATGGTAAGTAATCTCGATGTATTTGTGTGAAACGGTAGAGATGCACAACTTATTTTTTTTAAATATTTTCACTAAATATCGACTATATAACGGCTTTGTTACATAATCTCAATTGTTTTCCCTGCATAATGACATTCGAATAACTCAAAATAAAATAATGATCACGTAAATATTCCCAGCTAAAAATGAAATATTTACGCGCAGCTATTTTTTTGACACATGACATGACATATCATTTTTTTTTTTAAATAATCACGAAGTATTGACAAAAAGAGGGCTTCGATATATAATAACAATTGTTTTTTCCATACAATGATACACGAATAACTCCAAATAATGTAATATATCATGTACATAACTCCATCCAAAAAGTAATTGTTCCTGCAAAATTTTTGCGAACTTTTACGTCATCTTTTATAAATTTACAATATCAAAAATGATTTATATTTATCAAAACACATTACTTGGTCAATGAACTATGTATAAAAACACAATTACTTACGTTTATTTGTTGAATTAATTGATTAATCCGGTTTTCAGCTAACGCTCACTCAGAAACCGACCGTTGGAAAGGAACTCGTAAAACAAGCGACGCCACTTTACCATAGATAATTTATATTTACACGTACAGGGCTCGCAGCCTCATGAAAGAAAAAGCTAATTCTAGTCCGAACTTGGCGCAAGCGATTCTGACCTTTTACTTTATACAAATTCTTTATACATAAGGGTTAAAATCGCATTTAAAAAAAAAAACCCGCCGGATTTCAAAAACGCCCGCCGGCGGTCGAGCCACAGTTGACTGGTTAAGGCCATCATCATTTGTGTTGTAACCCTCTATAAGGGGACATCCACCAGTGAATAGTAAAGAAATACAGGACAGTGAGACAATCAGACAATATAAAATGTTGTTTTCTAGTGCGCACCCATTATTTGATCATAGATTGTCACAGAAAACTCCAAGCAAGGCGCACTAGAAAACCCACAGATAATATGATACAACTTTGAGAAAACCAATATATTTTCTATATTATGTAGGTATTATGTAGTCTTAGCCATTATTAGATTTTAGAAGAACGAGCTTCTCAAAAACATCATCACTCATTTTTCTTCTATGAAGTCTCATGATTATACCTCCATTTGAAAAGAGACATTCAACTGGTGCTAAACTCGGAAGACAAGTTGTACATGTGCCTAACAGTAGAGTAGTCATGAAACATTTCAAAATCGGTTCATTTGTCTTGAAGGTATTGCAAGGCTTTTAAATCCGGAGTTCCTGCTGTTGCTGCGGAAGAATCAGATGAATCTTCATTATCTTAAAAAATAAGATTCATTCTGTACAAGACTATTAGTTCCACTTTGTGGATTTACATATCATTTTTTGGTACTTTCTTTTAATTTCCTTATTTGTATAAAAACACTGAACGGACTCTGTCCTTCTGTTCTTTAGGTGTCCACTTCATTTTAAAATGGATACGACACTGTAGCGCAAATTGTACTTGTAGTAGCGACCATGCTTCATTTTAAAACCTTTAAACAAGTTGAGTAAGTGGCAGAAACATTTCCATTCTCAATGCTGCCAATGATGGTAACATCTTTGAAGGAAATACTTCATTTTTGTGGTAATGTATTGTGATATCTCTCACATCCCTGAAGGAAAAAAAATATTTGGTTAAAATGCAGTTCGTACATATATTTATATAATGAAATAAGATAAGCAATGCTATACAAATTATCCATCTAAATCCATCTTCACTTGTATATTCTTAAACTACTGAATATACTAACATAGCATTCTACAATTCTAACATAATATATTGATTTTCTTTAGGAAGCGTGCATAGGTAGATAGTTAGATGTGAGATATAATAATAAATAAATTACAGTACTTACATGATTGTAAATCCAAAAATACCACGACCACAGATGATGAAACCATTGAAAACACAAAAAATTTGCGCGGGACTAATGTTGGCAACGTAAAAAAATAGAAACCGCTGTCTAAAATTTAATATTACAGCGTCATGGCCCCGTGTTCACTATTTGAATCTGTATTTTTTTAATGGTATCACTTAATTACCAGGGCTCCTACCAGGTAGCAACTTGACAGACGTAAATTATCTCTCATAGCGAGGTTGAGGACCGACTGATATACGGGGCCTATGATAAAAAGACGAGTGGAGATAACAGGAAGAATGTTGCAAAAAAGCATTTAAAATGGAAAATGCATTGAGAAAAGCATTTAAAATGCAAAATGGAAAATACCCATTTTGCATTTTGCATTTCCATTTGAAATGGATTTATTTGAAATAAAGCACATCCCTGATTACAACACATATTTGCATTAGGCACTAAAAATTGTTATTGTTTTCAGCTTTTTATAACGACGTGCACTGTGGCAGAACATGTAACGAAAGGCGAAGGTTACAGCAAGAAGACTTCGAAGAAGCGGGCCGCCGAGAAGATGCTGGAGGAGCTGAAGAAATTGCCCTCGGTCAAGAAGACAGTGACTCTAAGTCAAGGTCAGTATTTAGCCGCTTCCTCCTTCCAACATATCGACAGTGTTACAGTGTCCGTGATAATATCCCAAAAATATCAAGATAATTACTCCGATGCAACGGCAGCATTTAATTGATTTAAGGAATGAGCTGCATCAAAGAACAGAAAAGGGGGAGAAGGAATTGACAATCAAATACATCAAAGGATGCCCTAAAATTATAAAAATTCCAAAAAACATGTAAATAATTACATAGTCAATATCTCAATACTGTATACGAACCTATGCTCTCTCACACGGAAATTTAAAATATCAAGTCAATCCGTGAGAAATAGTTAGGATGCAGGCAAATTCTCAAGTTATTGTTTTATAAATGACTGTCTGTATCTGTGTTTTGTAGTTAAATAAATAAATACGTAAGAAGATATCTGCCACTGCAGCCAAGATGTTAGGCTCTTTAAGACATACTGCACTGCCCTATACACGTGGGAACTGTGGACACAATATCCCGTAGCGCAATGGGACAAGCTGAGGGTGTGCTACAACAACGCATACAGGCAACTTATGCAACGGTTCTCTATTGCCTCCACGATGTTCACCTTACTTCGCCACCGACTAGCCAGCATCCCCAGCAGGACACGAATAAGGAGAACAATCCGTATAAGGACCTCAAGGCGGTTCTGCCACAAATCACAAAGTAATAGCTTTCTATGAAAATATATTTGTTGTTTGGTTCAGTTGTGGCGGAGCGATCCCTGCCTCCGGTACCCATCGTCAACCAGTTTGAGGGCCCGAACTTTGAAATCCACGCAGACCGCTCCGTGACCATGGCCGCAGTGCTGAACCGGCCGGAGGACCACATGATCCAGGGCGGAGGCTTTGAGCAGGGCCGCGGCTTTGAGGAAAACATGCCCAGGAATAACACCGATGCCACTGTGAGTTTTATATCTTACTAGCTGATGTGCATACCCAGTGATGTTCGTTTTATGAATTCTAGTGTAAAGGAAAACTAGGTGCATTTTAAAGCTGGAATTTAAATTATTTTAAAGAAATGAAAAAGTTTTCCTTTTCAAGTATTTGTATCACTTGATTGTGCCATGTCAAATCAGGCGTTCACTTCCACGCCATTCATTCTCACACCCCTTTCTTTGTTGATTACGTACGTCACATTTTCCACACATATTTATTTCAGTTGATTGCGCCATATCTTCCTTGAGCGTTCCGACTTCTTCTACCATTCAAACCACTCTCTAAACACTAGTGGCACTAATAAGAACTGATTTTCCATGAAATGGGTCCAGGAGGGCGATTCTCGTTCTTTTAGCCTTAAGCTAAATGATAGCATTCCTCAACGACTGCTATCGTTTGCGAAAGTCGCTAAAAATAATACAAATTCTTTGGTTTGTACTGGCAAAACTCTAAAAGGTGTCGACCGATATCGCTGAAAATTTCAATGTTTGTTCTTATTAGTGCCAGGAATGTTTAGAGACTGGTTTGAATGGTAGAAGAAGTCGGGGACGCCAGAGGAATACTTAACGCAATATCTCTGCCCCGGAATGTGATACGGAGTCGAATTAAAGTTGATTTAATTTAGATTTTCAACAGTAACTTGTAATTTGAGTACCAATAGTAAAATTAAAATTAAATTGTTCAATTGAACAGAGTTTTAACAAGAAAGTACATTTTAGCAAATAGTCTACCAAGGCAGCTGTCATGTGCGACCGAATGCGGGAGGGAGTGTGTCCCGCGGAGAGGGTGGGTCGCCCCAGGCCATGCAACATGATGCAGCCTCTCAGGCCCTGGACCTGAGGCAGAATGAGGACACCGAAGCCTGCAGCGGGGACCCCTCCTCACACCACACAGGCAAGGCTTTTTATGGTCCCAAGAAAAAACTTATTAGATAATTTTACTGTTGCAACAAAATATATTAAAATGGATCTAAAAAGTATCATTGTTTTTCCTTTCAACCATCTCGGTGTTGCCATTTAAAACCATTTTAAAGGCAAATTCTCAAGTTATTGTTTTATAAATGACTGTCTGTATCTGTGTTTTGTAGTTAAATAAATAAATACGTAAGAAGATATCTGCCACTGCAGCCAAGATGTTAGGCTCTTTAAGACATACTGCACTGCCCTATACACGTGGGAACTGTGGACACAATATCCCGTAGCGCAATGGGACAAGCTGAGGGTGTGCTACAACAACGCATACAGGCAACTTATGCAACGGTTCTCTATTGCCTCCACGATGTTCACCTTACTTCGCCACCGACTAGCCAGCATCCCCAGCAGGACACGAATAAGGAGAACAATCCGTATAAGGACCTCAAGGCGGTTCTGCCACAAATCACAAAGTAATAGCTTTCTATGAAAATATATTTGTTGTTTGGTTCAGTTGTGGCGGAGCGATCCCTGCCTCCGGTACCCATCGTCAACCAGTTTGAGGGCCCGAACTTTGAAATCCACGCAGACCGCTCCGTGACCATGGCCGCAGTGCTGAACCGGCCGGAGGACCACATGATCCAGGGCGGAGGCTTTGAGCAGGGCCGCGGCTTTGAGGAAAACATGCCCAGGAATAACACCGATGCCACTGTGAGTTTTATATCTTACTAGCTGATGTGCATACCCAGTGATGTTCGTTTTATGAATTCTAGTGTAAAGGAAAACTAGGTGCATTTTAAAGCTGGAATTTAAATTATTTTAAAGAAATGAAAAAGTTTTCCTTTTCAAGTATTGTGATGAAAGGCTTTAAATCACAGTGAAAGAAAAAACAGATAAACCATAGCTGCAAGAAAATATGCAAATTATTTATGAACACGGACATGCTAACGACATCTGGCGGAGAAAGAATTGATCCAGCTTGCTTGCAGTAGACTCCTGTAATAGTTGAAATTAAATCAAGGTTCCGGGACGAGAGCAGAGATGTCGTAAAATCGTCTAGGACGACTGGTACTTCCCCTTTTCCTAGGCCTATAAATAAATATTGAATTTTGTCAACCAATAGATCTGAACAAAGAGCTATAAAATTTTGAGTAACCAATCAGTGAACGAAGGGGGGTGTGTCTACGAAAGACAAAGGATTGAACCTTGGACCCGACATTAAAAAAGATAATTAATTGCATTTCCGTTCCCACAAAAATTAGAGGTGAACGCACTATGGTATAAACACTGACGTTCAAGGCGACAAACTCTAGGAAATGTTTACAATAACCGAGACATTTAGGTGATGGCGAACCATTGAAATCGAGTGCTTTGAAGATTTACAAGTTGAAAAACACACACACGAAAATGCAATGGAAAAACTATAAACGTGATAGTATAAAAAAAGGACGGGAAAAGCGAAGGAAAATCACTGGCAGAATTTTCAACTGTAGTACAATTATTTATGATAGAAGGAGGGTGTCATGTTCGATAAAAATCGTACTAAAGAGAGGAGTGAGTGTTGGAAACAATGGAAATTAATCGTTATCAATTTAAGATGAAACGGACATATTGGTAAATCAATCTTGAATGAAAATCTCGCAAAAAAAATACACATTTTAGAAAAGTGCGGCGATCGAATGGAAGGTTAATACAGAGATTTTAGCTGCTACGAAGGTTCTAGGGACGTGAAAATCGAGTATCAGAAGAAGACAGTAACACTAAACATATATCGATAGATTAGATTCAGGAAAAGTAGACATTTTCATGATTATTAGGTTAGATATATATTAGAGTTACCCAATATTACGAAGGGATCGAAACAAGATAAAAGGTTGGCGGTCTCATGTATATTTTGAAGGGTAAACAATCGAAATCCGAACATGATTTTTATTTACGTTAAGGTAATAAACGATTAGAAAAGCGATTAACTTTAACGTGGACCTTATGGAAGTATTTAGATTAGTCAAAAGAGATTAAAATTGATAGGTTTGAAATTAAACTAAATTTACGAGTCTAGTACCAAAATTTTAAACATAAACAGATGTCAGTGCATATGTTTTATGTGAATTCTGGTATGAGAAAGATGGAGGATGGGGCGGAGATTGGATCAGGCAATAAAAATGACAGATATCCCAGAGTCTAATTAGGTATATCTCCCATGGAAGTGTGGAAAACTATATATTAATTAATAATAGATGAAGTATGTAATGTTTCACCTTTTTGGGTGTGAGAGTAATTTTAAATATTTCTTTTTTTTTTTTTTTTTGTTTAAAACAATATAAAATTTTCTTCTCTCTTGGCTATGACCGATATTTAATTTTTTCTCTAAGGCTTTGCATATGTGTTCGCAGGGATGGAAAATTCCTCCCCTACAACACATAAGCCTCCATGAAAATTGGACCCTTTTCTTTGATATCTACAGAAAGCTACTTAAAGCTCTCTTGTACTATATATCTTTATAGACATATGTACTTAACTAATTAATACGTTATTTACGATCTTGAACGCAAATATACCCGTATTTATATTGTAATTAAATTCCATCAAACGTTGTGTAATTTTTTTGATTTATGATATAGGATTTTAATTACTTTCATTTTTGTGGTAACCCCCTTGGTTCTGATCGAGGTGTTGAGTTTCACAATTTAATTGGTCTTTCCTTTGCAAACCTAGACTTAAATGAAT
This sequence comes from Hesperophylax consimilis, assembly GCF_061612785.1. Taxonomy (NCBI): domain Eukaryota; kingdom Metazoa; phylum Arthropoda; class Insecta; order Trichoptera; family Limnephilidae; genus Hesperophylax; species Hesperophylax consimilis. Next base: position 156,385 of record NW_028301285.1, read on the forward strand.
TCCCTGAATGAGCTAACTTTCCTATTGTAATTATTCTGATTCCCTGCACCCTAACAAAATCGTAGTTAAACGCTGCTAAAAGATATTATACATGTTTATTTGGACAGGTAATTTGATATTACTCAAATGGTTAATTGTTAGTAAATTTGATTTTGGTAAACTCTTGTGTCTGTGGGGCGCCACTCCTTTATGATTCTGCTGCTATAAGGTACATGTAAAGATTGATTTAGTAGGTTAATGTAATTAGTTAATTGCATATTTGACGAACTCGGAATAGCCCATTTGCTGGCATAATTTGGCTCCAAATCCTCCTGCAAGTAAACGAGATGATCGTGAGTCAACAAGAAATTTGCACAATCCTTTGACACGGCTCTTTGATTGATACCTAAGTTATCTCGTCCCAAAAAGCCTTCCACGTCATCATGTGCAGCCTTCAAGTTTCCCCTCGGGTCTCGATACCCCCAAATTCCGACCCCTCCTTGGACTACAATTTACTTAGGGCGAACCGGTTTCGTCCTATATACAATCATATACTCACGGTTGGTGTGGACTTACGGGTCGTGAATCCTCATTCCACGTTTAAGAGAGAATGCGAGAGTGGTCTACCGACCTAAATGCAAGCTGTATGCAGGTCCGCATTCTCCAGTAAACAGTACATACGAATAAATATATGTATACATACAGTTTGGGAAAGGTTTATAACTCGCAATACGAGGCTATCTACCTCGCATCCCGAGCTCGGATCTCGCACAAAGAATTCTGCACAATTCTTAGCTTGGTAACCGAATATATACGTACTAATAAGGCGATACTAATAACTACTAGTAGAATAAGAAATTATTTGATAGTTTGTTTTGGAGAGCTATCGAACTCCAGGCTTTTTGTTTGTTTGGTTTTGACGTTTTTATTTAAGAGAATCGCCATCTCTATTTGGTTTGGTTAATGGTCTTGTTGTAGGAGCGACCACTGCCTCCTGCTTGATGAACCGTATTTGTTTTAAATTTTACCTCCAGGGTTCAACATTAATTTTTGTTCATACTATCCCGTGATTTTCCAATTGTTTCAAGTGGTTGATTGCCACATTAGAGAGTACTCGACCCTCAAATATCTCAGGCAACTGATGGGGTTTTGTATGAGCACCCAATCAATAAAATTCAAATGTTTCGTATAATTATTCGATATAAATCTTCCTAACCCGTGATTTTTCAATTGTCGTTTGTGATTGATAGGTATTTGAGCGCACGCAGCTTCCAGCTGGTTCAGATAACTAATAAAAATCTATGCGACTATCTATTCAATGATATTTAAATGTTTCATGTAATATTTCGATATAAATCTGGCTAACCCGTGATTTTTCAATTGTCGTTTGTGATTGATAAGTATTTGTAAGCACGCAGCTTCCAGCTGTTTCAGGTAACTAATAAAATCCTTTGTGACTAACTAATTAATGGTATTTAAATGTTTTATGTAATTTTTTGATGTAAATCTGGCTAACCCGTGATTTTTCAATTGTCGTTTGTGATTGATAAGTATTTGTAAGCACGCAGCTTCCAGCTGTTTCAGGTAACCAATAAAAACTGTGCAATTATCTAATCAATGGTATTTAAATGTTTTATGTAATTTTTTGATGTAAATCTGGCTAACCCGTGATTTTTCAATTGTCGTTTGTGATTGATAAGTATTTGAGAACACGCATCTTCCAGCTGTTTCGGGTAATTAATAAAATCCTTTGTGACTAACTAATTATGGCCAAGGTCGTTTTCAAACTATGCGGTTGACCCAATTCTCCAGTGATCCTTTGTTTTGTAAACAAATAATATAAACATCTCCTGACACACTAACCTAAATGTGAGATTTGTTTATTTTAAAATTCCTTAGAAGTCATTTGTGCCTCTTTACTGATTCAGTTATGATACCGTTTATTGTGCATAGTTAATTTAAATATTTTTAATTCCTTTATTGAAGTTAAACTATTTATTTCATTTTCCGAATTTAGTAAATTTACTAGGTTAAATGAAGAATAAATATACATATATAAGTACACATATCTCGATTATCAAAATATGTTAAAAAAGAGTACATATATTAATAAATAAATATAAAATATATGATTCTACATAGTCTGGAATATTAATAAATACATATTTTCTTTTTCAATAATATAGATATGTTCTCGGGTAGGTATTAAAAATCGCTACCATTTCGATGTTTCGATTAATAAATAAAATACATATATATAATTACAATACTCATATATATATTCTTTATATACAATATTTTATTTTATATTTATAAATATATATACAAATATACAATATACATATATTAATGTGTAATTCTTTGTTTTGTTGTTTTAATTTAATATTCAATTGATATACTTCCACTTCACAGCCCTTCTGTGTCTCCTGGGACCTGAAAATTATTTATAAAAGGAAAACTCACCCACGTCAAGGTATTTCCGGTCGGGTGTACACAACAACCTTGATGAAGAAATCCTACCTAATTAATTGTATTTTTCAACTAATTTCAAAATAAATCTTTTCGACTATTTATTCCTATTTAATATTTTATTCTCGCTTGAATCGTATAAATTAGCTGATATTTAATTTTTCTTCCGAACGAAATCCTAATTCAGAAAACCCGTTGATTTAATAACACCTTTCTAGTTTAGGCTTTTGAATGATAGCTGTTTCAGATTCTTTTTCGAAATGATAGACTGATGATTAAAATTCCGGTTAAAATGACAAACACTTTTAACACTGTCGCTATACGCACGATGGATTTTAATTGAACAATTTATTAATTCTAAATTTCTTTTTATATAAATTGATAAGAAAATTTATTCCGAATTGTGCAAACTTTTAATTAACTTCTTAATAAATTAAATTTTTTTCCTCTTACTATTAATTTTAGAACAAAGGTTTAAACGTTTATTATTATCGAATCCTTTTTTTTTGTTTTTGTGTTTCTTTTAACCTAAGATGAAGTATTTATTACTATTATTATTATTTTTTAACCAAATTGACGTTAAATTATAATCTATTTTTTTAAATATCAATACGCGATCACGTTCACTTTAGATTAACGATAACAAACTCTTAAATTTAATTTGAATGTTTTCACTTTGAATGAAATAATTATTTTTAAATTTTTAATTAATTCACAATTCACTTTTTGCACTTCACTTAACACTTTTAAGCACTGAGTTTAAATTATATTTATTTTCACTGTTTAACCAAATTAAACTGATTTAACAAAACTTCACTGGTGGGGTTTTCAGAATTTAGAAACTGAATTTAAGACTTTTTACAAAACTTTCTAAGTCCAGGTACTTGTTCGGAATTTAACACTTAGATTATTTCACTAGAATTTTACCAATAGACGTAGTACTGCCATGTAACAACTTTTCAAACCCTCGGCGCGACTCCCTCCTGACTGATGAGTTCCATCTTTTATACCCCTCTCAGGTTCCAAAAGACGTATCTGAATTTCTCTTGATGCTTAATTCTATCTCCTATCAACTCGTAAATCCGAACATCCCTCTCATCAATATCGATTCTGCTTCCATAAGATGTTCTGCTTTCCGGCTCTGGGCGGTAGTTAGTTTTTATCTCACAAATCTAAGTCGATAGGGTCCGAATCGGGTAAGTCTGCGTTAATCGCCCAAGCTCCCTTTGTCCTCTGTTCATACAAAAATGTAGTTAAGATCTCATGATTTTGTGTTCCTTTTTTTTCTCAATTCGCGATAGGTCCATCCTCAATAACATATATATAGATCTCAATTTTATGCATCTCGTGCGAAATTGTTTAAATCCATGCTGAAATCTTTACTACGCATTTTTGAATTTCGATTCGTCTAAATTCTACTCAATTTTATTGTCCCTTATATGGGCTTTTCCATTTTCACCAGTACTTTCTCTCTTAATGCCGCAGATTTGAATTTTTCCTTATCTTCTTGGATTTTCTTTTATCCGCGACGTTTTCTTGCACAATTTCTTCTTTTTTTTCTTATGTTATTTCTCATAACTCTATAATTAATTATTTTCCAAGTCGTATTTATTTATTTCACGGATAAATTTGAATTGTATCACTTTTCTCCACTTGGATTATTCTTTATCTTCATTCTTTACCCTTTCTTTTATCTTTTCTCCACTTTTCCCGACGTGTGTGGTCTCCAGGAAAATTTCATACTTCATCTATTATTAATTAATATATAGTTTTCCACACTTCCATGGGAGATATACCTAATTAGACTCTGGGATATCTGTCATTTTTATTGCCTGACCCAATCTCCGCCCAATTTTCTATCTTTCTCATACCAGGATTCACATAAAACATATGCATTGACATCTGTTTATGTTTAAAATTTTGGTACTAGACTCGTAAATTTAGTTTAATTTCAAACCTATTAATGTTAATCTCTTTTGACTAATCTAAATACTTCCATAAGGTCCACGTTAAAGTTAATCGCTTTTCTAATCGTTTATTACCTTAACGTAAATAAAAATCATGTTCGGATTTCGATTGTTTATTCTTCAAAATATACATGAGACCGCCAACCTTTTATCTTGGTTCGATCCCTCCGTAATATTGGGTAACTCTAATATATATCTAACCTAATAATTTTGTATAATGTCTACTTTTCCTGAATCTAATCTATCGCTATATGTTTAGTGTTACTGTCTTCTTCTGATACTCGATTTTCACGTCCCTAGAACCTTCGTAGCAGCTAAAATCTCTGTATTATCCTTCCATTCGGTCGCCGCAATTTTCTAAAATGTCTATTTTTTTTGCGAGATTTTCATTCAAAATTGATTTACCAATATGTCCGTTTCATCTTAAATTGATAACGATTAATTTCCATTGTTTCCAACACTCACTCCTCTCTTTAGTACGATTTTTATCGAACATGACACCCTCCTTCTATCATAAATAATTGCACTACAGTTGAAATTCCGCCAGTAACTTTCCTTCGCTTTTCCCGTCCCTTTTTATACTATCACGTTTATAAATTTTCCATTGCATTTTCGTGCGTGTGTTTTTCAATTTGTAAAATCTTCAAAGCACTCGATTTCAACGGTTCGCCATCACCTAAATGTCTCGGTTATTGTAAACATTTCCTAGAGTTTGTCGCCTTGAACGTCAGTGTTTATGCCATAGTGCGTTCACCTCTAATTTTTGTGGGAACGGAAATGCAATTAATTATCTTTTTTAATGTCGGGTCCAAGGTTCAATCCTTTGTCTTTCGTAGACACACCCCCCTTCGTTCACTGATTGGTTACTCAAAATTTTTATAGCTCTTTGTTTAGATCTATTGGTTGACAACCTTCATTGTTTATTTTTAGGCCTAGAAAAGGGGAAGCCCTGTCTAGTCCTAGACGATTTTACGACCTCTCTGCTTTCGTCTTAGAACCTCGATATAATTTCAACTATTACAGGAGCCTACCGCAAGCAAGCTGGATCAATTCTTTCTCCGCCAGATGTCGTTAGCATGTCCGTTTTCATAAATAATTTGCATATTTTCTTGCAGCTATGGTTTATCTGTTTTTCTCTCACTGTGATTTAAAGCCTTTCATCACAGTTCCCCCCTCTGAACTCAATTTGCTGTGGCTAACGTTGTATACTACTTTAGACATCGAAATTGTGTTCAAAATGTAGTCTAGCTTTTCTCCCCCCTTCGTTCTGTTATTCCTTTTCCTACATCACTTCCTGTTATTTCCTTTCTCTACCTCACTCTATCATTCCCTATCTCTCTCTCCATTCTGTTATTTCCTTTCTCCCCCCCCCTCATTCTGCTATTCCCTATCTCTCTTTCCATCCTGTTATTTCCTTTCTCCCCCCCCCTCATTCTGCTATTCCCTATCTCTCTTTCCATCCTGTTATTTCCTTTCTCCCCCCCCCTCATTCTGTTATTCCCTATCTCTCTTTCCATTCTGTTTGGATTGTTAACAACCTTGACTTTGAATCACATTGTATTTTCTATTTTCTTTTCGCGTAGATTTTATTTTATGGAATTTTCTCTAATTTTGATAAACTCAAAATTAATCTCTTTTTTTTTCTGGGAAAAAAAAACACGCCCCTCGACTCGCGTGTTTAGGTGGTCCTCAACCTGGTTGGACTAAGACCTCCCTCTTCACAACAAGCGTTTCTTGACGTTTTATTCTTCAATCTTTTTTTCTTTAATGAAAATTTTTTTTTTTCAAATTCCAAACTGTTGAGTCCCCCTGCTCCGTGTTATCAGTTGCTGCAAATTCCAATTCTACGTGCTTCCGTTTATTATTTGTCTAGACCATTTTATTTATTTTCATTCACTGTCAAGTGGCTTATCTCGGTGCCGTCTGAATTGTAATTTTTCTTTGAAATTGAAAGTTGAAATCACAACTAACACTTTTGTTGTTTCAAAACAACGCTTATTTGTTTGGTCTGTACTTGATTTAAGCTCCGATGTCTGTATTTCATAATAGGTGTCCGCAAATCCTAACACTTTTATCCCGTTAGATAAATCATAATTTATCTTTTATCTTTATCCAATGTTTATCCTTATCTATAAGAATTATTTACGTTATCCTTCGTTTCATCTGGATATCACTTTTATCTTATCCTTTTTCGTTTTGTTTATCTTAATGTGTCACCCGTTTGTTCATGAAGGACCAAGTTGGTTTACGTTTAAAATTCCTTCGCGTTGAATCCAAGTCGTAAATTTCTTACTTTGTTTATATTCTCAAAGGCGCGAGGGTTAGTTTTATAAACAATATGAGTCCTATTTTGTGGGTTCACTGTCCCGTCATAATGAATCTTGTTTAATTGCTTTCGTTTGTTTACGTAACGCAGTCTGTTGCATGCGAGCACTTTTTCACTTTTATTTATATTTTATTTATTGATTTATTTTATTTTTAATATCACTACAATATTTCGCAGTTCTCTGGTAACAATATTTCCCTTCTCGTTTTTCTATTTTTTTTGTTTTTCTAGATTTTTCTTGTATTTCATCACCTGATTCGTCAAAATCTATTTCCAATTTGCAAAATCCATATTCAATTTGCAAAATTTGCAAATTCTATTATGATTTTTTTTGAAATACCTAACATGATTTTTATAATACCTATTTCAGATGTTTCCTCTAAATAGGTATATATATATACACATATATGTATCTCATCATAAACATTCGTCAACGACATTAAAATCTCGAGCCAACTCTGAATTGTTTTTTTTTTCTTTGAAATTGAAACTCGAATTCTCAACTAACACTTTGTCTTTTCAAAACAACGTTTATTTGTTTGGCCTATACTTGAATTCTTTATCGAATCCATTGACTGGGTTCTCTGTGTCTTAAAATATGTTTTATTAGTCAACAACCTGATCCGAATGTCAACAAAATTATCATGAGTAAATCTTACGTTATTTCAACTTACCCGTTTATATGGTAAATTATATTATGTAAGATTAATCTTACCTCACAAAACAAAACATCAAATGTTTCACCCTCATTAATGTCTCTGCCGATTATCGAGATTTGTGATCCTGACAACAAGTATCTACATTGGCGGCACGTAGCGCGACCATTTGAATCTAACACGTGGCCCTAATGATTAACTATGATGTAATACAATTACTCTTTTCTATTTTGATATTATTGTTATTATAGATCTATCTATCACATGATATGGGTGTAATATTTCCGCTATTTATTATGTTACAACATGATCATAATAGATTACACCCCAACATATCAAAATAATTGTTTTTCTTTTGTTTTATAATGATATTGATGTTAATCAAAAAAATATATATATATTTTTTTTTGTTAATCAATTGATATTAATCAATTTTATATTTTCCGTAATCATTATTTTTGCAAAACCAATGATATCTAGTAAGGTACATTGGGTGTTGTAAAACATTAATCAATTTAATTTCTCTAAACCTTTCTATCCTCCTCATAATTCTGTCGAATGTCTAGCGATGAAATAATAATTTCTTTTCCTGACTTTGTGAATAATTTGTTAAGTACCACGGCCCGCCGCTGGTCGGATATAAGATAAACAATAATTGTTTACGTTAATACTTCACGATATCCAAATGCAATGTTTATGTTATATTTGTTCCAGCTATCTCGTTTTGTGTCATTGTTTATTTAATCTCGACGTTTGTTATTTAATTTTTTGTTCCTCGGAGTGATACGTATTATTCAACGATGTTTCCGACTTTTTAAAATCTCGATGTTTATCTTATCAATTTTTAGATGTTCTTTGATGTCCCAATAAGTTCGATGTTTTTCGGGTTTGTCTGTTTATTAAACTTGCTTTATATCAACATTCCGATTTGTTCGATGAACCCAAAACATAAACAATGTTTTTGTTTACGGAACGCATTCCTCTCGAGTGAATGACATCATTAACCTACTTCTTTCATATTGTTTATATTATCGTATGAAAGGTATTTTTATTGACTCTAAAGTTCACGGTCATTTGAATTAACACATTTTTATTTATAAGGACACTTTTTGTATTATAAGATTTATTCGTTAACACTTTCTTTTTGGATTTATTGTTTGTTTACGTTAATCTATTTATTTTTAAATTTCACTGTATATTTATGTAATGTCGCACTTTTCTGATAATTTTTTTTTTTTTGTTTTGTTAACTCTTTAATTAATTTCGTTCTATTTATTATTATTATTTTCTCCGTTTTTGCAATAGGTTGACCAATAACTTTGTTTTTTTTTTCTCTCAAAGACTTATAAAACCTGAACCTCCTGGACACGGCTATTCAGTTGTAATGTTTCACCTTTTTGGGTGTGAGAGTAATTTTAAATATTTCTTTTTTTTTTTTTTTTTGTTTAAAACAATATAAAATTTTCTTCTCTCTTGGCTATGACCGATATTTAATTTTTTCTCTAAGGCTTTGCATATGTGTTCGCAGGGATGGAAAATTCCTCCCCTACAACACATAAGCCTCCATGAAAATTGGACCCTTTTCTTTGATATCTACAGAAAGCTACTTAAAGCTCTCTTGTACTATATATCTTTATAGACATATGTACTTAACTAATTAATACGTTATTTACGATCTTGAACGCAAATATACCCGTATTTATATTGTAATTAAATTCCATCAAACGTTGTGTAATTTTTTTGATTTATGATATAGGATTTTAATTACTTTCATTTTTGTGGTAACCCCCTTGGTTCTGATCGAGGTGTTGAGTTTCACAATTTAATTGGTCTTTCCTTTGCAAACCTAGACTTAAATGAATTCCCTGAATGAGCTAACTTTCCTATTGTAATTACTCTGATTCCCTGCACCCTAACAAAATCGTAGTTAAACGCTGCTAAAAGATATTATACATGTTTATTTGGACAGGTAATTTGATATAACTCAAATGGTTAATTGTTAGTAAATTTGATTTTGGTAAACTCTTGTGTCTGTGGGGCGCCACTCCTTTATGATTCTGCTGCTATAAGGTACATGTAAAGATTGATTTAGTAGGTTAATGTAATTAGTTAATTGCATATTTGACGAACTCGGAATAGCCCATTTGCTGGCATAATTTGGCTCCAAATCCTCCTGCAAGTAAACGAGATGATCGTGAGTCAACAAGAAATTTGCACAATCCTTTGACACGGCTCTTTGATTGATACCTAAGTTATCTCGTCCCAAAAAGCCTTCCACGTCATCATGTGCAGCCTTCAAGTTTCCCCTCGGGTCTCGATACCCCCAAATTCCGACCCCTCCTTGGACTACAATTTACTTAGGGCGAACCGGTTTCGTCCTATATACAATCATATACTCACGGTTGGTGTGGACTTACGGGTCGTGAATCCTCATTCCACGTTTAAGAGAGAATGCGAGAGTGGTCTACCGACCTAAATGCAAGCTGTATGCAGGTCCGCATTCTCCAGTAAACAGTACATACGAATAAATATATGTATACATACAGTTTGGGAAAGGTTTATAACTCGCAATACGAGGCTATCTACCTCGCATCCCGAGCTCGGATCTCGCACAAAGAATTCTGCACAATTCTTAGCTTGGTAACCGAATATATACGTACTAATAAGGCGATACTAATAACTACTAGTAGAATAAGAAATTATTTGATAGTTTGTTTTGGAGAGCTATCGAACTCCAGGCTTTTTGTTTGTTTGGTTTTGACGTTTTTATTTAAGAGAATCGCCATCTCTATTTGGTTTGGTTAATGGTCTTGTTGTAGGAGCGACCACTGCCTCCTGCTTGATGAACCGTATTTGTTTTAAATTTTACCTCCAGGGTTCAACATTAATTTTTGTTCATACTATCCCGTGATTTTCCAATTGTTTCAAGTGGTTGATTGCCACATTAGAGAGTACTCGACCCTCAAATATCTCAGGCAACTGATGGGGTTTTGTATGAGCACCCAATCAATAAAATTCAAATGTTTCGTATAATTATTCGATATAAATCTTCCTAACCCGTGATTTTTCAATTGTCGTTTGTGATTGATAGGTATTTGAGCGCACGCAGCTTCCAGCTGGTTCAGATAACTAATAAAAATCTATGCGACTATCTATTCAATGATATTTAAATGTTTCATGTAATATTTCGATATAAATCTGGCTAACCCGTGATTTTTCAATTGTCGTTTGTGATTGATAAGTATTTGTAAGCACGCAGCTTCCAGCTGTTTCAGGTAACTAATAAAATCCTTTGTGACTAACTAATTAATGGTATTTAAATGTTTTATGTAATTTTTTGATGTAAATCTGGCTAACCCGTGATTTTTCAATTGTCGTTTGTGATTGATAAGTATTTGTAAGCACGCAGCTTCCAGCTGTTTCAGGTAACCAATAAAAACTGTGCAATTATCTAATCAATGGTATTTAAATGTTTTATGTAATTTTTTGATGTAAATCTGGCTAACCCGTGATTTTTCAATTGTCGTTTGTGATTGATAAGTATTTGAGAACACGCATCTTCCAGCTGTTTCGGGTAATTAATAAAATCCTTTGTGACTAACTAATTATGGCCAAGGTCGTTTTCAAACTATGCGGTTGACCCAATTCTCCAGTGATCCTTTGTTTTGTAAACAAATAATATAAACATCTCCTGACACACTAACCTAAATGTGAGATTTGTTTATTTTAAAATTCCTTAGAAGTCATTTGTGCCTCTTTACTGATTCAGTTATGATACCGTTTATTGTGCATAGTTAATTTAAATATTTTTAATTCCTTTATTGAAGTTAAACTATTTATTTCATTTTCCGAATTTAGTAAATTTACTAGGTTAAATGAAGAATAAATATACATATATAAGTACACATATCTCGATTATCAAAATATGTTAAAAAAGAGTACATATATTAATAAATAAATATAAAATATATGATTCTACATAGTCTGGAATATTAATAAATACATATTTTCTTTTTCAATAATATAGATATGTTCTCGGGTAGGTATTAAAAATCGCTACCATTTCGATGTTTCGATTAATAAATAAAATACATATATATATAATTACAATACTCATATATATATTCTTTATATACAATATTTTATTTTATATTTATAAATATATATACAAATATACAATATACATATATTAATGTGTAATTCTTTGTTTTGTTGTTTTAATTTAATATTCAATTGATATACTTCCACTTCACAGCCCTTCTGTGTCTCCTGGGACCTGAAAATTATTTATAAAAGGAAAACTCACCCACGTCAAGGTATTTCCGGTCGGGTGTACACAACAACCTTGATGAAGAAATCCTACCTAATTAATTGTATTTTTCAACTAATTTCAAAATAAATCTTTTCGACTATTTATTCCTATTTAATATTTTATTCTCGCTTGAATCGTATAAATTAGCTGATATTTAATTTTTCTTCCGAACGAAATCCTAATTCAGAAAACCCGTTGATTTAATAACACCTTTCTAGTTTAGGCTTTTGAATGATAGCTGTTTCAGATTCTTTTTCGAAATGATAGACTGATGATTAAAATTCCGGTTAAAATGACAAACACTTTTAACACTGTCGCTATACGCACGATGGATTTTAATTGAACAATTTATTAATTCTAAATTTCTTTTTATATAAATTGATAAGAAAATTTATTCCGAATTGTGCAAACTTTTAATTAACTTCTTAATAAATTAAATTTTTTTCCTCTTACTATTAATTTTAGAACAAAGGTTTAAACGTTTATTATTATCGAATCCTTTTTTTTTGTTTTTGTGTTTCTTTTAACCTAAGATGAAGTATTTATTACTATTATTATTATTTTTTAACCAAATTGACGTTAAATTATAATCTATTTTTTTAAATATCAATACGCGATCACGTTCACTTTAGATTAACGATAACAAACTCTTAAATTTAATTTGAATGTTTTCACTTTGAATGAAATAATTATTTTTAAATTTTTAATTAATTCACAATTCACTTTTTGCACTTCACTTAACACTTTTAAGCACTGAGTTTAAATTATATTTATTTTCACTGTTTAACCAAATTAAACTGATTTAACAAAACTTCACTGGTGGGGTTTTCAGAATTTAGAAACTGAATTTAAGACTTTTTACAAAACTTTCTAAGTCCAGGTACTTGTTCGGAATTTAACACTTAGATTATTTCACTAGAATTTTACCAATAGACGTAGTACTGCCATGTAACAACTTTTCAAACCCTCGGCGCGACTCCCTCCTGACTGATGAGTTCCATCTTTTATACCCCTCTCAGGTTCCAAAAGACGTATCTGAATTTCTCTTGATGCTTAATTCTATCTCCTATCAACTCGTAAATCCGAACATCCCTCTCATCAATATCGATTCTGCTTCCATAAGATGTTCTGCTTTCCGGCTCTGGGCGGTAGTTAGTTTTTATCTCACAAATCTAAGTCGATAGGGTCCGAATCGGGTAAGTCTGCGTTAATCGCCCAAGCTCCCTTTGTCCTCTGTTCATACAAAAATGTAGTTAAGATCTCATGATTTTGTGTTCCTTTTTTTTCTCAATTCGCGATAGGTCCATCCTCAATAACATATATATAGATCTCAATTTTATGCATCTCGTGCGAAATTGTTTAAATCCATGCTGAAATCTTTACTACGCATTTTTGAATTTCGATTCGTCTAAATTCTACTCAATTTTATTGTCCCTTATATGGGCTTTTCCATTTTCACCAGTACTTTCTCTCTTAATGCCGCAGATTTGAATTTTTCCTTATCTTCTTGGATTTTCTTTTATCCGCGACGTTTTCTTGCACAATTTCTTCTTTTTTTTCTTATGTTATTTCTCATAACTCTATAATTAATTATTTTCCAAGTCGTATTTATTTATTTCACGGATAAATTTGAATTGTATCACTTTTCTCCACTTGGATTATTCTTTATCTTCATTCTTTACCCTTTCTTTTATCTTTTCTCCACTTTTCCCGACGTGTGTGGTCTCCAGGAAAATTTCATACTTCATCTATTATTAATTAATATATAGTTTTCCACACTTCCATGGGAGATATACCTAATTAGACTCTGGGATATCTGTCATTTTTATTGCCTGACCCAATCTCCGCCCAATTTTCTATCTTTCTCATACCAGGATTCACATAAAACATATGCATTGACATCTGTTTATGTTTAAAATTTTGGTACTAGACTCGTAAATTTAGTTTAATTTCAAACCTATTAATGTTAATCTCTTTTGACTAATCTAAATACTTCCATAAGGTCCACGTTAAAGTTAATCGCTTTTCTAATCGTTTATTACCTTAACGTAAATAAAAATCATGTTCGGATTTCGATTGTTTATTCTTCAAAATATACATGAGACCGCCAACCTTTTATCTTGGTTCGATCCCTCCGTAATATTGGGTAACTCTAATATATATCTAACCTAATAATTTTGTATAATGTCTACTTTTCCTGAATCTAATCTATCGCTATATGTTTAGTGTTACTGTCTTCTTCTGATACTCGATTTTCACGTCCCTAGAACCTTCGTAGCAGCTAAAATCTCTGTATTATCCTTCCATTCGGTCGCCGCAATTTTCTAAAATGTCTATTTTTTTTGCGAGATTTTCATTCAAAATTGATTTACCAATATGTCCGTTTCATCTTAAATTGATAACGATTAATTTCCATTGTTTCCAACACTCACTCCTCTCTTTAGTACGATTTTTATCGAACATGACACCCTCCTTCTATCATAAATAATTGCACTACAGTTGAAATTCCGCCAGTAACTTTCCTTCGCTTTTCCCGTCCCTTTTTATACTATCACGTTTATAAATTTTCCATTGCATTTTCGTGCGTGTGTTTTTCAATTTGTAAAATCTTCAAAGCACTCGATTTCAACGGTTCGCCATCACCTAAATGTCTCGGTTATTGTAAACATTTCCTAGAGTTTGTCGCCTTGAACGTCAGTGTTTATGCCATAGTGCGTTCACCTCTAATTTTTGTGGGAACGGAAATGCAATTAATTATCTTTTTTAATGTCGGGTCCAAGGTTCAATCCTTTGTCTTTCGTAGACACACCCCCCTTCGTTCACTGATTGGTTACTCAAAATTTTTATAGCTCTTTGTTTAGATCTATTGGTTGACAACCTTCATTGTTTATTTTTAGGCCTAGAAAAGGGGAAGCCCTGTCTAGTCCTAGACGATTTTACGACCTCTCTGCTTTCGTCTTAGAACCTCGATATAATTTCAACTATTACAGGAGCCTACCGCAAGCAAGCTGGATCAATTCTTTCTCCGCCAGATGTCGTTAGCATGTCCGTTTTCATAAATAATTTGCATATTTTCTTGCAGCTATGGTTTATCTGTTTTTCTCTCACTGTGATTTAAAGCCTTTCATCACAGTTATGAAATTTTCCTGGAGACCACACACGTCGGGAAAAGTGGAGAAAAGATAAAAGAAAGGGTAAAGAATGAAGATAAAGAATAATCCAAGTGGAGAAAAGTGATACAATTCAAATTTATCCGTGAAATAAATAAATACGACTTGGAAAATAATTAATTATAGAGTTATGAGAAATAACATAAGAAAAAAAAGAAGAAATTGTGCAAGAAAACGTCGCGGATAAAAGAAAATCCAAGAAGATAAGGAAAAATTCAAATCTGCGGCATTAAGAGAGAAAGTACTGGTGAAAATGGAAAAGCCCATATAAGGGACAATAAAATTGAGTAGAATTTAGACGAATCGAAATTCAAAAATGCGTAGTAAAGATTTCAGCATGGATTTAAACAATTTCGCACGAGATGCATAAAATTGAGATCTATATATATGTTATTGAGGATGGACCTATCGCGAATTGAGAAAAAAAAGGAACACAAAATCATGAGATCTTAACTACATTTTTGTATGAACAGAGGACAAAGGGAGCTTGGGCGATTAACGCAGACTTACCCGATTCGGACCCTATCGACTTAGATTTGTGAGATAAAAACTAACTACCGCCCAGAGCCGGAAAGCAGAACATCTTATGGAAGCAGAATCGATATTGATGAGAGGGATGTTCGGATTTACGAGTTGATAGGAGATAGAATTAAGCATCAAGAGAAATTCAGATACGTCTTTTGGAACCTGAGAGGGGTATAAAAGATGGAACTCATCAGTCAGGAGGCAGTCGCGCCGAGGGTTTGAAAAGTTGTTACATGGCAGTACTACGTCTATTGGTAAAATTCTAGTGAAATAATCTAAGTGTTAAATTCTGAACAAGTACCTGGACTTAGAAAGTTTTTGTAAAAAGTCTTAAATTCAGTTTCTAAATTCTGAAAACCCCACCAGTGAAGTTTTGTTAAATCAGTTTAATTTGGTTAAACAGTGAAAATAAATATAATTTAAACTCAGTGCTTAAAAGTGTTAAGTGAAGTGCAAAAAGTGAATTGTGAATTAATTAAAAATTTAAAAATAATTATTTCATTCAAAGTGAAAACATTCAAATTAAATTTAAGAGTTTGTTATCGTTAATCTAAAGTGAACGTGATCGCGTATTGATATTTAAAAATAGATTATAATTTAACGTCAATTTGGTTAAAAAATAATAATAATAGTAATAAATACTTCATCTTAGGTTAAAAGAAACACAAAAACAAAAAAAAAGGATTCGATAATAATAAACGTTTAAACCTTTGTTCTAAAATTAATAGTAAGAGGAAAAAAATTTAATTTATTAAGAAGTTAATTAAAAGTTTGCACAATTCGGAATAAATTTTCTTATCAATTTATATAAAAAGAAATTTAGAATTAATAAATTGTTCAATTAAAATCCATCGTGCGTATAGCGACAGTGTTAAAAGTGTTTGTCGTTTTAACCGGAATTTTAATCATCAGTCTATCATTTCGAAAAAGAATTTGAAACAGCTATCATTCAAAAGCCTAAACTAGAAAGGTGTTATTAAATCAACGGGTTTTCTGAATTAGGATTTCGTTCGGAAGAAAAATTAAATATCAGCTAATTTATACGATTCAAGCGAGAATAAAATATTAAATAGGAATAAATAGTCGAAAAGATTTATTTTGAAATTAGTTGAAAAATACAATTAATTAGGTAGGATTTCTTCATCAAGGTTGTTGTGTACTACCCGACCGGAAATACCTTGACGTGGGTGAGTTTTCCTTTTATAAATAATTTTCAGGTCCCAGGAGACACAGAAGGGCTGTGAAGTGGAAGTATATCAATTGAATATTAAATTAAAACAACAAAACAAAGAATTACACATTAATATATGTATATTGTATATTTGTATATATATTTATAAATATAAAATAAAATATTGTATATAAAGAATATATATATGAGTAATGTAATTATATATATGTATTTTATTTATTAATCGAAACATCGAAATGGTAGCGATTTTTAATACCTACCCGAGAACATATCTATATTATTGAAAAAGAAAATATGTATTTATTAATATTCCAGACTATGTAGAATCAT
This sequence comes from Hesperophylax consimilis, assembly GCF_061612785.1. Classification (NCBI taxonomy): domain Eukaryota; kingdom Metazoa; phylum Arthropoda; class Insecta; order Trichoptera; family Limnephilidae; genus Hesperophylax; species Hesperophylax consimilis. Next base: position 173,311 of record NW_028301285.1, read on the forward strand.
ATATTTTATATTTATTTATTAATATATGTACTCTTTTTTAACATATTTTGACAATAGAGATATGTGTACTTAAATATATATTTATATTTATTCTTCATTTAACCTAGTAAGTTTACTAAATTCGGAAAATGAAATAAATAGTTTAACTTCAATAAAAGATTTAAAAATATTTTAATAAATAGTGCGCAATAAAAGTAAAGAGGCACAAATGACTTCTAAGGAATTTTAAAATAAACAAATCTCACATTTAGGTTAGTGTGTCAGGAGATGTTTATATTATTTGTTTACAAAACAAAGGATCACTGGAGAATTGGGTCAACCGCATAGTTTGAAAACGACCTTGGCCATAATTAGTTAGTCACAAAGGATTTTATTAATTACCCGAAACAGCTGGAAGATGCGTGTTCTCAAATACTTATCAATCACAAACGACAATTGAAAAATCACGGGTTAGCCAGATTTATATCAAAAAATTACATGAAACATTTGAATACCATTGATTAGATAATCGCACAGTTTTATTGGTTACCTGAAACAGCTGGAAGCTGCGTGCTTACAAATACTTATCATTCACAATCGACAATTGAAAAATCACGGGTTAGCCAGATTTATATCGAATAATTATACGAAACATTTGAATTTTATTGATTGGGTGCTCATACAAAACCCCATCAGTTGCCTGAGATATTTGAGGGTCGAGTACTCTCTAATGTGGCAATCAACCACTTGAAACAATTGGAAAATCACGGGATAGGATGAACAAAAATTAATGTTGAACCCTGGAGGTAAAATTTAAAACAAATACAGTTCATCAATAGGAGGCAGTGGTCGCTCCTACAACAAGACCATTAACCAAACCAAATAGAGATGACGATTCTCTTAAATAAAAACGTCAAAACCAAACAAACAAAAGCCTGGAGTTCGATAGCTCTCCAAAACAAACTATCAAATAATTTCTTATTCTACTAGTATTTATTAGTATCACCTTATTAGTACGTATATATTCGGTTACCAAGCTAAGAATTGTGCAGAATTCTTTGTGCGAGATCCGAGCTTGGGATGCGAGGTAAATAGCCTTGTATTGCAAGTTATAAACCTTTCCCAAACTGTATGTATACATATATTTATTCGTATGTACTGTCTATTGGAGGATGCGGACCTGCATACAGCTTGCATTTAGGTCGGTAGACCACTCTCGCATCTTCTCTTAGACGTGGAATGAGGATTCACGACCCGTAAGTCCACACAAACCGTGAGTATATGATTGTATGTAGGACGAAACCGGTTCGCCCTAAGTAAATTGTAGTCCAAGGAGGTGTCGGAATTTGGGGGTATCGGGACCCGGGGGGAAACTTGAATGCAGTACATGATGACGTGGAAGGCTTCTTGGGACACGATAACTTAGGTATCAATCAGGGAGCCGTGTCAAAGGATTGTGCAAATTTCTAGTCCACTCCCGATCATCTCGTTTACTTGATGGAGGATTGGAGCCAAATTATGCCAGCAAATGGGCTATTCCGAGTTCGTCAAATATGCAATTAACTAATTACATTAACCTACTAAATCAATCTTTACATGTACCTTATAGCAGCAGAATCATAAAGGAGTGGTGCCACACAGACACAAAAGTTCACCAAAATCAAATTTACTAACAATTAACCATTTGAGTTATATTAAATTACCTGTCCAAATAAACATGTATAATATCTTTTATCAGCGTTTAACTACGATTTTGTTAGGGTGCAGGGAATCAGAATAATTACAATAGGAAAGTTAGCTCATTCAGAAAATTCATTTAAGTCTAGGTTTGCAATAGAAAGACTAATTCAACTTTGAACTCAACACCTCGATCAGAACCAAGAGGGTTACCACAAAAATGAAAGTAATTAAAATCCTATATCATAAATCAAAAAAATTACACAACGTTTGATGGAATTTAATTACAATATAAATACGGGTATATTTGCGTTCAAGATCGTAAATAACGTATTAATTAGTTAAGTACATATGTCTATAAAGATATATAGTACAAGAGAGCTTTAAGTAGCTTTCTGTAGATATCAAAGAAGAGGGTCCAATTTTCATGGAGGCTTATGTGTTGTAGGGGAGGAATTTTCCATCCCTGCGAACACATATGCAAAGCCTTAGAAAAAAAAAATTTAAACATCGGTCATAGCCAAGAGAGAAGAAAATTCTTTATATTGTTTTAAACAAATAAAAAAAAAAAAGAAAATGGTGAAAAAGTGAAAACATTACAACTCATAGCCGTGTCCAGGAGGTTCAGGTTTTATAAGTCTTTGAGAGAAAAAAAAAACAAAGTTATTGGTCAACCTATTGCAAAAACGGAGAAAATAATTTTTTTTTTTTTTTTTTTTTACAGTATTACCGCACAAGAGTCCCAACTGCTCCCGTCTGGAGCCAGTGAGACTATGGCATCCCCAATTGGGGTATGTTGTGAGGCTGAGGGTATTGGGGAGGGGAGGGAGATGGGGAAACAGGACGAAATTAATTAAAGAGTTAACAAAAAGAAAAAAATTTTATCAGAAAAGTGCGACATTACATAAATATACAGTAAAATTTAAAAATAATAATAGATTAACGTAAACAAACAATAAATCCAAAAAGAAAGTGTTAACGAATAAATCTTATAATACAAAAAGTGTCCTTATAAATAAAAATGTGTTAATTCAAATGACCGTGAACTTTAGAGTCAATAAAAATTCTTTTCATACGATAATATAAACAATAAGAAAGGATATGTGGGTTAATGATGTCATTCACTCGAGAGGAATGCGTTCCGTAAACAAAAACATTGTTTATGTTTTGGATTCACCGAACAAATCGGAATGTTGATATGAAGCAAGTTTAATAAACAAGACTAACACGAAAAACATCGAACGTATTGTGACAGCAAAGAACATCGAAAAATTGATAAGATAAACATCGGGCGTAAACACATCGATGGTTTTAAAAAAAGGTCGGAAACATCGTTAAATAATACGTATCACTCTGAAGAACAAAAATTAAATAACAAACGTCGAGATTAAATAAACAATGACCCAAAAACGAGATAAAAATAAACATTGCATTTGGATATCGTGGAGTATTGACGTAAACAATTATTGTTTATCTTATATCCGAAAATACAGACCAGCGGCGGTCTGTGGTAATTTAACAAATTATTCAGAAAGTCAGGAAAAGATATTATTTTTATCGCTAGACATTCGACAGAATTATTAGAAGATGAGAAAGGTTTAGAGAAATTAAATTGATTAATGTTTTGCAACACCCAATGTACCTTACTAGATATCATTGGTTTTGCAAAAATGGTAATTGCGAAGAGTATAAAATTGATTAATATCAATTGATTAACAAAAAAAAAAAAAATATATATATTTTTTTTTGATTAACATCAATATCATTATAAAACAAAAGAAAAACAATTATTTTGATATGTTGGGGTGTAATCTATTATGATCATGTTGTAACATAATAAATAGCGGAAATATTACACCCATATCATGTGATAGATAGATCTATAATAACAATAATATCAAAATAGAAAAGTGTAATTGTATTACATCATAATTACTCATTAGGACCACGTGTTAGATTCAAATGGTCGCGCTACGTGCCGCCAATGTAGATACTTGTTGTAAGAATCACAAATCTCGATAGTCGACAGAGACATTAATGAGGGTGAAACATTTGATGTTTTGTTTTGTGAGGTAAGATTAATCTTACATAATATAATTTACCATATAAACGGGTAAGTTGAAATAACGTAAGATTTACTCATGATAATTTTGTTGACATTCGGATCAGGTTGTTGACTATTAAGACATATTTTAAGACACAGAGAACCCAGTCAATGGATTCGATAAAGAATTCAAGTATAGGCCAAACAAATAAACGTTGTTTTGAAAAGACAAAATGTTAGTTGAGAATTCGACCTTCAATCTCAAAGAAAAAAAATTCAATTCACAGTCGGCTCGAGACTTTAATGTCGTTGACGAATGTTTATGATGGGATATATATATATGTGTATATATATACCTATTGAAAAGAAATTCATGTTAGGTATTGAAAAAAATCATGTTAGGTATTTCAAAAAAATCATGATAGAATTTACAAATTTTGCAAATTGAATATAGATTTGAACTCAACAAGAAATAAATATGGCAGAGAAAAGAAAACTCGATGACGCGAAGGTAAGCACCGAAACAGTTCCTTTAGGTGATGAACTGAGAGAAATATTCAAACGATCGCGAAAAAGTTCGTTACAAGTTGAAAATCTTAAGGCACCTGAAAATATGAGGCAGTCAGAGGGGGAGGCTAGAACATATTCGGATATCAAACAAGACGAGGGTATACAAGAGAGTGATGTGAAAATCATAAACGAACTTGAAATTTACAGGAACAGCCAGGTGACAAAACACGGAAAAAAATCTAGAAAAACAAAAAAAATAGGAAAAACGAGAAAATTGAAAAAAAAAAAAAATAGAATAAGAAAGGCAACATATATATAAATAATTAAGAAAATTAAAATAGGAATATTAAGGTTGTCGCTTAGTAAGGAAAAAATATAGATACATAAGCCGGTAACACTCGGAAGAGCTAAGAAAATGGTGGGAAAACGTGGAATGGGGAGGCAAACAGAAGCTTTAGTGACGGCAATCGAGGAAAATGCTACAGCTGGGACGTCAGCAGTGAACATCGGAGATATTACTACAATAATTCAAGCAGCTTTAGCACCGCTTGTTGATAAAATGCAGGAACTTGAGAAACAATTAGGAAGACCAACAACAGTGGCGGTGACAGGAGAGGATAGTGCGCCGAAAAACGTTCTCCAAGTAGTGGAAATGCTACCGCAGCAAGAACGACCTTCATTTTCCGGTGGAAATCAAAACCCCATAAGTTTCTTAGAAGATATAAAAGAATACACTAGAAAAGTTAAACGTACAGATCCATTAATTGTCGTACGGGAAAATTTGAAAGGGGAAGCAAAAACGTGGGCCAAACTATACAACAAGCGATGGGAAACAATGTTGGATTTCGAAAGAGATTTTTTAGCTACCTATTGGGGAGACATAAAGAAGAATGAGGTTCGCCGTCGTCTTGCAGAAGGGGTATATGATGCCAAGAGAGATATATCCATGCTCACTCATTTCGCGAATTATTGGGATTTAGCGAAAGCATTAAAAATCACAGAGGCACCGTTAAGCGTAGTTGACGAAATTATGAGACATTACCCTAAAGAAGTTCAATCGCTATGGTTTTCAGGACAGTCAGGAGATGAGATTGTCGCTGCTGAGTTTCTTCGAAAACTAGATACAATGGTTTGCACACCGGAAGAACGGAATACAAAGAAAAGGAGTGGGGAGGAGTTCGCCAAGAAGGACAAATACCGTGACCGTTACCACGCTATAAAGAAGAGAATTCACGCAATAGAGAGTGTGGAAGGAGGCGCTAGCTGCAGCAAGTGTGCCGAAACTACGACATCTTCAAAAGGAGGTTCTACAATAACTACAAGCGGCAAGGAGCTAGTCATCGCGAACAATTCGGGAAACGGCCGAGGGTTGATTCATTAGCCCTCATGAATACGACTCACACAGGGAGAGGGACGCCGGCACCAAAACACAACACTGCATTGAAGATTATGATGAAATGGGGGTGGAATCCAATGAAAGGACTGGGAAAAAATGAACAAGGTATGATTGCCCCAATAAAAGCAGAAAGGAATGTGAGAAGACGAAAGGATGGAGCGGAAGAAACGAGAACGGAAGCGGAAATAGATGTGGAAGTATGTGTCAATTCTTTACAACAAATAACGGATGAATGGAATCAATTGAAAGTGAACGAAGAGAAAACAAGCAGGGAAATTAGTGGGTTCAACAACATTTTCGAAGACAGAGATTATGAGGAAGTAGAAAAGGGTAGCACTTTACCGTTATTACCGGAAGCCAAAGCACAGATAGATAACACGGAAGTTCACTGTTTAATAGATACCGGAAGTCAAATCACGTGCGTTTCTCAAGAGTTTTATGAAAATTATTTAAATGATCAAACAATTTATCCTATTATGCCTGTAACGACTATACAGATTAAAGTAGCGATAGGACACAAAAGTCAGAGAATATCTAGGTTGGTTCTAGTACCATTGCGATTTGGAGATGTTATAATAAATACGCCGTGTTTAATAATACCAAAGTTAATTAGGCCAATTATATTGGGTATCAACTGGTTAGACGAATATACAGCTGAATTTAAATGTGGAGAGAACAGAAAGTTAAAAATAAAAACAGGAAATGGGAAGAAGGAAATAGAGTTAGTAAATTCATCCGTAATTCATAGGAAACCTAAACAGGAGGTTAGAAATCAAAATTTCACAAGTGGAAAAATAATTAGTATTGAAGTAAACCCTGAAATAAATAATACGGCGTGCCTCGAGCGTAGAATAACGACCTTTGTGTCCGAGTTAAATTTAGATTCAAAAGGAAAAGAAGGGTTAGAAAAGATTTTAATTAAACATAAGAATGTATTTATAGACAAACCGGGTCTAACTACTTTGTACACTCACGAAATAAGAATGACGGACGAGACGCCTTTCGTTAAGCGATCCTACCCAGTACCATTTGCTTACAGAGATAAGATTGATGAAAAAATTAGAGAATTGGAGTCATTAGGAATCATCAGTAGAGAGGCCACGCAGTTTTCTAGTCCTCTAACATTTACCTTGAAAAAAGATGGGACGGTTAGGATACTCTTAGATGCTAGATTCTTAAACACCAGAATGCAGGCGGAAGTAGAAAAACCACCATTAACTTCAGAAATTATACAGCGTTTTCATGGTGTAAAATTCATAACCACAATAGATCTAAATTCAGCTTACTTTCAAATACCTATCAGTCCAGAAAGTCGCAAGTATACTGGATTTGTATACAATGGAAAATCTTACGTATACAAGGTATTACCGCAGGGGTTAAAAACATCAGTAGGGAGTTTTTCAAGAGGAATGGACAAAATTCTAGGACCAGGGGTGAGGGAATTCTGTGCTAATTACTTAGATGATTTAATAATATATACGTGTGGTAGTCAAGAAGATCATTTTGAACATGTAAACGCAGTGCTTGAGAGGCTAAAGGAAGCAAACATGACTTGTAAACTCGAAAAATGTCAATTTTTATTCACAGAAGTACGTATGTTAGGACATATTATAACGCCTTTGGGAGTTCAAATGGATCCGGAAAAGATTGACGCCATAAAAAATTTTCCGGTACCCAAGAAAATAAAACAAGTTAGAGCCTTTCTTGGACTTTGTAATTATTACCGTAGATTCGCGAATAAATATGGGGAAACAACACGGGTTTTGTGCGATTTACTTCAGAAAAATAGAACCTGGCGATGGGGTGACTCAGAACAGCGCGCATTCGAGAGGGTGAAAACATTATTTTTAGAGACAGTTATTTTACATCATCATGACCCAAATAGTACTTATTATTTACAGACAGATAGTTCGGGGTTCGCCATAGGAGGAGAATTATATCAGTTGGATGAGGAAGGGAATCACCACGTTATTGGATTTATTAGCAAAGCTTTAAGAGGACCGGAGTTGAAATGGACCACGTCAGAACAAGAGTTATGGGCGATAATATATGCTTTACATAAATTTGAGACATATTTAAGAGGAGTACACTTAATAATTAGGACGGATCATCAAGCATTGACATTTTTAAAGAGCTGGAAGATGTACAGTGGCCGACTAACACGGTGGATTTTGTATTTAAATCAATTTAACTTCACTGTAGAGTACGTCAAAGGGAAGGAAAATATAGGGCCTGATATTTTATCTCGTTATTCTTGTGATGCAAAAAATGTACAGGAGGAGAAAAACACGTGCCCAGAGATAGCAGCTTTTGCAGTTAAAGGTAGACAACAGATTCGAAAACACTTAGAAAATATAACTGAACTACAAAAACAAGACACATTTTTGGGAGAAATTTCCGGATATTTGCGCAAGGGAAAATTTGGGCCGCCGACAAAAGATGTTAATAGGTATTTGAAAAACTACAAAAAAATAGGCAAGACTTTATATTACACAACAGGACTAAACAAAACGGTGTTAGCAGTACCACAAGAGTTGACTGAAGAACTAATAAAAATGATACATTTAGAAATTGGACACGGAGGAGTTTTTAAAACAGGGACAGCTTTGGGAGATAGGTATTATTGGCCAGGCATGCACCGAGATATAAAACGCATAGTGAGAGGGTGTCACCTATGTCAGCTGGCGAAGCGCGAAATTCGACCAACTGTAGGGCCGAGTAAATCCATAATTACCAAAGAAGTAGGACAATTAGCTATGGCAGATTTATACGGACCTTTACCGAGAGGAATAGGAGGGGTTAAATTCATTTTCGTGATCCAAGATTCATTCAGTAGATTTGTAAAATTATATAAATTGAGGATAGCAAGTACTAAGACCGTGTTAAATTGTGTAGAGGATTTTAATAAAACAATACAAATAGATATATCATATCTATGGTTAACTGTGGTGTTACGATCAGTAATTTCCGCGATCCTTATAATCTAACCGAAAAATAAATAATAGTGATTAAAAAACACAAAGAAAACATTTCAATTAAAGTATAAACGCACTACGCTTTAAATATCTAAAATAAATAGTGGATAATTCCAAAGAAAAGTAATATCTGTGCATAAAAACAGTTACTTAAAACAACATAACCTCAAACGCCAAGTGTCATTGTCTATGCAAGAGTGCCAACAATAAATACTAAGTATTTATTGCCAGTACTAATTTTTCAAACGTACATTTGTGAGGGGTATTTCTGAACAAATAATTTAGTGATGTCAAACACTCGTAGCAAAAACCAAATAATCGCTGATGAAAAACCAGACATGGACAAAATTATCGAGTACATTGATAAAAAATTTGAAAATTTGAAAAGGGATTTATTCATCAAAATTGAATCTCAGGCAAAAGAGACTACAAAATCCATGGAATTCATCAGTGCTCAATATGATGAATTAATAAAAAAAATGGATGCCACAAATAATATAAACCAAGTTATTCAAACTGACTTTCAAAATATTAAAAAAGATCTAACAGAAAAAAATAATATCATCAAAAGACTTGAAATCAGACTGGCTGACATTGAAACTACCTCAAGGTGTAATAATTTAGAAATAGCTGGAATTCCTCAACAGAACAGAGAACAACCTATTGAAATTGTGAGGAAAGTTGCTGCCGCAGCTGGTATCAATCTAAAACACACTGATATAACTAACGTCAACAGAGTCCCAGACAGACGAAATGGGGCTCCACCTAAGCTTCTTGTTACCTTTTGCGAAAAAAGACAAAGAGATTCCCTCCTTGAAAAGAAGAAAGAGATAAATTATGAAGAAATCAAGGATCTGACTACATCTCCAATCTTCATTGGGGAAGATTTAAGCCCGTACCACAAAGAAATTCTTTGGAAATCTAAACAAATAGCCAAAGAAAAAAATTACCAATTTGTTTGGTATAAACAAGGTAAAGTTATGCTGAGGAAACAACAAAATGAAAAAATTATCTACATTAAGCACTTAGATGATATAGTGAAAATAATTTAATATAAAATAAATATGAAAAAAAAAAACGTTACCATCCACTTAATAATTTAGTTTGCTAAAATGAATACCACAATAATTACTTCTGAACCAAAGATTTTAACAACTTTAAATAATTACTTCAAAATTCTACATACAAATATAAGAAGCATAAATAAAAATTTCGATGAATTGCAAATTCTACTAAAATCTATCGGACTTCGCTTTGACATCATAATTCTCACTGAATGTTGGATTAATAAGAAATCTTCACCCATGGAGATTTCTGGATATACTACCTACTCAACCTTAATTAGTAATAAACAAAATGATGGCGTAATTGTCTACGTAAAAAATGAAATAAAAGCTGAAGTGAAGGAAACCACAATAATAAATGCCAATTGTCTAAAAATTAAAATTGGAAATGAAACAACTATACTAGCAATCTATCGATCACCTTCATCTTACAATTTGGATCCTTTTATTAATTCCTTGGATGAGGTACTCTCTCTACAAAAAGAAACTAAAAATGTTTTTCTTATTGGAGATCTAAATATAAATATTCTCGATAACGGTCACCCCCAAAAAAATGAATATCTGCAGACATTAGCCTCTCATGGTCTTAAAAGTCTTATAAATGAACCCACTCGAAAAGTTGAAAATTCCAAAACCTGCATTGACCATATAATGAGTAAAACTAAAAAACATACGCAATCTGTCATATACGAATCAACAATAACTGATCATTTTACAACAATCCTAGCAATAAACCAAAACAAAGCAAGGAAAATTCAAAATAGACCGTCGATAATTGAAAAAACAGAAACAAACTGGAATGCCGTTAAGCATAATTTGCAAAATACTGAATGGGAAAAAATTCAAAATATTGACAACACAAATGATGCGTGGAATAGCTTCATTGATATAATCCAACATAACATAGTGTCCAATACCAAAAAAACTACGAAGAAAATTTCACACAAGAATATACACATAAAGCCTTGGATCTCACAGAATATTATAAACTGCATAAGAAAAAGAGATGAATTACATAAAAAACTTAAACAAAATCCTTATGATATACACCAGCTACGATACTATAAAAGATATAGAAACATCTGCAAAAACATCATAAACACCACAAAAGAGTCCTATTATAAAAATAAAATAGAAGCATGTAACGATAATCCCAGAAAAATGTGGCAAATCATAAATGAACTCACGAATTCTAAATCCACCAGTAATACATCAAAAATCGATGAACTGAACATAAACAAGGTTCCCACTCTATATGCCGAAAACCCTGACAAAATTCTTGATCATGTTAATGATTTTTTTACAAATGTTGGATCAAAATTAGCCAAACAAATTACATTACGTGTTAAAAATGATGCAGACAAACCAAATGAAGCTCGAAATCTGGAAAGAGAACTTAATTTCAAACAAATAACCGCTGACGAAATCAAAAACATAATTACTTCCCTAAAACCAAATGTGTCATCAGGGGATGATGTAATCTCAACCAATGCAATAAAACATCTCAGTGAAGAAATTACCTTCCCGCTGACACACCTTATCAATCTATCTATAGCTAAAAGCGTATTTCCCACATCCCTTAAAGAAGCTACTGTTATACCTATTTATAAACAAGGATGTAAAAATGATATCAATAACTATCGACCAATAAGCCTTCTCAGTACCTTTTCTAAAATATTGGAAAAAGTACTAAAAAAACAACTTATGATGTACCTAGAAGATAATAACCTAATATCGAAATCTCAGTACGGTTTTAGAAAAAACTTGAGTACTGCCGACGCCATAGACGATATCATAAATACGATCACAAAAAGCTTAGACCAGGGAAATAAATCTTTGGCAATTTTTATAGACCTGCAAAAGGCCTTTGACACGATAGACCATAAAATCCTTTTCAAGAAACTTAAAACAATTGGGATGTCAAACACAACTCTAAATCTACTGATAAGTTACATGTCAGAACGTTCACAGTGTGTTAAAATTGACAAGTGTAAAAGTAAACCTCTCCCAATCAATTACGGTGTACCGCAAGGAAGTGTCCTAGGACCTTTATTATTTCTGATATATATAAATGATATCTGCAACTTACACACCAACGGAAAAATCATTAGTTTTGCCGACGACACTGTCATTTTATTTAATGAAAGTGATTGGATAACCACCTACAAACAAGCTGAAAACGGGCTTATCCTTCTGCAAAAATGGCTTATGCAAAACTCACTCACACTTAATGTTAACAAAACTAAATATTTAACGTTTTCTATAACGGCTAGAGGACAACCAGCTGAGGATTATGCTCTAAAATTACATGATTGTCAAGGAAAAAACGAAACGCAATCATGCCACTGCCCCACCATAATACACTCTAGAAGTATAAAATATCTCGGCATTGAAATTGATGAAAATCTTCGATGGGACTCCCACATAAATAGTATCACAAATAAACTCACAAAGCTTATATACTACTTTAGAAATATACGCAATGTACTAAGTATAAATGATTTATATAAGGTATACTATGCTCTCTGTCAATCACGCATAGAATATGGGATTATTGGATGGGGATCTGCCTCAAACATCCACATGAAGCAGCTTATTAAAACTCAAAAAGCAATAATAAAAATCATCCTTAAAGTACCCATAAGAACTCCATCAAAAGACATTTTTAAAAATTTTAAAGTGTTCAGTATAATAAAACTATACTCAAAAAATGCTCTAATCAAATTTACAGAAAAATATGAGTACCCTGCCGACCAACACAACTATATTACAAGGAAGAAATCCTCAAAACTATTGAACATCCCAAAATTAAAAACGTCTTTTGGCCAGAAAAATCATCATTTCCATGCTACAAAACTATATAATGCCCTGCCAATTGAACTCAAAAACACAACGGAGACACAAAAATTTAAAAACAACATCAAATTATGGCTAAGTAAACATGAAGATGAGGAAATCAATAAAATTATGAACTGAACAAATGTGAAGACAATTTTTTAGTTTTTTTTTTTGTAGAAATTAACAAGGAAATCACGATCTACACCTATACAAAAACCTACAGTCCGCCTCGGAACAGGAATACCTAGTGAGGAGGACTGCGAATAATATACTTAACTTTGTAATTATAATTGTCGTTAATAAAAAAAAAAAAAAAAAAAAAAAAAAAAAAAAGATGCTTTGTTAACTGACAACGGATCTCAATTTACATCGAAGAAATGGGAAAACAACTTAAATAGGATGGGCATACGAATCGTACATACTTCAATACGAAATCCCGGACCGAACATAACAGAGCGCGTGAATAAAGAACTAGGTAGAATTTTCCGTATTTATTGTCACGAAAAACATACCAAGTGGGCGGCTTTCCTTAAAGAAATAGAACAAACCTACAATAATTCGATACACTGTTCAACAGGATTCTCACCTAATGAAATAGCTTTTGGGAAATCACCAACTTATAGTTTAGACAGGTATACTCAAGGCTGCGGAAAATCTACGAAAACAATAAATGAAATAAGATTAGCAGCACGGAAAAATTTAGAGAAAAGCGCTGCAAATCGACAGAAATACTATAATCTCAACAAAAGATTAATAACTTATGAGATTGGGACTCTGGTCAAGTTGAAAAAATTTACACAATCAAACCTACTCAAAAAAGAAATAAAAAAATTCAATCTGCTTTACGATGGACCTTATGTAATTGGGTCAGAAGTTTATAGTAACACGTATACGCTAATTGATCCGGTAACTCGGGAAATAAAAGGAGATTATAGCGCAATTCATTTAGCGAAATATTATACATGTAATAAGGAACAAAAACCGGGTTTAGAGATAGTGGAAATCAACGAATAAAATGCGAAATTTACAAAAATTTGAAACTTTAAATAAACAAACGATTGAGAAATACCAATAAAAATGTTAGGATACGATATAATTTAAGGAGGGAGGGAGAAAAAAAATTACTGAAATATTAGACTATCAGTTTGTTTGCGAGGGGCGGGTCGTCCTTAAGTCTTTAAGGTTGAGTGAACAAATTTTTTTTTAATAAGCGACAATCATATTCTAATTTACTAATAGAGTAAGAGAAAAATTTTTCGATAATATTGATTTTCTAGTTTAGAAAAAAAATTTGTGTGTTAGTGTGTAGGAAAATTTTGTTAGAAAAGTAAGAACACAGAAGGAAAACGTATAGGAGCTATATACCCACAAAAGGAACTTAAAAAAAAAAAAATATATATATTATAAATAGGATAGGGTACGTTTTATAAAACAAGATTTTAAATTGACAATGCATAGAGTTAGAATTTTTTTTGAAAACTTGAAATAAGGTTATCTATAGATTTAGAGTAGACATTAGGTAAAGATAAAAAGGGAACATTAGAAATTACGATATGGTTAGGTTAAATTTTCAAAAAAAAAAAAAATTTAAAAGGAAACAGGAACGATGAGAAAATTGGAGGTTAGTTAAGAACAGTTTTGAAATTAAAAAATTATGATGGGTAACACCTAGGCTAGGACAACTTGTTTGAATGATCTATGAAAAGACAATTAGAAATTACACAAAAAAAAATTTTAGCGAATAAGAGAAAAAAAGAAAAAAAAGAAAAAAAAAAAAAAAAAAAACAACAAAATGCTGGAAAAGTTTAAATGAAACATGTATACCACTGATTGTCGGATTGGGTGAGGTCGTGCAAAGATATACATTTCACAAAAATATAATACTTACAAAACCAAAACAAACAATTATTTGCACACCAAGAGACCACCCGCCCTTCAGTTGGTCAATAGACCGCGAGATTGCAAACAATCTTTATATGAATCATTGTGAGGGAGGTCTTAGTCCAACCAGGTTGAGGACCACCTAAACACGCGAGTCGAGGGGCGTGTTTTTTTTCCCAGAAAAAAAAAGAGATTAATTTTGAGTTTATCAAAATTAGAGAAAATTCCATTAAATAAAATCTACGCGAAAAAAAAAATAGAAAATACAATGTGATTCAAAGTCAAGGTTGTTAACAATCCAAACAGAATGAAAAGAGAGATAGGGAATGACAGAATGGAAGGAGAGATAGGGAATAACAGAATGAGGGGGGGGAGAAAGGAAATAACAGAATGGAGAGAGAGATAGGGAATGATAGAGTGAGGTAGAGAAAGGAAATAACAGAATGGAAAGAGAGATAGGGAATAACAGAACGAAGGGGGGAGAAAAGCTAGACTACATTTTGAACACAATTTCGATGTCTAAAGTAGTATACAACGTTAGCCACAGCAAATTGAGTTCAGAGGGGGGAACTGTGATGAAAGGCTTTAAATCACAGTGAAAGAAAAAACAGATAAACCATAGCTGCAAGAAAATATGCAAATTATTTATGAACACGGACATGCTAACGACATCTGGCGGAGAAAGAATTGATCCAGCTTGCTTGCAGTAGACTCCTGTAATAGTTGAAATTAAATCAAGGTTCCGGGACGAGAGCAGAGATGTCGTAAAATCGTCTAGGACGACTGGTACTTCCCCTTTTCCTAGGCCTATAAATAAATATTGAATTTTGTCAACCAATAGATCTGAACAAAGAGCTATAAAATTTTGAGTAACCAATCAGTGAACGAAGGGGGGTGTGTCTACGAAAGACAAAGGATTGAACCTTGGACCCGACATTAAAAAAGATAATTAATTGCATTTCCGTTCCCACAAAAATTAGAGGTGAACGCACTATGGTATAAACACTGACGTTCAAGGCGACAAACTCTAGGAAATGTTTACAATAACCGAGACATTTAGGTGATGGCGAACCATTGAAATCGAGTGCTTTGAAGATTTACAAGTTGAAAACACACACACGAAAATGCAATGGAAAAACTATAAACGTGATAGTATAAAAAAAGGACGGGAAAAGCGAAGGAAAATCACTGGCAGAATTTTCAACTGTAGTACAATTATTTATGATAGAAGGAGGGTGTCATGTTCGATAAAAATCGTACTAAAGAGAGGAGTGAGTGTTGGAAACAATGGAAATTAATCGTTATCAATTTAAGATGAAACGGACATATTGGTAAATCAATCTTGAATGAAAATCTCGCAAAAAAAATACACATTTTAGAAAAGTGCGGCGATCGAATGGAAGGTTAATACAGAGATTTTAGCTGCTACGAAGGTTCTAGGGACGTGAAAATCGAGTATCAGAAGAAGACAGTAACACTAAACATATATCGATAGATTAGATTCAGGAAAAGTAGACATTTTCATGATTATTAGGTTAGATATATATTAGAGTTACCCAATATTACGAAGGGATCGAAACAAGATAAAAGGTTGGCGGTCTCATGTATATTTTGAAGGGTAAACAATCGAAATCCGAACATGATTTTTATTTACGTTAAGGTAATAAACGATTAGAAAAGCGATTAACTTTAACGTGGACCTTATGGAAGTATTTAGATTAGTCAAAAGAGATTAAAATTGATAGGTTTGAAATTAAACTAAATTTACGAGTCTAGTACCAAAATTTTAAACATAAACAGATGTCAGTGCATATGTTTTATGTGAATTCTGGTATGAGAAAGATGGAGGATGGGGCGGAGATTGGATCAGGCAATAAAAATGACAGATATCCCAGAGTCTAATTAGGTATATCTCCCATGGAAGTGTGGAAAACTATATATTAATTAATAATAGATGAAGTATGAAATTTTCCTGGAGACCACACACGTCGGGAAAAGTGGAGAAAAGATAAAAGAAAGGGTAAAGAATGAAGATAAAGAATAATCCAAGTGGAGAAAAGTGATACAATTCAAATTTATCCGTGAAATAAATAAATACGACTTGGAAAATAATTAATTATAGAGTTATGAGAAATAACATAAGAAAAAAAAGAAGAAATTGTGCAAGAAAACGTCGCGGATAAAAGAAAATCCAAGAAGATAAGGAAAAATTCAAATCTGCGGCATTAAGAGAGAAAGTACTGGTGAAAATGGAAAAGCCCATATAAGGGACAATAAAATTGAGTAGAATTTAGACGAATCGAAATTCAAAAATGCGTAGTAAAGATTTCAGCATGGATTTAAACAATTTCGCACGAGATGCATAAAATTGAGATCTATATATATGTTATTGAGGATGGACCTATCGCGAATTGAGAAAAAAAAGGAACACAAAATCATGAGATCTTAACTACATTTTTGTATGAACGGAGGACAAAGGGAGCTTGGGCGATTAACGCAGACTTACCCGATTCGGACCCTATCGACTTAGATTTGTGAGATAAAAACTAACTACCGCCCAGAGCCGGAAAGCAGAACATCTTATGGAAGCAGAATCGATATTGATGAGAGGGATGTTCGGATTTACGAGTTGATAGGAGATAGAATTAAGCATCAAGAGAAATTCAGATACGTCTTTTGGAACCTGAGAGGGGTATAAAAGATGGAACTCATCAGTCAGGAGGCAGTCGCGCCGAGGGTTTGAAAAGTTGTTACATGGCAGTACTACGTCTATTGGTAAAATTCTAGTGAAATAATCTAAGTGTTAAATTCTGAACAAGTACCTGGACTTAGAAAGTTTTTGTAAAAAGTCTTAAATTCAGTTTCTAAATTCTGAAAACCCCACCAGTGAAGTTTTGTTAAATCAGTTTAATTTGGTTAAACAGTGAAAATAAATATAATTTAAACTCAGTGCTTAAAAGTGTTAAGTGAAGTGCAAAAAGTGAATTGTGAATTAATTAAAAATTTAAAAATAATTATTTCATTCAAAGTGAAAACATTCAAATTAAATTTAAGAGTTTGTTATCGTTAATCTAAAGTGAACGTGATCGCGTATTGATATTTAAAAATAGATTATAATTTAACGTCAATTTGGTTAAAAAATAATAATAATAGTAATAAATACTTCATCTTAGGTTAAAAGAAACACAAAAACAAAAAAAAAGGATTCGATAATAATAAACGTTTAAACCTTTGTTCTAAAATTAATAGTAAGAGGAAAAAAATTTAATTTATTAAGAAGTTAATTAAAAGTTTGCACAATTCGGAATAAATTTTCTTATCAATTTATATAAAAAGAAATTTAGAATTAATAAATTGTTCAATTAAAATCCATCGTGCGTATAGCGACAGTGTTAAAAGTGTTTGTCGTTTTAACCGGAATTTTAATCATCAGTCTATCATTTCGAAAAAGAATTTGAAACAGCTATCATTCAAAAGCCTAAACTAGAAAGGTGTTATTAAATCAACGGGTTTTCTGAATTAGGATTTCGTTCGGAAGAAAAATTAAATATCAGCTAATTTATACGATTCAAGCGAGAATAAAATATTAAATAGGAATAAATAGTCGAAAAGATTTATTTTGAAATTAGTTGAAAAATACAATTAATTAGGTAGGATTTCTTCATCAAGGTTGTTGTGTACTACCCGACCGGAAATACCTTGACGTGGGTGAGTTTTCCTTTTATAAATAATTTTCAGGTCCCAGGAGACACAGAAGGGCTGTGAAGTGGAAGTATATCAATTGAATATTAAATTAAAACAACAAAACAAAGAATTACACATTAATATATGTATATTGTATATTTGTATATATATTTATAAATATAAAATAAAATATTGTATATAAAGAATATATATATGAGTAATGTAATTATATATATGTATTTTATTTATTAATCGAAACATCGAAATGGTAGCGATTTTTAATACCTACCCGAGAACATATCTATATTATTGAAAAAGAAAATATGTATTTATTAATATTCCAGACTATGTAGAATCATATATTTTATATTTATTTATTAATATATGTACTCTTTTTTAACATATTTTGACAATAGAGATATGTGTACTTAAATATATATTTATATTTATTCTTCATTTAACCTAGTAAGTTTACTAAATTCGGAAAATGAAATAAATAGTTTAACTTCAATAAAAGATTTAAAAATATTTTAATAAATAGTGCGCAATAAAAGTAAAGAGGCACAAATGACTTCTAAGGAATTTTAAAATAAACAAATCTCACATTTAGGTTAGTGTGTCAGGAGATGTTTATATTATTTGTTTACAAAACAAAGGATCACTGGAGAATTGGGTCAACCGCATAGTTTGAAAACGACCTTGGCCATAATTAGTTAGTCACAAAGGATTTTATTAATTACCCGAAACAGCTGGAAGATGCGTGTTCTCAAATACTTATCAATCACAAACGACAATTGAAAAATCACGGGTTAGCCAGATTTATATCAAAAAATTACATGAAACATTTGAATACCATTGATTAGATAATCGCACAGTTTTATTGGTTACCTGAAACAGCTGGAAGCTGCGTGCTTACAAATACTTATCATTCACAATCGACAATTGAAAAATCACGGGTTAGCCAGATTTATATCGAATAATTATACGAAACATTTGAATTTTATTGATTGGGTGCTCATACAAAACCCCATCAGTTGCCTGAGATATTTGAGGGTCGAGTACTCTCTAATGTGGCAATCAACCACTTGAAACAATTGGAAAATCACGGGATAGGATGAACAAAAATTAATGTTGAACCCTGGAGGTAAAATTTAAAACAAATACAGTTCATCAATAGGAGGCAGTGGTCGCTCCTACAACAAGACCATTAACCAAACCAAATAGAGATGACGATTCTCTTAAATAAAAACGTCAAAACCAAACAAACAAAAGCCTGGAGTTCGATAGCTCTCCAAAACAAACTATCAAATAATTTCTTATTCTACTAGTATTTATTAGTATCACCTTATTAGTACGTATATATTCGGTTACCAAGCTAAGAATTGTGCAGAATTCTTTGTGCGAGATCCGAGCTTGGGATGCGAGGTAAATAGCCTTGTATTGCAAGTTATAAACCTTTCCCAAACTGTATGTATACATATATTTATTCGTATGTACTGTCTATTGGAGGATGCGGACCTGCATACAGCTTGCATTTAGGTCGGTAGACCACTCTCGCATCTTCTCTTAGACGTGGAATGAGGATTCACGACCCGTAAGTCCACACAAACCGTGAGTATATGATTGTATGTAGGACGAAACCGGTTCGCCCTAAGTAAATTGTAGTCCAAGGAGGTGTCGGAATTTGGGGGTATCGGGACCCGGGGGGAAACTTGAATGCAGTACATGATGACGTGGAAGGCTTCTTGGGACACGATAACTTAGGTATCAATCAGGGAGCCGTGTCAAAGGATTGTGCAAATTTCTAGTCCACTCCCGATCATCTCGTTTACTTGATGGAGGATTGGAGCCAAATTATGCCAGCAAATGGGCTATTCCGAGTTCGTCAAATATGCAATTAACTAATTACATTAACCTACTAAATCAATCTTTACATGTACCTTATAGCAGCAGAATCATAAAGGAGTGGTGCCACACAGACACAAAAGTTCACCAAAATCAAATTTACTAACAATTAACCATTTGAGTTATATTAAATTACCTGTCCAAATAAACATGTATAATATCTTTTATCAGCGTTTAACTACGATTTTGTTAGGGTGCAGGGAATCAGAATAATTACAATAGGAAAGTTAGCTCATTCAGAAAATTCATTTAAGTCTAGGTTTGCAATAGAAAGACTAATTCAACTTTGAACTCAACACCTCGATCAGAACCAAGAGGGTTACCACAAAAATGAAAGTAATTAAAATCCTATATCATAAATCAAAAAAATTACACAACGTTTGATGGAATTTAATTACAATATAAATACGGGTATATTTGCGTTCAAGATCGTAAATAACGTATTAATTAGTTAAGTACATATGTCTATAAAGATATATAGTACAAGAGAGCTTTAAGTAGCTTTCTGTAGATATCAAAGAAGAGGGTCCAATTTTCATGGAGGCTTATGTGTTGTAGGGGAGGAATTTTCCATCCCTGCGAACACATATGCAAAGCCTTAGAAAAAAAAAATTTAAACATCGGTCATAGCCAAGAGAGAAGAAAATTCTATATTTGTTTTAAACAAACAAAAGGAATTATATAAAATTACTCTCACACCCGAAAAAGGTGAAACATTACAGTATTTGTATCACTTGATTGTGCCATGTCAAATCAGGCGTTCACTTCCACGCCATTCATTCTCACACCCCTTTCTTTGTTGATTACGTACGTCACATTTTCCACACATATTTATTTCAGTTGATTGCGCCATATCTTCCTTGAGCGTTCCGACTTCTTCTACCATTCAAACCACTCTCTAAACACTAGTGGCACTAATAAGAACTGATTTTCCATGAAATGGGTCCAGGAGGGCGATTCTCGTTCTTTTAGCCTTAAGCTAAATGATAGCATTCCTCAACGACTGCTATCGTTTGCGAAAGTCGCTAAAAATAATACAAATTCTTTGGTTTGTACTGGCAAAACTCTAAAAGGTGTCGACCGATATCGCTGAAAATTTCAATGTTTGTTCTTATTAGTGCCAGGAATGTTTAGAGACTGGTTTGTTTGAATGGTAGAAGAAGTCGGGGACGCCAGAGGAATACTTAACGCAATATCTCTGCCCCGGAATGTGATACGGAGTCGAATTAAAGTTGATTTAATTTAGATTTTCAACAGTAACTTGTAATTTGAGTACCAATAGTAAAATTAAAATTAAATTGTTCAATTGAACAGAGTTTTAACAAGAAAGTACATTTTAGCAAATAGTCTACCAAGGCAGCTGTCATGTGCGACCGAATGCGGGAGGGAGTGTGTCCCGCGGAGAGGGTGGGTCGCCCCAGGCCATGCAACATGATGCAGCCTCTCAGGCCCTGGACCTGAGGCAGAATGAGGACACCGAAGCCTGCAGCGGGGACCCCTCCTCACACCACACAGGCAAGGCTTTTTATGGTCCCAAGAAAAAACTTATTAGATAATTTTACTGTTGCAACAAAATATATTAAAATGGATCTAAAAAGTATCATTGTTTTTCCTTTCAACCATCTCGGTGTTGCCATTTAAAACCATTTTAAAGGCAAATTCTCAAGTTATTGTTTTATAAATGACTGTCTGTATCTGTGTTTTGTAGTTAAATAAATAAATACGTAAGAAGATATCTGCCACTGCAGCCAAGATGTTAGGCTCTTTAAGACATACTGCACTGCCCTATACACGTGGGAACTGTGGACACAATATCCCGTAGCGCAATGGGACAAGCTGAGGGTGTGCTACAACAACGCATACAGGCAACTTATGCAACGGTTCTCTATTGCCTCCACGATGTTCACCTTACTTCGCCACCGACTAGCCAGCATCCCCAGCAGGACACGAATAAGGAGAACAATCCGTATAAGGACCTCAAGGCGGTTCTGCCACAAATCACAAAGTAATAGCTTTCTATGAAAATATATTTGTTGTTTGGTTCAGTTGTGGCGGAGCGATCCCTGCCTCCGGTACCCATCGTCAACCAG
Organism: Hesperophylax consimilis; assembly: GCF_061612785.1. Classification (NCBI taxonomy): domain Eukaryota; kingdom Metazoa; phylum Arthropoda; class Insecta; order Trichoptera; family Limnephilidae; genus Hesperophylax; species Hesperophylax consimilis. Next base: position 195,354 of record NW_028301285.1, read on the forward strand.
TTTGAGGGCCCGAACTTTGAAATCCACGCAGACCGCTCCGTGACCATGGCCGCAGTGCTGAACCGGCCGGAGGACCACATGATCCAGGGCGGAGGCTTTGAGCAGGGCCGCGGCTTTGAGGAAAACATGCCCAGGAATAACACCGATGCCACTGTGAGTTTTATATCTTACTAGCTGATGTGCATACCCAGTGATGTTCGTTTTATGAATTCTAGTGTAAAGGAAAACTAGGTGCATTTTAAAGCTGGAATTTAAATTATTTTAAAGAAATGAAAAAGTTTTCCTTTTCAAGTATTTGTATCACTTGATTGTGCCATGTCAAATCAGGCGTTCACTTCCACGCCATTCATTCTCACACCCCTTTCTTTGTTGATTACGTACGTCACATTTTCCACACATATTTATTTCAGTTGATTGCGCCATATCTTCCTTGAGCGTTCCGACTTCTTCTACCATTCAAACCACTCTCTAAACACTAGTGGCACTAATAAGAACTGATTTTCCATGAAATGGGTCCAGGAGGGCGATTCTCGTTCTTTTAGCCTTAAGCTAAATGATAGCATTCCTCAACGACTGCTATCGTTTGCGAAAGTCGCTAAAAATAATACAAATTCTTTGGTTTGTACTGGCAAAACTCTAAAAGGTGTCGACCGATATCGCTGAAAATTTCAATGTTTGTTCTTATTAGTGCCAGGAATGTTTAGAGACTGGTTTGTTTGAATGGTAGAAGAAGTCGGGGACGCCAGAGGAATACTTAACGCAATATCTCTGCCCCGGAATGTGATACGGAGTCGAATTAAAGTTGATTTAATTTAGATTTTCAACAGTAACTTGTAATTTGAGTACCAATAGTAAAATTAAAATTAAATTGTTCAATTGAACAGAGTTTTAACAAGAAAGTACATTTTAGCAAATAGTCTACCAAGGCAGCTGTCATGTGCGACCGAATGCGGGAGGGAGTGTGTCCCGCGGAGAGGGTGGGTCGCCCCAGGCCATGCAACATGATGCAGCCTCTCAGGCCCTGGACCTGAGGCAGAATGAGGACACCGAAGCCTGCAGCGGGGACCCCTCCTCACACCACACAGGCAAGGCTTTTTATGGTCCCAAGAAAAAACTTATTAGATAATTTTACTGTTGCAACAAAATATATTAAAATGGATCTAAAAAGTATCATTGTTTTTCCTTTCAACCATCTCGGTGTTGCCATTTAAAACCATTTTAAAGGCAAATTCTCAAGTTATTGTTTTATAAATGACTGTCTGTATCTGTGTTTTGTAGTTAAATAAATAAATACGTAAGAAGATATCTGCCACTGCAGCCAAGATGTTAGGCTCTTTAAGACATACTGCACTGCCCTATACACGTGGGAACTGTGGACACAATATCCCGTAGCGCAATGGGACAAGCTGAGGGTGTGCTACAACAACGCATACAGGCAACTTATGCAACGGTTCTCTATTGCCTCCACGATGTTCACCTTACTTCGCCACCGACTAGCCAGCATCCCCAGCAGGACACGAATAAGGAGAACAATCCGTATAAGGACCTCAAGGCGGTTCTGCCACAAATCACAAAGTAATAGCTTTCTATGAAAATATATTTGTTGTTTGGTTCAGTTGTGGCGGAGCGATCCCTGCCTCCGGTACCCATCGTCAACCAGTTTGAGGGCCCGAACTTTGAAATCCACGCAGACCGCTCCGTGACCATGGCCGCAGTGCTGAACCGGCCGGAGGACCACATGATCCAGGGCGGAGGCTTTGAGCAGGGCCGCGGCTTTGAGGAAAACATGCCCAGGAATAACACCGATGCCACTGTGAGTTTTATATCTTACTAGCTGATGTGCATACCCAGTGATGTTCGTTTTATGAATTCTAGTGTAAAGGAAAACTAGGTGCATTTTAAAGCTGGAATTTAAATTATTTTAAAGAAATGAAAAAGTTTTCCTTTTCAAGTATTTGTATCACTTGATTGTGCCATGTCAAATCAGGCGTTCACTTCCACGCCATTCATTCTCACACCCCTTTCTTTGTTGATTACGTACGTCACATTTTCCACACATATTTATTTCAGTTGATTGCGCCATATCTTCCTTGAGCGTTCCGACTTCTTCTACCATTCAAACCACTCTCTAAACACTAGTGGCACTAATAAGAACTGATTTTCCATGAAATGGGTCCAGGAGGGCGATTCTCGTTCTTTTAGCCTTAAGCTAAATGATAGCATTCCTCAACGACTGCTATCGTTTGCGAAAGTCGCTAAAAATAATACAAATTCTTTGGTTTGTACTGGCAAAACTCTAAAAGGTGTCGACCGATATCGCTGAAAATTTCAATGTTTGTTCTTATTAGTGCCAGGAATGTTTAGAGACTGGTTTGTTTGAATGGTAGAAGAAGTCGGGGACGCCAGAGGAATACTTAACGCAATATCTCTGCCCCGGAATGTGATACGGAGTCGAATTAAAGTTGATTTAATTTAGATTTTCAACAGTAACTTGTAATTTGAGTACCAATAGTAAAATTAAAATTAAATTGTTCAATTGAACAGAGTTTTAACAAGAAAGTACATTTTAGCAAATAGTCTACCAAGGCAGCTGTCATGTGCGACCGAATGCGGGAGGGAGTGTGTCCCGCGGAGAGGGTGGGTCGCCCCAGGCCATGCAACATGATGCAGCCTCTCAGGCCCTGGACCTGAGGCAGAATGAGGACACCGAAGCCTGCAGCGGGGACCCCTCCTCACACCACACAGGCAAGGCTTTTTATGGTCCCAAGAAAAAACTTATTAGATAATTTTACTGTTGCAACAAAATATATTAAAATGGATCTAAAAAGTATCATTGTTTTTCCTTTCAACCATCTCGGTGTTGCCATTTAAAACCATTTTAAAGGCAAATTCTCAAGTTATTGTTTTATAAATGACTGTCTGTATCTGTGTTTTGTAGTTAAATAAATAAATACGTAAGAAGATATCTGCCACTGCAGCCAAGATGTTAGGCTCTTTAAGACATACTGCACTGCCCTATACACGTGGGAACTGTGGACACAATATCCCGTAGCGCAATGGGACAAGCTGAGGGTGTGCTACAACAACGCATACAGGCAACTTATGCAACGGTTCTCTATTGCCTCCACGATGTTCACCTTACTTCGCCACCGACTAGCCAGCATCCCCAGCAGGACACGAATAAGGAGAACAATCCGTATAAGGACCTCAAGGCGGTTCTGCCACAAATCACAAAGTAATAGCTTTCTATGAAAATATATTTGTTGTTTGGTTCAGTTGTGGCGGAGCGATCCCTGCCTCCGGTACCCATCGTCAACCAGTTTGAGGGCCCGAACTTTGAAATCCACGCAGACCGCTCCGTGACCATGGCCGCAGTGCTGAACCGGCCGGAGGACCACATGATCCAGGGCGGAGGCTTTGAGCAGGGCCGCGGCTTTGAGGAAAACATGCCCAGGAATAACACCGATGCCACTGTGAGTTTTATATCTTACTAGCTGATGTGCATACCCAGTGATGTTCGTTTTATGAATTCTAGTGTAAAGGAAAACTAGGTGCATTTTAAAGCTGGAATTTAAATTATTTTAAAGAAATGAAAAAGTTTTCCTTTTCAAGTATTTGTATCACTTGATTGTGCCATGTCAAATCAGGCGTTCACTTCCACGCCATTCATTCTCACACCCCTTTCTTTGTTGATTACGTACGTCACATTTTCCACACATATTTATTTCAGTTGATTGCGCCATATCTTCCTTGAGCGTTCCGACTTCTTCTACCATTCAAACCACTCTCTAAACACTAGTGGCACTAATAAGAACTGATTTTCCATGAAATGGGTCCAGGAGGGCGATTCTCGTTCTTTTAGCCTTAAGCTAAATGATAGCATTCCTCAACGACTGCTATCGTTTGCGAAAGTCGCTAAAAATAATACAAATTCTTTGGTTTGTACTGGCAAAACTCTAAAAGGTGTCGACCGATATCGCTGAAAATTTCAATGTTTGTTCTTATTAGTGCCAGGAATGTTTAGAGACTGGTTTGTTTGAATGGTAGAAGAAGTCGGGGACGCCAGAGGAATACTTAACGCAATATCTCTGCCCCGGAATGTGATACGGAGTCGAATTAAAGTTGATTTAATTTAGATTTTCAACAGTAACTTGTAATTTGAGTACCAATAGTAAAATTAAAATTAAATTGTTCAATTGAACAGAGTTTTAACAAGAAAGTACATTTTAGCAAATAGTCTACCAAGGCAGCTGTCATGTGCGACCGAATGCGGGAGGGAGTGTGTCCCGCGGAGAGGGTGGGTCGCCCCAGGCCATGCAACATGATGCAGCCTCTCAGGCCCTGGACCTGAGGCAGAATGAGGACACCGAAGCCTGCAGCGGGGACCCCTCCTCACACCACACAGGCAAGGCTTTTTATGGTCCCAAGAAAAAACTTATTAGATAATTTTACTGTTGCAACAAAATATATTAAAATGGATCTAAAAAGTATCATTGTTTTTCCTTTCAACCATCTCGGTGTTGCCATTTAAAACCATTTTAAAGGCAAATTCTCAAGTTATTGTTTTATAAATGACTGTCTGTATCTGTGTTTTGTAGTTAAATAAATAAATACGTAAGAAGATATCTGCCACTGCAGCCAAGATGTTAGGCTCTTTAAGACATACTGCACTGCCCTATACACGTGGGAACTGTGGACACAATATCCCGTAGCGCAATGGGACAAGCTGAGGGTGTGCTACAACAACGCATACAGGCAACTTATGCAACGGTTCTCTATTGCCTCCACGATGTTCACCTTACTTCGCCACCGACTAGCCAGCATCCCCAGCAGGACACGAATAAGGAGAACAATCCGTATAAGGACCTCAAGGCGGTTCTGCCACAAATCACAAAGTAATAGCTTTCTATGAAAATATATTTGTTGTTTGGTTCAGTTGTGGCGGAGCGATCCCTGCCTCCGGTACCCATCGTCAACCAGTTTGAGGGCCCGAACTTTGAAATCCACGCAGACCGCTCCGTGACCATGGCCGCAGTGCTGAACCGGCCGGAGGACCACATGATCCAGGGCGGAGGCTTTGAGCAGGGCCGCGGCTTTGAGGAAAACATGCCCAGGAATAACACCGATGCCACTGTGAGTTTTATATCTTACTAGCTGATGTGCATACCCAGTGATGTTCGTTTTATGAATTCTAGTGTAAAGGAAAACTAGGTGCATTTTAAAGCTGGAATTTAAATTATTTTAAAGAAATGAAAAAGTTTTCCTTTTCAAGTATTTGTATCACTTGATTGTGCCATGTCAAATCAGGCGTTCACTTCCACGCCATTCATTCTCACACCCCTTTCTTTGTTGATTACGTACGTCACATTTTCCACACATATTTATTTCAGTTGATTGCGCCATATCTTCCTTGAGCGTTCCGACTTCTTCTACCATTCAAACCACTCTCTAAACACTAGTGGCACTAATAAGAACTGATTTTCCATGAAATGGGTCCAGGAGGGCGATTCTCGTTCTTTTAGCCTTAAGCTAAATGATAGCATTCCTCAACGACTGCTATCGTTTGCGAAAGTCGCTAAAAATAATACAAATTCTTTGGTTTGTACTGGCAAAACTCTAAAAGGTGTCGACCGATATCGCTGAAAATTTCAATGTTTGTTCTTATTAGTGCCAGGAATGTTTAGAGACTGGTTTGTTTGAATGGTAGAAGAAGTCGGGGACGCCAGAGGAATACTTAACGCAATATCTCTGCCCCGGAATGTGATACGGAGTCGAATTAAAGTTGATTTAATTTAGATTTTCAACAGTAACTTGTAATTTGAGTACCAATAGTAAAATTAAAATTAAATTGTTCAATTGAACAGAGTTTTAACAAGAAAGTACATTTTAGCAAATAGTCTACCAAGGCAGCTGTCATGTGCGACCGAATGCGGGAGGGAGTGTGTCCCGCGGAGAGGGTGGGTCGCCCCAGGCCATGCAACATGATGCAGCCTCTCAGGCCCTGGACCTGAGGCAGAATGAGGACACCGAAGCCTGCAGCGGGGACCCCTCCTCACACCACACAGGCAAGGCTTTTTATGGTCCCAAGAAAAAACTTATTAGATAATTTTACTGTTGCAACAAAATATATTAAAATGGATCTAAAAAGTATCATTGTTTTTCCTTTCAACCATCTCGGTGTTGCCATTTAAAACCATTTTAAAGGCAAATTCTCAAGTTATTGTTTTATAAATGACTGTCTGTATCTGTGTTTTGTAGTTAAATAAATAAATACGTAAGAAGATATCTGCCACTGCAGCCAAGATGTTAGGCTCTTTAAGACATACTGCACTGCCCTATACACGTGGGAACTGTGGACACAATATCCCGTAGCGCAATGGGACAAGCTGAGGGTGTGCTACAACAACGCATACAGGCAACTTATGCAACGGTTCTCTATTGCCTCCACGATGTTCACCTTACTTCGCCACCGACTAGCCAGCATCCCCAGCAGGACACGAATAAGGAGAACAATCCGTATAAGGACCTCAAGGCGGTTCTGCCACAAATCACAAAGTAATAGCTTTCTATGAAAATATATTTGTTGTTTGGTTCAGTTGTGGCGGAGCGATCCCTGCCTCCGGTACCCATCGTCAACCAGTTTGAGGGCCCGAACTTTGAAATCCACGCAGACCGCTCCGTGACCATGGCCGCAGTGCTGAACCGGCCGGAGGACCACATGATCCAGGGCGGAGGCTTTGAGCAGGGCCGCGGCTTTGAGGAAAACATGCCCAGGAATAACACCGATGCCACTGTGAGTTTTATATCTTACTAGCTGATGTGCATACCCAGTGATGTTCGTTTTATGAATTCTAGTGTAAAGGAAAACTAGGTGCATTTTAAAGCTGGAATTTAAATTATTTTAAAGAAATGAAAAAGTTTTCCTTTTCAAGTATTTGTATCACTTGATTGTGCCATGTCAAATCAGGCGTTCACTTCCACGCCATTCATTCTCACACCCCTTTCTTTGTTGATTACGTACGTCACATTTTCCACACATATTTATTTCAGTTGATTGCGCCATATCTTCCTTGAGCGTTCCGACTTCTTCTACCATTCAAACCACTCTCTAAACACTAGTGGCACTAATAAGAACTGATTTTCCATGAAATGGGTCCAGGAGGGCGATTCTCGTTCTTTTAGCCTTAAGCTAAATGATAGCATTCCTCAACGACTGCTATCGTTTGCGAAAGTCGCTAAAAATAATACAAATTCTTTGGTTTGTACTGGCAAAACTCTAAAAGGTGTCGACCGATATCGCTGAAAATTTCAATGTTTGTTCTTATTAGTGCCAGGAATGTTTAGAGACTGGTTTGTTTGAATGGTAGAAGAAGTCGGGGACGCCAGAGGAATACTTAACGCAATATCTCTGCCCCGGAATGTGATACGGAGTCGAATTAAAGTTGATTTAATTTAGATTTTCAACAGTAACTTGTAATTTGAGTACCAATAGTAAAATTAAAATTAAATTGTTCAATTGAACAGAGTTTTAACAAGAAAGTACATTTTAGCAAATAGTCTACCAAGGCAGCTGTCATGTGCGACCGAATGCGGGAGGGAGTGTGTCCCGCGGAGAGGGTGGGTCGCCCCAGGCCATGCAACATGATGCAGCCTCTCAGGCCCTGGACCTGAGGCAGAATGAGGACACCGAAGCCTGCAGCGGGGACCCCTCCTCACACCACACAGGCAAGGCTTTTTATGGTCCCAAGAAAAAACTTATTAGATAATTTTACTGTTGCAACAAAATATATTAAAATGGATCTAAAAAGTATCATTGTTTTTCCTTTCAACCATCTCGGTGTTGCCATTTAAAACCATTTTAAAGGCAAATTCTCAAGTTATTGTTTTATAAATGACTGTCTGTATCTGTGTTTTGTAGTTAAATAAATAAATACGTAAGAAGATATCTGCCACTGCAGCCAAGATGTTAGGCTCTTTAAGACATACTGCACTGCCCTATACACGTGGGAACTGTGGACACAATATCCCGTAGCGCAATGGGACAAGCTGAGGGTGTGCTACAACAACGCATACAGGCAACTTATGCAACGGTTCTCTATTGCCTCCACGATGTTCACCTTACTTCGCCACCGACTAGCCAGCATCCCCAGCAGGACACGAATAAGGAGAACAATCCGTATAAGGACCTCAAGGCGGTTCTGCCACAAATCACAAAGTAATAGCTTTCTATGAAAATATATTTGTTGTTTGGTTCAGTTGTGGCGGAGCGATCCCTGCCTCCGGTACCCATCGTCAACCAGTTTGAGGGCCCGAACTTTGAAATCCACGCAGACCGCTCCGTGACCATGGCCGCAGTGCTGAACCGGCCGGAGGACCACATGATCCAGGGCGGAGGCTTTGAGCAGGGCCGCGGCTTTGAGGAAAACATGCCCAGGAATAACACCGATGCCACTGTGAGTTTTATATCTTACTAGCTGATGTGCATACCCAGTGATGTTCGTTTTATGAATTCTAGTGTAAAGGAAAACTAGGTGCATTTTAAAGCTGGAATTTAAATTATTTTAAAGAAATGAAAAAGTTTTCCTTTTCAAGTATTTGTATCACTTGATTGTGCCATGTCAAATCAGGCGTTCACTTCCACGCCATTCATTCTCACACCCCTTTCTTTGTTGATTACGTACGTCACATTTTCCACACATATTTATTTCAGTTGATTGCGCCATATCTTCCTTGAGCGTTCCGACTTCTTCTACCATTCAAACCACTCTCTAAACACTAGTGGCACTAATAAGAACTGATTTTCCATGAAATGGGTCCAGGAGGGCGATTCTCGTTCTTTTAGCCTTAAGCTAAATGATAGCATTCCTCAACGACTGCTATCGTTTGCGAAAGTCGCTAAAAATAATACAAATTCTTTGGTTTGTACTGGCAAAACTCTAAAAGGTGTCGACCGATATCGCTGAAAATTTCAATGTTTGTTCTTATTAGTGCCAGGAATGTTTAGAGACTGGTTTGTTTGAATGGTAGAAGAAGTCGGGGACGCCAGAGGAATACTTAACGCAATATCTCTGCCCCGGAATGTGATACGGAGTCGAATTAAAGTTGATTTAATTTAGATTTTCAACAGTAACTTGTAATTTGAGTACCAATAGTAAAATTAAAATTAAATTGTTCAATTGAACAGAGTTTTAACAAGAAAGTACATTTTAGCAAATAGTCTACCAAGGCAGCTGTCATGTGCGACCGAATGCGGGAGGGAGTGTGTCCCGCGGAGAGGGTGGGTCGCCCCAGGCCATGCAACATGATGCAGCCTCTCAGGCCCTGGACCTGAGGCAGAATGAGGACACCGAAGCCTGCAGCGGGGACCCCTCCTCACACCACACAGGCAAGGCTTTTTATGGTCCCAAGAAAAAACTTATTAGATAATTTTACTGTTGCAACAAAATATATTAAAATGGATCTAAAAAGTATCATTGTTTTTCCTTTCAACCATCTCGGTGTTGCCATTTAAAACCATTTTAAAGGCAAATTCTCAAGTTATTGTTTTATAAATGACTGTCTGTATCTGTGTTTTGTAGTTAAATAAATAAATACGTAAGAAGATATCTGCCACTGCAGCCAAGATGTTAGGCTCTTTAAGACATACTGCACTGCCCTATACACGTGGGAACTGTGGACACAATATCCCGTAGCGCAATGGGACAAGCTGAGGGTGTGCTACAACAACGCATACAGGCAACTTATGCAACGGTTCTCTATTGCCTCCACGATGTTCACCTTACTTCGCCACCGACTAGCCAGCATCCCCAGCAGGACACGAATAAGGAGAACAATCCGTATAAGGACCTCAAGGCGGTTCTGCCACAAATCACAAAGTAATAGCTTTCTATGAAAATATATTTGTTGTTTGGTTCAGTTGTGGCGGAGCGATCCCTGCCTCCGGTACCCATCGTCAACCAGTTTGAGGGCCCGAACTTTGAAATCCACGCAGACCGCTCCGTGACCATGGCCGCAGTGCTGAACCGGCCGGAGGACCACATGATCCAGGGCGGAGGCTTTGAGCAGGGCCGCGGCTTTGAGGAAAACATGCCCAGGAATAACACCGATGCCACTGTGAGTTTTATATCTTACTAGCTGATGTGCATACCCAGTGATGTTCGTTTTATGAATTCTAGTGTAAAGGAAAACTAGGTGCATTTTAAAGCTGGAATTTAAATTATTTTAAAGAAATGAAAAAGTTTTCCTTTTCAAGTATTTGTATCACTTGATTGTGCCATGTCAAATCAGGCGTTCACTTCCACGCCATTCATTCTCACACCCCTTTCTTTGTTGATTACGTACGTCACATTTTCCACACATATTTATTTCAGTTGATTGCGCCATATCTTCCTTGAGCGTTCCGACTTCTTCTACCATTCAAACCACTCTCTAAACACTAGTGGCACTAATAAGAACTGATTTTCCATGAAATGGGTCCAGGAGGGCGATTCTCGTTCTTTTAGCCTTAAGCTAAATGATAGCATTCCTCAACGACTGCTATCGTTTGCGAAAGTCGCTAAAAATAATACAAATTCTTTGGTTTGTTTATTGTTTTTCATGTATAGTTTATTCAGGTTTATGTAAAAGTAATAAAACCAGTTTATGTATGTATTCATTTAAACAAAGTTAACACAATGTTTGCGGGGGTTTTTTAATCAATCTACGCCGTAAAGTGGGCAATTTTTATCACGTTCGCGCGCAAAATTACGTTTCATGTAAAATAGCTATAACTTCTGAACTATTTGTCAAATTTAAATAAAATTTTCTGTATTTTACCTTATTCGAAATCTTTCATTATGATCTGGTCACAAATTTTTATATTTTTGAAGAAACAACTATGATATTTAAGATTAAATTCAGAAATTTTGAAAAAACTCCACTTTTGTCATATTGTCGATTTAGTCATTTTATGCACATTCAACATAGTATATATATATTTTGTAAAATTCACACCACTAAACACTCATATTGTTTGAAAGTATGAAATCGTTGGAAACAATTCCCTTTATGTAAAGGTATATCATAGAATTTACACATGTATCGGGTTTCGCTACGTATTTTGTGTACCGCGCACACACGACATCGCCTTCGTAGATTCTTATTTTTACCAGGGCCTTCAATCTTTTCCAATATATGTTTTCTCATATTCATCGATAGTCTTCCTGGAGGATCAGATTTTGAAGATTTTTTTCGGATACCAGATGTTGATGGTGTTGGTTCCGGGTCTTGACTATTATCTGATGAAATCTGATCAGCCACCCAGTGCTCTGCGATTTCCTTAAAAAATTGTTTATATTTTATTTTCCTTTCTTTTACGGAGTTGTACACAACAAATGAGTTGAATACTGCAAAATTTATTATGTACATCGCCTAGCCTTTTTGTCTATTTAGTGGTTTTTCGTAAAATAGAACAATTTATTTATTTTATTTATTTATGTCTATTCTTGAATACACGTTTTACAAATTATTACAGTGGTTTATATTGCAGTACAGAGAAAAAAAGTACAGAAAAAAGGTATAAAAAATGAAGAACATAGGTTGATATAGGTAAAACTGTGTGTGGGTGATATTTTATGTTACGTGAACACCTCACTAGGAGAACCTGTGCTGAGGTGTTAACGTGTTTGTGATTAAGTGTGACAGGTATTTATGTGTTGTGGTAGAAAGTTATTTATATATTTTTTTTTTTTCACAGACATATATTGAAACATGAAAACACCCATTTATATGTGCGTGTATGTATAATGGATAATTCTTGAAGAACGTGTATAATATTTAATTTTACTTATCATATTTTGGTTATGTTTGGATTGGAATTATAATCTTTTGAATAAAGTGAATATCTTGATTTTTTATCCAGGCTACGATATGATTTTTGAGAAAGTTTGTAGATGTGTTTGTAGTCATTAGTTGTTTCAAAGTAATGGGCATACTGTTAAAAAGTTTGGTTGCGTAGTATTGAAAGTGTCTTTGTCCGTGTGTGGTGTGTGTTATCGGAATGTTCAGTGTTTTATTTGTTGATGACCTGGTTTTTATTATGGCTTTTGCTTGATTTGTAAAATAAAAAAATATAAGATAGGTTTATCTAAAAAGACGCTGTCTGGATTGCATTTAGTTCGGGTTGAATCTTGCGATCATACATAAAGATAGTTGCCAATAAAAATGTGCGGTGAAAAAATGAAGACAATGTTGGTAGTTCTTATTCGAAGTATGATACAGTTAAAAATTTCTTGTTTTTTCTGGGGTTCCCCAAGGATCGATCTTAGGGCCTCTTCTTTTTTCCATTTTCATTAATGACATTGCTGAAGTCATTCTTTTTTCTCGCTTTCTGCTGTTCGCTGACGATCTAAAATTATTTCTTCTAATAAGAAATATTGAGGACTGCCTGCACCTTCAAGCTGATGTTGATAACATTTCAGAATGGAGTCAACGTAACAAGCTTCATTTCAATGTCATGAAATGCGTAGTTCTGACTTTCACCAGAGCATTTAGTCTCACATACCACAGGTACACTATGCTCGGTCATAATCTCAAACGAGTTTCAAACATAAAGGATCTTGGGATTATGTATGAGAATAAGTTGACATTTCGTCCTCATATCGAAGGGGTGTGCCAGTCGGCCTTAAAAATGTTAGGGTTTCTTCTCCGAACCGTCAGAGTTTTTCGGGATACCCGTGCTCTGAAGATTTTATACTTCTCCCTGGTCCGCAGTAGGCTGGAGAGTGGTTCGCTTATCTGGAATCCTCATGAGGTGGGGTGCTCCCTCATGTTGGAGAGGGTTCAAAAAAAGTTTCTAAGATTTCTCTACATGAGGGAGTACGGCCACTATCCATGGCTCTACCCGACGAACTTTCTTCTGGGCATGCTGGGACTTCACTCCCTGCAGCTCAGAAGGGAGGGGTATGCCGCTACCCACTTATTCAGACTGCTGCGAGGCTATATTGAGAACTCAGCCATTTTGGAGCGCGTGAGTCTCTATGTTCCAGATGACTATCGTAGACAACGTCATCATAGATTATTCTATCTTCCTGCCTGCAGAACTAACCTGCCAATGGTTCTCCCGGTAGGAAGGAGTATATTGCTCCTGAACCAAATCTCCTCCGAGATTGATATATTTGGCGTCAGTGAGGAGAGATTCAGAAGGGAAATTCTTCTGATTCTTGAAAGAGTCTCTCCACATTGACGAGATCTTTCACCGCTGCCTGAATTTTTTTTGGAAATTCCACATTTCTTGAAAATTCTTTTTCTATGTATAAATACTTAAAACAATCTTTTGTAAAATTTATATAACCTAATTTCTTATATGTATTAAATCCTAATTTGTAATTGTATAAAGTGACCGAGGGGAATAGGGTCCCATTAGCGCAGTTGGTAGAGCATTGTCCCGGAAAGACAAGGGTCCTGGGTTCGAGTCCCAGATGTAACCGTTTCCTTTTCTGATTTTTCTGTTTCAGATTTTCGTTTAGAAATCACTAATATTGTCTTCAATATTTAAATATTACAATTTGAGGTTTTACTCAATAAAGTTATTCCGAAAAATAAACTATATATATTTAACAAATTTTATGGAAATACCGACCCTAAAAGGATTGATGCACGCTCTACATACATAGACACACTTCACCACATCCTACACATCTGCCGGGATGATGGACGCTACATTGGCTAAAGAATCAACACGGCATAATACCCCAAAAATAAAACCAACAGCTTTTCCGATAATTTGAAGAAGCGTATATAATCAGATTTGTAAAACTTCTACAGCTTCTCTGTGCACGTTATGAAGCGAGGATGGAAGATAGTTGACCACCAAAGAGTCTTTGCTTTAATAAGTCTTGTTTTAGGTCTGTTTTCAGTTGGTGGAAAGCGCCTCCCAACAGGATGTGGGCTACGTGCAGCGCGCGCACATCCTCGCGGCCTCGTGGCGTGCTGCGACCACGCCCCCCGCACCGCCCACTCTCCTCCGCAACCTGCATCGCCTCACACTGCTCTACGTCCTACAGGTAACGTGCAGTATAGCGATGGGTCATGACTCATTTTATTAAGAGCGAGAGCCACGGTACCAGCTCAATAACGTATAAGCAATGAGAATACTGTGTTTGCACGATAAGACTCGCCCGATAAACTCCCCTGGTACGGCTCCCAGCCTATGAATAATCGTATGCCTCTTGTTACCGGTAAGCCGCCTCATAACACGAGATAAATAAGTATTATGTAGTCAGTAGGTGTGCGCACACACGTCCAAGTCCAGATGTCAATAGACTGTAATTCGGATAAGACGTGGGACACGATCACATCTCTGAGTATGTAAAAACAATTAATACATGGATAATTTTAATGGCGCAGTTTTTCTAAAATATCTCTGATAAAAAAGGGTAACCTTTCAATTGACGGTTTACCAGGAGTCGCTCTCTCTCTGGTTTCAATCCTGGGATTGGCTTGCAGCAATTTCATCTAATCTCCTCTTCCCTGTCTTGTGCGGCTCTTTTGACTTGTGCATATGATGAGCAGCGCACGTCCACCAGCAGGTCCTCCAGGTACTCTCGGCGTTTGCGTCTCCCCTAGAGTTGGGCTTATATAGACTATTGAAATCAGTGGCGGCTCGTGACTTTTGGGCGTACTAGAGTGCTAATATTATAAAAAATGGCATTTCTGATGTTGTCATAGCTGAAAATGATTTTTTATTTTTTTTTCGAAAATCGATTTTTTGTATGAAGATTTTCAGGAAATTTCAGTATAGCCGTGCGCCGCACGGAATTCCTGAAAATCTTCATACAAAAAATCAATTTTCGAAAAAAAAATAAAAAATCGTTTTCAGCTACAACAACATCAATTAAGCAATTTTTTGTAATATTAGCACTCTAGTAACCCAAAAGTCAAGAGCCGCCACTGATTGAAATACATAGTTCAGTAGCACGTTCACAGTCCTCCTCACTAGGGACCCTTTTGAGGACTGTAGGTTGTTTTGGCGTTGTTTCAATATGATTTCCTCAGCTTAACCCGGAGGCTGCCGTGCGCATCTATGTTTGATTCAAGATTCCGGGCCCTCGCTGCCGCGCGCAATCATTCGTGATTTTAATTTCATCTTGCGATATCTCGGAACTTTCTGTATAGATGGCGCAAAACTCAGGCTTAAAAAATAATTTGAACCTTTATCTAGCGACATCTCTACACAGATGTGACAAATGATTTTGTTTATATTATGAAAGACCTCGTCAAACTGGAGACTACAATATTTCCCCTCTCAGTGTTTGAATTCCCCGCGCGCGCGTAGTTGTGTTAGTGTATCACGTGGTTCCTTCTTATCTCGACGGTTCGCGAATACTTAGAATCTGCAACGAATCGTGGTTCTAACGTTATTATTTTAACAAATTGTTTTTATTAAGTGGTCATATTTTAAGTGCAAATAAGTTTTGTGGTAATCAACATGTTTTGTTTTTTTAAATGAAATAAGTTGTTATATCCGCCTTTCGAGTGAAAAAGTAATAATATACATTTTATTTTAATTATCTGTGTTTAGAAACTAATTATTGTGTTAATTTGACGTTTTTCCTAATATTTTTTTTGTGTAACCCTCCATCATGGCTCGACGCGACTTGTCTGATGACCAAATAAGAGAATATTGTCTCGATTTTATATCTGTTTAATTCTTTTACTGTACACAACACAATAAAAAATTCAGGTATGAGCTTCCCCGATTATCAGTTATGTGTGATAAGACAAGTAATCGCAAAACACCACAAAAAACTCAACTCTACTCAACTCCTCATTCGTCTCATCATGACACACCATTACGTCTGCTTTCAAAAGAGGTTGTAAACATCAAAACAATCCAAGCCATACAGAGCCTGCCATGTTTGTGCGAATACAAAACTTAAACAAAGCCGCAGAAAAATGGCTCGATATGTGTTCCCAGTGTAATGTGGCATTGTGTATTCATTCTTGTTTTAAAGTCTACCATTCGAATAAAAACTATTAACATAAATAATACGATAAGAAACTGTAAATAAAAGTTTAATAAATAATGAAGTTTAAAACAATAATATTATCGCAATTGTATCGTGAGAAATTTAATGGTGAGCCGTTGCAGAGGTCCCGCTTCGGAGACGTGAATACTGATATTACTATAGTATGTCTGTATGTGTTGGTGAGATTACTGATTTGATAATGGCGGCGGGTCGAAGTTTGTTGATGTTTCATAGATAGTTTTTATTCATCAAATAATGCATCAATTCATAAAGATATCTTGCTTAGACTTTTATAAAGTGTAACGTAAACAAGTTTTTTTTGTTTTGGTAATAATTTAGTATCTCTAAGTGCTGAGGATAATAAATAATGAGGCGATGTAAAATATTCTAAAAATCCTTGGCGTGGGAGTTACCTTGTCTTTACTTTCGGGCAGGAAAAGGGTTAATGTTTGTCAACCTCATTTTCATATTTGTTGATTTCATCATCTACATCTTTTAAATTTCTTTTGGAATGGAATATATAATTTCGTACCATGAAATTTATGGTTTTTCTGGCCAAAAGACGTATTTAATTTTGGGAAGTTAAGTAGATTTGAGGTTTTTGATCAGTAAAGTTTCAATTTGGGAAGCGTGTTTGGGTACTGCCGCCCCCCCGTGAACAATTTATAGGATAATCAACACCTCTGCCATTTTTCTCCCCGTGTGGTTTGCTACGTTTGGTGACTTAGCAGGGGTGCCCGGGTTCATCAGGTGAGGTGTGTTCAGGATGCGCCTGCCCACTAGATGCGTGGCGTGCCAGATGGGGAGAACTGTTACCACTCTATCTGGTCTCTCGACCCACCGGCCTTGCGCCGCAGTGGGAGGGATTTATCCATACGGCCGTCACTCTTGGACACCCTGATCCTGTGTGGGGTTAATGTTCTTTGAATTTGATTGTGGCATTCTATCGTCCATGATTGCATATTGTTGACATTGTTCTATAATTATTATTATTATTCATTTAGCAAATTCAACCAAATTCAATATTGAAGGTAACAATAACCTCAATACTAAACTACTGTACGGATTGAAAATAAAAATGCTAATGTACCTATGTATACCAGATGTTATTTTTGTTTAATTTTCAACATAATTTTTCAGTAATTATTCTGTTTAACATAATACTGTTTCGCTCCTGTGAACCACTGTAAACATAAATCATGCATATTGTAAAAGCCTTTTACGGCGTCTAAATAAATAAATAAATAAATAAACATCTCCGCACACAGCCTCTGCTAATGCCTTCCCTGCCGTTGCAGTTGTTATCTTCTTCCAAATCATATTTTTCAATGCGAATTATACTTTACAGGAGGAATGGCCCAAACTGGAGAAATCACTCCAAACGGACCTGTGCACCAGCGTGGAGAGTTGCGCGGGGGCCCTGGAGAAGGCCGGCGGGCCGGGGGCGGCGCGGAGACTGCACTACCTGCTGCGCACAGCCGAACACCCCTGGCACCACCCCACGCTGCGTCTCATCATGGAAGGGGGGGAGCCTCAGCCGCAGATGGAGCAAGGTGAGATACGCAGTCCTATTTATTGTTAGGTTAGGTTAGGTGGTATAATAAAAAAGTGGTCTGAAGAAGTGAGGTTAGTAGTCCATAACGGAGTGCTTATATAATTCAATTAAATTTATTATTTAAAAACATTACATTTAGCTTCATTGATGCTAAATACGTCAGTATCCGAATTGATTCTGTTCAACAGCAAGATTGCTCTCCCCACCGGCATGACCATTGGCAAGTTAGTCCTGCAGGCCGGGAGATAAAACAGTCTGTGCTGTCGGTGACGGAGATAACCATCGGGAACATAGAAATTAATGCTCCCGTTATAGCCTAGTTTTCAAACCATCCAAAAACCAATCTGAAGAAATGTGTAGCAATGTGTACATCCCTTCTGACTTGTTCATTCCGAGCATACCCAAATATTATAGATACATTTACCGGCTCAAGTTACACCTGTTGTGTTAACCGTTAAAATTGTTCATTTCTACACCATCGGAATCTAGTTCCAGTAAAACGATTAGAGCTAAGTGCAATCCATAAGTGTGACTGTTATCCACGGACTCTGTGCAGAAAAAATTGCTCTTAATTCAAATTTAAACTCAGCATTTATAACCTAATATCAGTGATCCGCGTAAAATTAACTGTCACTCATGTTTTGACAGCTGTGATTGGGTGTAATCGCCGCCATTTCTTCTGCCGCCTTATCATTGGCTTACTGCTGTTGCTGCTCACTCCTATTGGCCATGACTGAGGTAAACAAATTCCAAAAAAATTGAATAACTTGTAATGCCTCCTAAGAAGCTGCAGTCTGAGGACTCCGAAATACTGAAGCATATCGACTTAAAACTTGACAGCTTTCAAATGTCTTTTAAATCCGAAATAAGGGACCTCAATAGACTACATGTCAAAAAAAATCGATGATTATGAAGGAAAACTAAAAACAATGGACCTGGACCTTAAAGAAGAAAAAACAAAATCAGTTAGGCTCGAAGGCGAGATTGCGGAGCTTACGAAAATAGTTAACCACCTAGACAAAAGGAATAATAACCACGATCAACAGCTGCTCGAAAACAACATCGAAATATTCGGCATCTCTGAAAATACCAACGAAGACATTGCCGACACGATTATTAAAATTGCGACCAAAGTGGGACAAAAGATAAACAGAGAAGACATTATTTACGCCAGCAGGGTAAAAATACGCCTACATCCTCTACCCGATGGGTCCGGACTTGCTACCCCTCGCGATACCCGCCCCCGAAACATTGTGGCCAAACTTGTTAGCAAGAAACTGAAGCCGGAGGGAAAATATTTATTAACGACCAACTCACAAGAAAAAACAAATATCTGTTACGTTCCGCGAAAGAGTTTAAAATCGCTAACAATTTCAGTTTTTTATGGGTGCGAAACTCCAAGATATATATAAGGAAGAACGATACCTCTCCCGCAATCCTAATATCTGGCCTGGCTCAATTATTAAACTTGTTATAACTACAAAACCCTCTACCTTGTCTACTTACTTCTTTTATAACTCATTAAATCATAATTATCCATCCTTTACTCCCACGCTCACAACACATCACAACAACACACTCATTCTATCCATAACACTCGCTAAAATGTTTAACAATCATACCTACACACTTGCACATTCAATATATTATCAAGCGTTACACTCGCCTAATGCATATCCCAGTGGACTTGTGACAGATGGTAATTTACTTCGCTCTCTTATGTCCGAAAAATTAATAATTTTTTATCAAAACGCGCGTGGCCTTTGCACTAAAACGAAAGAGTTTTATCATAATGTTTTGTCAAATGAATTCAATATAATTTTAATTACTGAAACATGGTTAGTAGACAGCATATCTGACAACGAGCTCTTTGACCCCAGGTATAATATTTACAGAAAATATAGAGACACGCCCCTAACGGGTAAAACCAAAGGAGGTGGTTTCGCAATTGGTATAAAAAAAGAATTTACTGTTCACTCGCGCGAGTCGTGGAGCTCGGAAGCTGAAGACATTTGGATTTCACTAGCATTAAAATGCCCAAATCGCCGTAAATCCAATATTCACATCTGTTGTTCGTATTTACCCGGAGTCGGTCCAAAGCTATCAAATACTCAGCGTTTATCCTTTCTCAACAGTCATACGTCCAGAATTTCCGACTTAACCACAAACTATCCAAACGATATATTTCTATTAATTGGCGATTACAACATGCCTAACATCATCTGGAACACCGCATATCATCCCCGTGGTACTGACATCTGCTCCACCACCCTCCTTAACTGTCTATCTTATTCGGATTTAAAACAATACAACCACATTCCAAACAGGTACGGTAGAACACTTGACCTAGTGCTCTGTAACACCACAGTCTGCGTCTCTCCTGCCGACTCTCCTCTGGTTCCGGAGGATGCACATCACACATCCTTAATAGTTGAACTCAATATTTACGCCCCCACAACCACTTCCTCACCCCAGACGTTCAAGTTATTCAATAAAGTCAACTATGACCTAGTCAATGACGCTCTGTCAAAAACTGACTGGTCTTCTGTTTTAAACGCACAGGACGTTAACACGGCGGTTAACAGCTTTTACCTAATCATCGACGCCTTGATAGATGACTTTGTTCCAAAGAAAGTTCTGAAACCAACCAATTTCCCAACGTGGTACTCATTGGCTCTTATTAAGGGGGTATTTGCAAAAACCGAAATAATATTTCGGGGCGGAGAAGAATGAAGTAAGTCGGAACGGGGAACACGCCTCGTGCGCTGGTCAACCCAGTTCGAAGTTAGAGCAGCAATGAAATTCACTAGATGGTACCCATGAGTAAGGTTTGAACATAAAACGCTTAATAATGAGCGTCTTTCAAATAAAGTTTATTAAGGTGAGTATGCATTTTTTAGGTAAATTTCGATAGAAGAATTGCAGAAAGAGCTCATGATTTTATGAGATTTAGATGAGATTATCAGATTTCTATCAAACTTCTTTGATAAATTATCGATATTATCAACTACACTGCTAGACGGTAGGCAGTACCTTATGACTCGTAACCGACGTGTTCTTCATTGACAGATGTCAAAACAATACGGTATTTATTTTCATAATATCTGATCATAATTATATCTGAATATATTGGCAAGATAAATAAAATATCGGTCATTTTCAATATTTATTATTATTTTTTTGCAAAAAAGTTACATAAAACAAATAATTATGTAATGTGAAAAACATAAGATTCAATTTTTTTATATAAAGGCCATCATTTATTATTTTATCAGTTATAAAATAATTTACATAATAATTTACTAGATGTCATTACAAAACAAATCAATAATATAATCGTTCCCAATCAGCACGGCTTTATCATAGATAGAAACACTTTAAGTAACTTAATCATTTATGAAAATTATATAACTGATTCCCTTATCCACACGCATCGGGTGGATTCGATATACACTGATTTTTACAAAGCTTTTGATATAGTTAGGAGACATATTCTTGTGTATAAACTAAGTCTTTTGGGCATTAAAGAAACCTTATTGATATGGATCAACAGTTATCTTAGTAAAAGAAAGCTTTGTGTTAAAATAAATTCTGTAGAATCTTACATCTTCGAATCCATATGTGAAGTTTCCCAAGGATCTCACCTCGGACCAACTGTTTTTATTATTTATAAATGACATTGTTGGTGTATTTAAAGATGTACAAGTTCTGCTCTTCGCTGATGATTTGAAAATATATAGAATGATACGTACTATAGAGGATTGCCATATTTTGCAATCTAATTTGGATGAATTGTAAATTGTATCATTGGTGTGTGATCAAATAATTATTTCTTAATATTCAAAAGTGCCAAGTTCTTCGTTTTCGTAAAATCTAAAGTCATGTTACTTATGAATACTCTTTAAATAATGTACTATTGACATCAGTCGCTTAGATCAGCGACTTGGGGGTTATATTTGATGAAAAGTTAACATTTACTCTTCATGTAAATGATATAATAATGTTTGGTTTCATATGCAGAACAGCGAGTGGTTTCAAGTCACTTGAATGTTTGAAAACATTGCACACTTCTTTAGTAAGAGCCAAGTAGAGTATAATTCGCCTTTTTGATCCCCATTGTATAAAACACTTTCTGACAATATAGTAAGGGTACAGCACATATTTTTAAGATTTATTAACTTTAAACTGAATATTCCAATTCAAAATATTATCTATGTCCTTTTGATGAAACAACTTAACAATAACGCTGTCAGATAAGCGGATCATCTCTGAACTTGTAATATTAAATAAAATTATTAACCTGTCCGGTGGTATGACCGTACAGGTACGGTGAGAAAAAAATTCCTCGTAAGGAGTATGACCGTACCCGTACGGTTGCGCCTAAAATTAATTAATTATTGAATTTCTTCTGGAAAACCGATAGTTACTGCTATCTAGGGACAATTTGTCATAACTTGCAAAAGTTTTTAGCGATTTAGGTACATTACCAACGGAGTTATTCACAATTAAAATATTTCGTGACGTCACCGTCTGGTAGTCGGTGGTAAACAACATTTTTATTGCGAGCGACGTCTTTTGTGAAGTGAAATTTGTGGTTTTTGTTTGTTTTTACACTGAATTACCTAATCATCTTGCATTAAAAATTACCTCACGTGTTTGGATGTGAATATTTATTAGATATATTATACCGACAGTATTTGTTTTCAGTTTGAATATAGTTTTTGACAGTTTGAACAAAATTCAATAGTGAATCTGAGTGCTGTGAACTATTATTATTATTCTGAAATATTATTCGTTATACTGTTATTATCATTGACATTTTAATATTTTAGGTTATTAATAATTTGGACAGTGTTTTACTGTGATTTGACTTTGTGATTCGTATTGATAACTTGTTTAATTTAAATATTTTACTCTTATAAAAAATGGTTAACCCTTTAATTGAACAAGACATTGCTGATATTTTAATCGAAAGTGAAGATGAAGATCTTCATGATTTGCCAATACATTCGGATAGCTCATCCGACGAATCTGATACATCTGATGAGGATAAAACTCTCCCTAGTTGTTCAACATCCAAAAAGAGCAAAGTTGATCATCGTAAATGGGATCAGGGTAAGTTTACGCCCATTATTCATGAATTCGATTCAACTAACTGAAATGAAGTCTTTGAATTCGAACAATCTCATGGCTCTGAAATGGCACGATAGAAGGGATGTACTTATGCTTAGTAACATACATACAGATGCAATGATTGTTACTGATAAAATTGACTTCTCCACGGGAGAAAATAAAATAAAACCAGAGGTAGTTTTAGATTATACCAAGAATATGGGAGCTGTTGACAAAGTGGACCGCATATTGGGCTTCGCAAGCAGTTTCAGGAAGTCTCTAAAATGGTATAAGAAAATTCTCTTCAGATTGATAGATATTGGAACACTAAATGCTTTCTTTTTGCATCGTTTGAAAATGCAAAAGGTTTTATCATTTAACGAATTCCGGGAAAACTTAGTGTCTCAAATGATCGAAAAATATCACACGCCAAGGCCGGCATCATCTGGAGGAAGGAGAGTAGTGGATCAACCAACTCGCCTTTTAGGGAAACATTTTCTCCGTCTTGTACCAGAAACTGCAGCCCAAGGTAAGCGAACTCAACGACAACGCCATGTGTGTAGACAAACAGCAGTTCAAGCTCAAAAAAGAAGTGACATGAAATATATGTGCACCGACTGCAATCTTGCGTATATCCATGTTTCGAAGACTACCATACGAAAAAGCAGTATTAGATAGTGAAGACATTTTATTCCTAAGATAGTGTACATAATAATTAGATTAGTGTTTTTGTTATCGTAATTATTGACTGCATATACATTGTGTACCTATGTTGAATTTTTATAATGAAAATACAAAAGTATAAGTGTAAATAATAATTGTATATGTAAGTGTATGAAAAAAGTTGTTCTTCCCCCCTTGATCCCCTTGGCATCATTAAAATTGTGGTAAGTGAATCTGATTTTTATTAAGTAAAAACAAAAATCTGCTCCGATTTCGATGGTTGGCGATTTCTGCAAAATTTTTTAAATTTTTTCCTTCTAAATAGTTTAGTATTTGTTTTTTCGTGCTAGTTTCTAAGGATTTTTTACTATTTTTTTATACTCTACGAGGTGGCATTTATTTTTTTCTATATTTTGATTGTTGAAAAAACTCCCTCCAGCGGGACCGTTTTCTTTCCAGAAACTCACCACCGGACAGGTTAATAATTGCATTGACAACCTTGAAATTCTCACCAAAATAAAATTTTACGTACCGACCAGAAATTTGAGGCAAAGTGCTACCGTTTTCTTTGCCAATTTTAAAACCAACTATGAAGCTCATACACCAATAAATATACTACATCATTTTGGCAATATATTTGGAAATATTTTATACATGTTTAAAGATACCGTATTAGTTATAAAACGATATATTTTTAATCACTTTACTTAGATGTATGAATTCATGACTCCGTAGTGAATACACTTTTATTTTTATATTTCTGTCTTTCTTGATACATATTTTGCTTTCCATAATCCACACTATTAATTTTAATTTACTTCATCATAAAACATTATTTATTGTACACTATGTACCTAACACAACTGTATTACTTGTTACATATTTTTGTAAAAGCCCATTAGGGCGTAATCATTTTTGGGAAATCGACAGTTTACATTTAATCAGTTTGTACATAAGTATTATGTGGTAAAATAAAACCAATTATGGATTTCCTCCCTGTGACTTTAACTGGGACAGCATAATATGGAATAAGTTATTTAAATTTGTTAGAAAGAAATATGAATTAAAAAATTATATAAAACAAAAGATTATATAAAATGAAAAATTTACAAAACAATTCATTTACAGCCATGGAGAGAGGTGGTGGATATAAATCAAATAACAATTGAGATATAAACAATAGAGACATAAACATTATTCACAAAACATCAGAGAAATATTCTTTTATGGACCTCTTGTATTTGGTAAGTTCGCCACTGAAAATATCAACCTTAAAATGTACAACACGTCTCACCACAGGTCACAATCTGACGGGGTCATAGTTTATGCCAAATCTAACCTCACACATACAGTATCTGAAATTTCACTCGACCATGCAAATTGCCTTAATATCTCAATCGACAACTTAAATATTCTTGCCATATATCGCTCCCCTAAGCCCAACAATGTCACCCCTTTTCTATACTCTCTAGAAAAACTTATTAATGAAAAAACCAATGATCTCATCATAATCGGTGACATCAATATAGACATCCTAAATGAATCCAGCCCCCACACTACAAATTACTTAAACCTAATGGCACTACATGGCCTTATACCCTATATCAACACACCTACACGAGTCACCCTCACTACTAAGACATGCATAGATCACATTATGGTTAGATCAAAGCGAACTGCTAACTCAGCTGTATTCGAATCCACTGTAACTGACCATTACTCTACCATTCTTGAACTACACAACACTAAATCATCTCCCCCTAAGCCCAGCAATCCTTCCCATAAAACTGTTGTAATGGATCATCTGATGAAGAATCTTAAAGAAGAAAAATGGGAATCTATCCTGCTTTCTGAAAACGTCAATGAAGCCCTAGAAAATTTCTCTGCATCACTAACTGCTCACATTAATCACGCTACTTTCCCCATTATAACGCCATCCAACAAAAAAAAGAAATTAAAACCATGGATTACAAATGGTCTTATCTTCTGTATACGCAAAAGAGACAGACTCCACAAACAAGCCCTAAACAACCCAGACCCCCAACTCTTGCGCTTCTATAAAAAATATCGTAACATTTGCAATAATCTAATAATAATAACTAAGCAAAACTATTATAAAAAAAAAATTGAAGAATCAGGATATGACAGTAAAGTAATCTGGAACGTAGTCAATGACATCTCAGAAAACAAAAAAACCTCACTCAAAATTCAATCACTCGTTATTAATGGGAAAAATATCCAAATCCATGATGACCCAAAAACCCTAGCCGATCATTCCAATCATTTTTTCAGTAACATCGGTACGAACTTAGCCAACAACATCCTGAAAGTGACCAACAAAACACAAAAACTCTTTTCCCCACGGGTAAGACAACAGAACTCTCTTCACCCCGAATTCACTCTAGCCCCAACCTCCACTAAAGAAATTGTTGACACAATCCTCACCATTAAAACAAACAGTGCTGCTGGTAATGACAATATTTCTCCCTACATAATAAAACACATAGTTCACTTAATTACCAAGCCGTTAAAACATATCATTAATCTAAGCTTTAAAAGCGGTTCCTTCCCTCACCAACTTAAACATGCAATGGTTATCCCAATACATAAAGGTGGTGACAAAACAAATATAGAAAACTATAGACCCATTTCCTTGCTAAGTGTCTTGTCGAAAATCATTGAAAAAATCGTTATAAGTAGGCTTGTCTCCCATTTAGAAACCCAGAAGATTCTCTCGCCTAATCAGTTTGGATTTCAAAACAACCTAAACACAGAATCTGCAATCTTAGACTTGACTGATAAGATCACTAACAGCCTGGATGAAGGCGATTCCTGCTTAGCCATATTCTTAGACTTAGCCAAAGCTTTTGACACGGTTTCCCACCCCATACTTCTAAAAAGGCTAAGTCAAATAGGTATTCGAGGTAGAACTCTTAACTGGTTCTCATCATACCTAACTGATAGATCGCAAACGGTGAAAATTAACAACATAGCTGTAAGTAACCCTTTACCTATCCAATTCGGAGTCCCACAAGGAAGTGTCCTAGGCCCTATTCTGTTCCTCATTTATATAAATAAACTCTGTAACCTTCCCATAGCCGGAAAACTAATATCTTTTGCAGATGACACTGTTCTTATATCCCGACACAAAAACTGGAAAGGAGCATTCGACATAGCTCAAAACGACATAGACCTTATAAAAAAATGGTTAGATGATAATCTCCTTACACTTAATGCTGGAAAAACAAAATTCTTAACCTTCAGTCTGTCAGCTGCAACCCAACCTACCAACAACCAGAAGATAATAATTCACTCCTGTCTGAGAACTTGCTATTCCTGTAATTGCCCAGCTCTGGAACAAGTCACTCACATAAGATACCTGGGGGTCATCATTGACCAACATCTTCGTTGGGATCACCACTTGGCCAGTCTAACCCCACGCATCCGCAAGCTCTCTTATGCTTTTAGAAATCTAAGAAATATCCTTACTACCTCAACTCTTAAAACTGTATACTACGCTCTCTGCCAATCCCTACTAGCTTACGGCATTATAATCTGGGGTGGTTGTGCACAATCTACCATTGAACCTCTTCTAAAAGCCCAAAAAATGGTAATACGTGTCATTAACAAGCGACCGACAAGATACCACTCCACTCGACTCTTCATAGAGTATAAGGTCTTAAATATACGACAACTCCACCTAAAATTTTCGCTAATACATTTCCTGTTCAAATATAAAAACAAAACTCTTTGAAAACACAACTACACAACCAGAACAATATCCAACGGTCACTTCAAAGTACCTTCACTACATACCACGTTAGCTCAAAGACAATTTTTCTTCCTAGCTCCTAAAATCTTTAACCTTATCCCTGAAAACCTAAAAACCGCGAATCAACCCCATTCATTTAAAAAACAAATTACGAAATGGATCCTTACACACGGAATACATTACAATTACAGTACCCATTCATTCTACACTCTATCAATTTAATCACCTTTCAGACAAAACATAAATTATTGTAACACATAATACATAATCATATAATACATAATAAACATAAAATACATAACATAACATAATCCTTATTCCCTAACTTAGCGGTATATGTAGTATGTAAATAAATAATTAGCATGATATATTTACTAATAATTTGAGTAATTCTTATAATCTTGTAATCTTCTTATAACTTCTTCATTCTCTTCTTGCTACCCTAACTAGCTCTTCACAATTTTTATTATTTTTTTTTTCATATCATAGTAATGTATAGATTCTATTCAAACTGTAAAATTCACCCGCCATAACACAGGGTCATCCCTAGCATGGAGGGTGAAATATCACAAAAACTATATGTACCCTCTAAGTCTTGTATTAATAAAATAAAAATAAAAATAAAATAAAATAAATAATACGCTATTGTAATTATTGCATAGTCTGTTCAGGCAAGAATTCTGCTTAGAGTTCGTTTTGCTTTGATCAACCCTGAACAGGACACAAGAGCGTGTTGAACGCGCAGGTACATTGAATGGAATCTTGTTTAGCAACTCTGGGCATTGAATATTATTGTTAACTACTTTATACAGGAATAGTGCATCCTTATGATGCCTCCGTACACTCAAGTATGAAGCTGCCTCTGCATAATTATTAAATCTTACAAATGACTTGTAACAATAACATTAATATAAAAAAAACTAAAAAAAATATTCAATCAACTAGCATTTCGTCGAAATCTAAACGACGCTTTCCTAATTGACGTTCTTTACATACTATTGCGTCTAAGATATATGAAGGATCACGAACATTCATAGACCTTGTGACTCGAGGATCGATAAGCTCGGGAAGAATGTAATCCATATAAAAATTGGTTAATTTAATAAGCATTTTTTCTTCCCAGAACTTGTCATCTCGAAGTATCCGCTCAACTTTTAGAGGGAAGTGTGAGCCAGTCCATACGGCAAAAATGCAATGACTTTTATTACTAATGTGTAATTGGCCCTGCACCTGGAAATACCAATCGTGATTTTGGTTTACGCGATATTTTTCGTTGTCTAATTTCCAAAACGTTATTTTTTTTTTTCAATTGCGTCTTCAACAGACATACTCTTTGCAGAAGATGGGCATTTAATTTCGACGATACAGTTATTACCGGACAGACCATCAGGTGTAGCTCCAAAAAAACAATGTTCAGTGTCTATAAATAAGCCACTCTGTTCAATAGTTAAGGAATTCTTGTTCACATAACTGCCGAATCGCGATTGGCTCATTTATTTTCCCATATTTAATTGATTCAATATTTTGCAAAGAACGTCCATATAGTAAAGTTTTAACTAATGGCGCACAACTAATCATTCTTCTCTTACAAATCTTACCAAACCACGACGCTGTTAAAAGATTTCGACGCCTTTCTAACCATTCACCACTCTCAGACTGTAAAATGGTTTCCCTTTCAATTCGCCGACGTTCTGGGGAAGAACATTGCAAATCTTTGAAAAACTGCCTTTTTGCAGCATCAAATGATATATTATCCATATCCGGCTTTTGACATGCATCACCAAATTCGGAATCTGGTTTTAAAGAATTTAGTGTTTTATTATTTTTTTTTTGTTTTGTACTTATAATTTTGGTTACTAAGTTTTCTACGTTTATTTGCTTCAAAACTTTTCAAGACATTTCGCGGGCTGCTATCAAAAACCGTTTTATGGAGAACATAATGTGGCCGTTTTGTATTAAACGCAACAACAGATGCTGCGCACCTCCCAGAATAAGACTGTTTTGTTGAAAAATTTATTCTTTTCCCACCTACCATTTTGGCGACAACGCTGTTATATGATTCCGCAATATTGCTATCGACGTTATATATTAAGCTGCGGGAATTTGAAGCTAAACGCGAACAAAGTTGGGAGAGTTTAGAAAATAAGTTGCACATTTTTAAATCTTGAATGTAGTTTTTCTCATCCACATGCTTACAGTAATAGTCGTCACAGGTAGCGTGGTCGCCAAACACATGTTTAATGCTATTTAGAATATCTTTATTTAAATTCCCGACTTTGGTATCCATCAAACAATTTTCTGAAATCCTATATTTAATAGCAGATGTGATTGATCTACGCAAGCGGAGTAATCTTTCACTGATAATTTTGCGTAATCGTATAGGGTACTTATATGTTTAAAACAGTTATTACTTTTTCAGAATTTTTCTCAGGCGACATCGGTCCTTCCGACATCGGTCCTTCCGACATCGGATTATTGATATTTTCAGTATTTTCCTGATGAAATAAAAACAATATTAGAAAAATTATGTTCATTCACTTTTCAATTCATTTTTTGCATTAGACGAGTATATACAAGTGTATAAATTACCTGTTGTAATATAGGTAGAGATGGTATATCGCTAAGTCTAGAAGCAAGCATTAATTGCACCTCTTTTCTGTGTTCTTTATTCTGCCTCTTGATTTTTTTCACCCTGCTTACTAGCGAATACCTGTTCTTCTTTTCTTTGTTGCCCATTCTAAACAATTAGTAACCTCTGGAAAAAAGATTTAAGGATTATATAGGTCGCTTTTTGTATTTATTTGTAGATGATGAACGTACCTACATAATAATAATAATATTTGGCTAATTTATATAGCGCCGTTTTCGTGAGAAATCACCTCAAGGGCGCTGTAAATGCTGTACATGTTAGAAGTAACGACGCGCTCTGTCAAACTAATCATTTGATACGTTTATGTATATATATATTTATGTATATTTATATATATTTTGTGTATATATTGTTTATATGCGTGAGGATGCGTCATATGGGTGTATGTATACATGTGTTGTTATATGTATATAGGTATGTCTGCTGCTATATACACATGTGTGCTTGCATGCACACATATTAAAAATTATATATATAATTATGTACATTTTTACAATCTAATGCTAATTTACTTCTCTTTCCTTTCTAATTTCTCTCTTCTACTTTTTATTAAAATTTTTCCTAAATTTTAACTTCATCTATAGTTACTTATTTCATATGTTTACACTAGATTTCATATTTCATACAAGGTAATTACACTCAATTGGTCACCATGAAACAGGCAGCCGCCTAGTATGGTGATTCATTATATCTACTTTATGTAAATTTCAAAATAATGTAACATGTATTAAATAAATAAATAAAAAATCCGAGATGTCGAAACATATCAAAAAAGTTTAACTATCGTGTTAATCAAAAGCGATTTTATTAGTGACAGTGTTATCCACTAATTCCATTTTGATCTTGCCTAGTTAATCCAAAAAAGTTTATAACCTGTGTTTTTTTTCAAACTAACTACCACACCTATAAATTGACGGCATAATCTGGGTTATAAATTTGAGAATGTTGTCTATTTATTTGGGGATTCCGTATCAGTAATGAAACGAACTCTTCACAAACACTTGAATTATTGAAATATAAGAGAATACCACTCCTTAATAAAAAACTCATTTTATTTTATCATAATTTATTAGATAAATTATTGTTACAAATAATATAACTATACAGTTAATAGCAAATTAGAAATTTATGCAAAAGCACAGTAGTGCGTGAATAAATAAAACTAGGAATACGATTCTAGTGAAGGGGCACTCTCTAATATTCTGTGCCGCTGGTTGTCAGCCAGCTGGCCAAGTGTTGCATAAAACGAGATTTATAGTAAAAAAGTCAACTTGGGCTAGAAATGATACATAATAACATAGCGACTAACCTTTAGTGTGATCTCTTTTCTTATGTGCCTACACATGTGCGTATTTATTTTTTGTAAAATGAAACGTGCTCTCACGTCGAACTCACCTCGGTTACTGAAGATAAATAACTTGCGTTGTGATTTATATAATGCGGTGATACAGTGAACAATATCTTAGTATTAAAAAACTGTTTTTATTTATTTAAGCATTGTTTTAATGCTTTTCAAAATAATTTTATTTTCTCATTGTTTAGACGACATTGACGTGGTGATAATGTATTTATTTAAAATTCTTCTGTATTTAGAATTAAAGGATATAATCGAACTTAAAGCTATTTTTAGAGGTTCTGTAAATATTTTTTTACGCAATTGTTTTAAACATTTTAAAGCGTTTTGTTTTCTCATTGTTTAGAAGAATAAATTATCTGTTCAAAACATAATATTATTTTCTTATAAACAATATGGAAATTTGCTAAAAACTGCGTCAAAAACCGCAATTGTGCTGCGCTTGCGGTAACATCCCCTTAACATTACAAAAGAAAAGCTGAAGTTCTTTCGAGCCTGGAAATGCCACAAGAACCCACTAGATTACCAAACCTTTTCACTGCTCCGAAAAAGACAAAAGAAAATCGCTACTCTCACATACCACAATTATATTTCACACTTAGAACATGCCATACAAAATAATACAAAAAAATATGGAGCTTTGTCAAAACGCAAAGAAAATCTCCCTACATGTCGGAACACCTAACATACTCAATTGCACACAACAGTAAGGAGATCACTGACCTGTTTACTGACTATTTCTCTACCGTCTTCACTTGTTGACGCAACAATCTTCCTTTAACATTGTCCTTGATATTTTCCCATCCTATTACCTACAAGTACCTGTCATTATCCGACAATATCCACGTTTGTGTGACATTTACAACAATCAACTTAACTGTCAAATGAGTTAATGATGAAGCCGGTTTGAGGAACATCTCTTTATGATCAGTGCCTTTATTGATATCAACTCGGGGTAGAATACCTACTGTGCAGTGAATATATTCAGTTCCCATCAGTGTGTTTCTTACCCAACCCAGATGTTGTGGAAGTTGCGTGCAATAAATCATCTCCTGTGAGTGAAACCAACCAGCAACATCGTTGACAAACATCAAAGGGGTAAGTCGGATTCCTTCCTTACTCCCTGTTCACCCTCTCTAACCATCGTTGTGTCAACTTCAAGTTCACAACTAATTTTACAGTCCAGTCTTGATTCGCCTTGCGATTACATTATTTGGTCCATTTCGAGCAGGATTGAATTAGAAATTAAATTCATTAGATTCAAAATTATTATTGTCGTTGCGTATTGGCTGTTTTCTGTGTAAAATCATTATTCTTACAAATTAATGAGCAAAATGGCAGATAAGAAGGTCTCTATATTGAAGGCTCGTAGAGATCGTATGTTAGCAAGAATTCAAATTACACATCAATTGATTCCTTTTTAGACCAAGATGAAAAGAAAAGGGAAATCTTTTCAAGCCGTTGTGACAAAGTGTCTGAATGGCTAGAAGAAATAGAATCATTACATAATGAAATCGAAGCTATATTAATCGAATCAGACAAGGCAGACGATTGTTCGGAGATTACCACAGTTTCCGGGGAATTGGATGTCTTGTATTTTTAAATTTTATCTGAAAAAGAAAACCGTAAGAATTTAACCATTAAATTAGAATCAAGTTCTGCAAATAATATTAACAACTTAAATCTACCCGCAATTCAAATCACACCTTTTGATTCCAATATTAAAAATTGGCATAGTTTTCATGCATTATTTGTGAGCTTGGTACACAATAATGCGATGTACACAGACATTGAAAAATTCCACCATTTAATATCGTTACTGCGGGGAACCGCATTGAATTTAGTAAAAACATTACCTTTAATTGCCGAAAATTATCCAATAGCTTGGAATATTCTACTGCAGAAGTATGAAGATAGTAGATTATTATTTATATTTTATGTAGACGAGATGATGAATTTTAAACCGTTACCTAATGAATCGATAAACGGATTAACACATCTCTTAAATACTTTTCAAGAGAATTTATCTGCCTTGAATGCAATGAAACATGAAAACTTATTTAGTAAATTTGTTGCCCACATAATTGTACGATGTTTGGATCAAGACACCAGACGACAATTCGAAACTTCACTTATGCGAACACAATTACCGGAGACATCTCAATCATTTGAATTTTTACACAATCAAATTAGAATTCTTGAAGCATCAAACCCAATAACTACGAACATACCTAAACTAAAGGCGTCGGTTGCGAGAAAGTCCTTATTGACTGCAAGTCCTAGCTCTGACTTGTGCTCTATATGCAGAGAAAATCACTCCATTTATAAATGTACTAAATTTCATGAAATGTCTCCAATTGAAAGGAAAAATCGGATTAAAGAGTTAAATCGATGTTTTAACTGTTCAAAGTTGCATAGATTCGGTGAATGTAAAACACAGTCTAACTGTAAAATTTGCAACAAACGACACCATTCTATGTTGCATTTTGAAACACCCTCAACGGGTGAAAATGTGACTACCACGTCATTGACTGCAGTCACAAGGTCAAACGAACATGTGAATAAAGCACACACTGTACTATTGAGCACAGCAGTTGTTCACATGCAAAATAAATTCGGAAAGTATGTACCTATTCGAATTATTATCGATAACGGGAGCCAAGTCTCTCTTATAACTCAGGGCTGTGCCAAGAGGCTAGGTTTATCTATACGAAAATATAAGATTCCATTAAATGGATTAGGACAGACAGCTGTCAACTCATGCACTGGTATAACATCATGTGTTATCAAACCTGTTAATCAGCAAGCACCTACGTTATCCGCGACACCCATAGTGATTCAGGAAATTACTTCATGGATGCCATTTGTGGCACTGGATAAAAGTGTGAAATCGCGATTTCTCAATTTAACGTTGGCCGATCCAAGTTTTGATCAGCCGGGTCAAATAGATTTTCTACTCGGCGCCGATCTGTGTCCAAATATTTTGGATGATCAATCGCATATCGTTCGGGGTAACCCTAGTGCTTTAAATACAGTTTTTGGCTACATTATTCTCGGGAAAGTTGGATGTCAATCAACCGATTCATCGCCAATGTCACTTTTGACATTGTCCGACATGTCATTAAATGATACAATGAAAAATTTCTGGGAAATTGAAGAAGCTCCGGTCATTTCTGAATTGAACCCCGATAATACCAAAGCGGAAGAAATATTTCAGAAGGAGCATTACAGACAGACAGATGGAAGATATGTGGTTCCGATTCTTTTAAAATCGGACAGTCATTTACCGCAAAATACCTACAGCTTGGCTGAATCACGAATGCGCAAGTTGGAAAAGCGTTTTTACCGGGATGCGACGTTGGCGTCAAATTATGCGGATTTTCTTAATGAATATGAAAGTCTAGGTCACATGAAACGTGTAACACCCCACTCTGGGGCAAATTATCTACCCCATCACGCTGTAATTAATGAAAAAGGTAAAATTCACGTGGTTTTTGATGGGTCTGCGAAGGCCTCCGATGAGTCATTAAACGACATGCTGTATAGCGGTCCAAAACTACAAACAGAAATACCATACATGATATTAAATTTTAGATTTCATAAGTACGTCTTTACTGCCGACATTTGTAAAATGTACCAGCAAATTTTGATTATTCCTGATCACCGTAAATATCCGGCCTCTGTGTTTCCTCCCTCCTACAACATGGGACTCTTCAAGACCCATGTTCACTCCTTCCTCTCCACAAAAAGACCCTCCACACAGCATCCCCAAAGATGACATAGGCCCTGAGGGAAATTATTTTCTTCAGGGCCTCCTGTGTGGAGTTGATATAAAAATAAAAAAAAAATATGCTTATTGCAGTGGTATGTCGTTTGCATCTTTTATACGTATTATAGGGGAGTCGTTGCTCTTTCTAAGTAAGATTTGTCCGTCCTTCGTCCATACATATTTGTATCCAAATGCTTTTGTCGACTTGGCTAACCATAGGAGCTGTTTATTTGCTGGCGTTAGTTTTTCATTGATGTAGATTTTCTGTGTTGACTCCGAGTACTAAATTTGGTAGGAATATATAACTATTTGCAAGGAAGTGTTTTCTAGGATTAGATGCAAAAGGCGTTTTGGTAATTTTTTTTGAGTTTTCACGGAGATTTATATTTTTATTAGTAGTGAAGATTTCTTGGGTGCAAGGGCAACTGTAATGTCCAGATAAAATTTTGAAAGTCTCGATCAAGTCACCCCTTTCTCTTCTTTCTTGTAAGGTTGGTAATCTTAGTTCCTTGAGTCTATCTTTGTATCGTAGATCTTTCAGAGCTCTTGGTATTTTAGTGAAACGTCTCTGTACTCTCTCTAACAGATTTATATCCTTTGCGAAGTAAGGACTCCATATTTGGAAAGCATATTCCAGGAGAGGTCGCACATATGTTTTATATATTTTTAACATCATGTCCGGTGTTAGGTCAAGGAAGGTTTTCCTGATTAGATATGTTAGTGAATTTGCTCTTTTCACAATTCCAGCGATGTGTGGTTCCCATTTCAAGTCCTGTGATATGGTAACTCCTAAGTCTTGTTGTAATGTCACTGCTTTTAGAGGTATTCCATTAAGTTTGTAGGCAAGTGTAGGGTTAGTTTTTCCAACATGTAGGACAGTGCATTTTTCGACATTGAGTTTTAGAAGCCAATCATTTGTCCATTGATATATTTCGTTTGCAGTTGGTTGTGATGTGTGTGTGGGTTGGCAAAGAATTTGGTATCATCTGCAAAGCAGCTGGAGTCTGATTTTATTATAGTATGCAGGTCCGTGATGTACAAAATAAACAGAACTGGACCGAGAACTGATCCTTGAGGGACACCACTGGTCACATTTCGCTCAGATGACAGTTGGTTGCCAATTCGAACTTGTAATTTTCTCTCAGTGAGGAAGGATTTGATCCATTCGAGAAGTCGTCCTCTTATGCCTAGGAATTTAAGTTTAGCCAACAGTCTATTGGTTGGAACAGTATCGAAGGCTTTCTCGAAGTCGAGATAAATTACGTCAGTGGGAATCCGTTTGTCCCACTCGTTTGTCCAGTAATCTATGTTAAGAATGAGATTGGTAATCGTGGATCCTTTTGGCACGAATCCATGTTGTTTGTTTGAGATTATGTCAAGTTTGATCAGGAATGAGCGTATCTCGTCCACTATTATTCTTTCCATGGTTTTGCAGATAATACTAGTCAAGCTTATAGGTCTGTAATTTGCTGGTTTGAGTTTATCACCTTTTTGTAGATGGGTGTAATTATAGCTCTCTTCCAATCTTTAGGGAGTTTCCCACCTAGGAAGGATTGTTGCATAACCAGAGCTATGGGATGACTGAGAGTTGCTGAACACTTTTTGAGAACAATAGCAGGAATATTATCAGGGCCAGTAGCGCTATCTTCTCGTAACCCCTTCAAAATATTCTCAACTGCTGAGGAGTGAATTCTATTTCGCATAGTGAACTATCTACATACACATCTTGACTAATAGTTGGTATACTGGTGTCTGGTTCATTGACATAGGTTTTTTCAAATTGTGTTGCAAGAATGTTCGCTATGTCTATCTCGCTGGTAACTGTTTCGTTAGAGAAGTTATATAGTATGGTTGGAGTAGACACTTTCGAGGCAATCTGTTTCCTTATATAACTGTAAAATGGTTTCTGTCCGCTGTCAATCAATTTTTGCTCAAAGTTTTTTCTGCTATTTCTTAGTTGCGACAAAAGGTACCTAGTTATTTTTCAGTTTATATTCTCTGTAATACTCATGTGGCGTCGAGAATAATCCATTGAATAATTAATAATAAACCGCTCGACCTACTTAGTACCTACTCCCGAATTATGTACCTGCAGTTCAAATCGCATCGTAAACAAAGTAATCTACGTACTACAAGACCTACTTGTCTAACGACAACAATAATATCGCAAGTCGGTCTTAAACATTACGAGAACTCGCCAGAAGGTTCGAGTCTGCCGCCTATGCATAATTGCCACGCTGTCGAAGATTCCTGAAACATACAGTCTGTGCGAGTGCCTAGGATTTAGTTGCCATCCATCTACCTACTGCCGCTGTTCGCCGTGTAGTATAAATATGCCCGACGCAGCGAGTCAGTCAGTCAGTCATCTATCAGCCGTCAGTTAACCGGTCAGCAACGTAAGCAGATATACACGATAAAATAACGATAGCAGTCAAGTACAATAAGCGTGTTTACACGTCAACGCGTGTGTTTCCACAAAAATCGTCATAACTCCGTTATTCTTCTAGTGACATCCCTAAAACAAAAAGTAGAATATTCGTATTGAATGAAGCTTCACATCTCTATTCAAAGTTATCCATAGAAACCCGTAAAAAGACCTACTCAGTGGAAGCAAATTTTACCCGCCAAATCGTAAAACGACGCCAAGAAAGCCGTTTGACGTGCCGACCCGCCCAGCAAGTTTAATTATTTTTTTAAAAATATATTTTGTATGAAATGGTCAAAAAGTGAAGTGACAGAATTGTTTATTGTACATTTGTACGATGAAATAAGTGTTTTTTTTTTTACATTATCCGTGATTTTAGTATCGTTTTTACATAAAACATTACAGGTGAGTCATTTTTACAATTTTTTCATGTTTCCATTCTAAATTTAAATATTTACAAATGTTAATATTTATTTATGATACAACAATTTGAAAGCCTATTTTGTAACCTTTCTAAAACAGTTTTTACTATTCGGCTCCGTTCAGTAATGTTTCATTTATAGAGCTTTGATTGTGAGGCGGTA
Organism: Hesperophylax consimilis; assembly: GCF_061612785.1. NCBI lineage: Eukaryota > Metazoa > Arthropoda > Insecta > Trichoptera > Limnephilidae > Hesperophylax > Hesperophylax consimilis. The sequence continues at coordinate 233,245 of NW_028301285.1, forward strand.
ATAACACAACGTTTTCGTGAAATTGACATTTCGGTAAAGACATCTTAGCTTCACGTTCGCGAAAAGTCGGAGGGGTTAAATCAACGAGTGATCACCCGCGCTCTTCTTACTAGCGCGAAGGACGACGTACCCGGCTTCGCCCGTACCATCATGGACTCTATCGGGACATCATCCTAGCGCCTTGGCCACCGTCCCTGGCCAGCGCTACAACGGATTACAAGCGCCCTGGTTCCAGTGTCTCTGACCAGCGCTTCTTTCACGACACCATGACCACCACGAGGACACGCAGCATCCTCACTGGTCACGCCGCTCCCGTTCAACCGCCTACAAGGTCCGTCGCACCTTCGGCCGTCTCGTCAGCACTGGAGTGCCTGAAGACCTACGTTCTTCGCCAGTGCCTGACCTTCATCGAGTCCCGGTCACCAGCGCCCGGCGTCGACTCACTGACCCGCGCTTGACCAGCACATCACCGCAGCATCCGGAGTATTCAACTTTTGTCCTACATCATCTCCTCGTCTCGGCAACTGACTCAATAAACACAGTGACCTTCACGACACACCTTTTATTTCGTGCCTCACCATCTGATCCCCAAACTCATTTACATTCCCCATGTGTTTTCTGGATAATCTATAACCATCCCAGGCTTTCTTTTTCTCTTTAATCAATGCTAGTATGTGTTTGTCGATCCAAGGTTTGTTCTTACTGTGGTTTTTATTGCCTTTGAATAGTGGTATTTTTGACACAATCGTCTCTTCAAACATGTTTGTAAAAAAGTTCCACTTTTCTTCAGTTGTAGTGGTTTCCACGAGAGACCACATTATATCATGAGTGCTTAAGGTTTCATTTATTTTATCATAATCTGCTATGTGATTGCTTTTTTCTGCTATGATCTGCACTTTTGCCTATAGGTGCTAGATATTTTATATCAGTAATGAGATGTTCATCATTGCACAGGACTAAGTCCAATAGAGATGGGGTATTGTTGTCCCTGTATCTTGTGGGTTTATCTACCAGTTGCCAATAGTTACTGTTCAAGTACATATCCTCAAATAAGGCCTCGGGGCTGTTTGAATTATGCACTTCTATAATGGGCCATACCAATTTGGAATAATTGAAGTCTCCAAGGATTATTACGTTTGACACATCAGCTATTCTTTTTAATTGGTGTAATAGCTTTTGGTGGTTTTCGTACGATGCATTTGGTAGGCAGTAGACACCAGCTAGGATAATTTTGAGATGTTCTATTTGCATGTCAATGAATAATGCGTCAATTTGTGGGTAATTACTTGAACTGTTTTCCAGGGCCTGGGCTGAGATTGTCAGGCCTATGGTCCTTTTCTTTACATATATTGCTACACCATCTCCTCGTTTTTCAATTCGACGGTCTTTGCGGAAGAGTGTGTAATCCGGAAGATCCACTAACGTATCTGGTATTTCTGCCTTTAGCCACGTTTCTGTCACTATTAGTACTGTTGGTTTTATAAGGTTTATTTGTGCAAGAACAAGATCAAATTTCCGTGTGAGAGAGCATAGGTTCGTATACAGTATTGAGATATTGACTATGTAATTATTTACATGTTTTTTGGAATTTTTATAATTTTAGGGCATCCTTTGATGTATTTGATTGTCAATTCCTTCTCCCCCTTTTCTGTTCTTTGATGCAGCTCATTCCTTAAATCAATTAAATGCTGCCGTTGCATCGGAGTTTGATCCGATTTGATTGAGTTTGGTTTTTTTAGTTTATTTTTATTTTTGAGAATGGCTAAAGCTTCACCCCGTGTTTGGAAGATTACTTTTATCGGGCGAGGGAATTTTTTTTCTGCTGAAGGTTTTCCAAGCCGGAGCACTTTTATGTTATTTTGACTTGGTGATGCTTCCTATAACTTTCCAGCATTCTTCGGTATCTCGTAATTTGCGTTGTTCGGGATCTGGCAAGTCATACTCAGGGATATCAAACATAATTATGTTTTTTGCTCGGGATTGCCAATCGCTAAGTTCACTAATCATGTCTTCTGTGCATCGCACTTGTTGCTGTTTTTTTGCAGGCGTTGACTTCTTCTTGGAGGTCCCGAATTAGTTTGTGTAGTACAGGTATTTGTTGAAGGTCACTCTCACATTCAGGACTCAAGAATTTCATTCTGCGGTTTTTGAGCTCTAGGCATCTGGTTTCCGTTGCGGATAAGCCCGAACATTTAATGCAAACATTTCGATTGCATCCATCACACGTGACTCTCACTCCTGGCTTGGCAACATCCCCATTACATTTGAAACAATTCATGTTTTATATGTTGTTTACCGACACAGTTTCGAATATGTAGTTTATATGCATTATCTCTTCATCCTTCCACCACATCTCTGCTAATATCTATCTTTCCACTTTCAGTGTTCAGCTGGTTCCAAGAGGAGTGTTGCGCGGGGGCCCTGGAGCGTTTACGTCAGCTGTGCGCCGCGGGCGGCTCCTCGTGTTTGGCGGCCGGCCTGCGCCTGGCCCGCGCGTTGCTGCTGTTGCCTGTAGCGGAGGGAGCCAGATGCGCCGCACTCGACGCGCTGCTGGTACTGCTGGTGCGTGAGGAAAAAACGCGGGACTGTATTGCAGAGGTAATCAGTTAAATTATTCCATTTTATAACGTTGGAGACATCCGGCAAATATTTCATAAAATATTAAAAAGAAATGTTTGTCCAAATATGAATCTTATACAGGCAATCGCGTCTCTGTACCAGGGCTGGGTCAATCGATCATTTTACACAATCCACCGGCGAAGTAATCTGGTCAAGAGTAACGTACTTTATACAAGTTTAGAGAAGGAATTTGTTGCATGAATTCGAAGATGCGCAGAGTTTGTAAAGGAACTACCTCTGCGTAAATTCAAATTTATGCAAATTGATTTAAAGTCGGTTGAGGTACAACGTCCGGTACAACTAGGATGAGGTGATTTTGCACAGCCGTGCTGCCAAGGTCTGTTATCTATGTGAGGATATTGTGTCAGCGCCCTTTATTGGCAGCAGACACATGTCAGCGCTATATTAGCAGCAGACACATACCTGAACGGATGACGAACCTCGTGCTGGCACTGTTGGTGGACGCGGTGGTCTCTCTCGCTGCAGCAGCTGGTACAGTTCCTTCGCCACCTAGGATTCTTGCAGCAGAGTCTCCATCTTCTATCTTCGTCGAGCGTCACAGCGGTGCTGCCAAGGTCTGTTATCTATGTGAGGATATTGTGTCAGCGCTCTTTATTGGCAGCAGACACATGTCAGCGCTATATTAGCAGCGGACACATACCTGAACGGATGACGAACCTCGAGCTGGCACAGTTGGTGGACGGGTAGTCTCTCTCGCTGCAGCAGCTGGTAAAGTTCCTTCGCTACCTAGGATTCTTGCAGCAGAGTCTCCATCTTCTGTCTTCGTAGAACGTCACAGCGGTGCTGCCAAGGTTTGTTATCTATATGAGGATGTTGTGTCAGCGCTCTTTATTGGCAGCAGACACATGTCAGCGCTATATTGGCGGCAGACACATACCTGAACGGATGACGAACCTCGTGTTGGCACAGTTGGTCTAAATAACAAATGTAGATCCTAGGAAACAAATTGTACAGCGCCCTTGAGGTGATTTTTCACAAAAACGGCGCTCTACAAATTATCCAATTTTAATTTTTTATGCTTCCGATTTTGTTGTCCGGGTTAAATCTTCCCCATAGGAAAAACTAAACCCTTCCACTCACTTTTCCACAAATGATCAGCTAGTCAATCAACACTATGTAAGAGCATTATACAGGGTGTATCGGCACTAACCCGACAAACTTTAACCAGCTATTCCTTAGCACATTTGGAGTAAAAAATGTTATGGGCACTTTGCTGTCCGGTAGCATTTTTTTTTCAATAAAAAATAAAAAAAATTAAAATTTCCACACTACATCACTGTCATTGGCATTGCGTTTCGTGTTAAACAGCTGTTATAAGCAAGTATGTCAAAAAGCGTCTTCGCTCTTTCGCACACACTAAATAATAATAGTTATAATATATAATAATAAAAATGAGACGAATGGTGCCGTGCTATTTCGTTGTGACTGAAAACGTGCGCCAATATAGGTACACACGTGCATTATTCAACGGAATTCGAATAAAATATTTGCCAGATGGGTTTTCAAACTCTGTCAAAGGATAAAACAGTGGTGACATGTGGTGAAAATATGAATAATAAATTTTTTATTAAAAAAAAACGTTACCGGACAGCAAAGTGCACATAAGATTTTTTACTCCAAATATGCTAAGGAATAGCTGGTTAAAGTTTGTCGGGTACGTGCCGATACACCCTGTATAAGTAAAATAAATACAAAACAATACAAGAACAACAACACGTCAACTCACCAGATATCAAATGGGAAAAAAATTCACCGTCTCCAGATATTTTCATATCAGAGGGTTCGGCTCGGTAGAACTTCTAACAGAGCCTATAAATCTTACTGATCCCTCAACATAAATATTTAAAAAATCTTTTGTTATCCTACATGTATTCAAAATGACCGACTTTTGCATCTTTATATATAAATTCTTTGACAGATCTAATACGCCTAAATTTTTAATTAGAGAGCTAGGTATAATGCCAGTAGCCGAAATAACGAATGGTAATATTTTTATAGTCTGAGAATGCCAAATTCTTTTTATTTCATTTCCTAAATCTGTGTATTTTCTTATTTTTTCGCTAACAGATTTTTGAATATTACAGGAATTTGGAATAGCGACATCAATGATATAAGTTATTTTTTTAATTTTGTCATGTAAAACTATATCGGGTCTATTATGACTAATCGCTCGGTCTGTTAGTATAGTTTTATCATAATATATTTTATAAAATTCGTTTTCTAAAAATGAATTTGGTTCGTATTCATAATATGGTACTATATTACGGCAGTCAATCAAGTTATGTTTAATTACCAAATTTTGGTGAATTATTTTTAAAACTTGATTGTGCCTAAATGTATACTCGGACGGTGCTAATATAGAACATCCCAATATAATATGTTCTATAGTTTCCGGAAAAGCCAAACATTTTCTACACAAATCATCAATTTGATTTGTCTCTTTGATTATATGCTTTCTATAATTTTTAGTATTAATGACTCTATCCTGAATGGCAAGCATAAATCCTTCTATTTCTGCGCTCAACTCTCCAATACTCAACCATTTGTTTGACGAAAATTTGTCAACATACGTTTGGTTGAGATAATTGAAGTGTTTTGCGTGTAAAATTTTATTTGACCAGGAATCTAATAATTCCTGGTTGGGATTTATAAAAATGTTGGCATTCTCATCGTATAAATTTAAAGGTGTTATATTTCTATCTGCCTTGCAAATTATTTTGTGCATTTCTGAGCTATTATTATTATTATTAGTACTTTGATTGAACACTTTTACACATGGTATAAATGAAATAGAGTAGAGAAGAGAGATGATACATGCGCCCGCCACCTGCCACTAGCCGCCGTTAGTCTAAAGTACCCGAGATCCGAGAACCTGTTTCCTGATATTTGATTGGTTACTTTCATTTGATGTCTATATGTCAGATGCCAATCACGTCTCTTAGTGTGTAATAACAATTGATACTTGGATAATTTTATTGGCATTATTTTTCTAAAATATCTCCTGATATTTCAGAAAAATTTCAATTGTTCAATTTCAATTGAGCTTGTGATGAATCAAGGTCTCTCCCGAGGTAGATGATATAATCCGTCATAGTAGCGCTATCTGTCGGCACAGTCGCATATGAATTACAGGGAACTGCATACAAAGGTGGGGGAGTTTCCTTTAGGGTTGCGACGAAAGGGGTAGGCGTGACTTTCTGACAGAAAAATGAATAGGTGAACGAACGGGGCTAGGATCAAGGTTAAATCACTTGACATTCTAGGAGTTCACAACCTTTTTTTGAACGCATAACTTCACTCGGACGGAGTGAGATTTGGTGGCTACAGGCCTGTTACTCGAGGTTAAAAGAAGTAAGAGGGTTGCCAATTTCAGACACTTGAGAGTGTTGATTTTGGGAAAATTTCGAACATGGTTCTGCGTCATTTAGTCGGTAATAACCATTATCGAAAGTACTTAATTTTATACGTGGCTTATGGAAGACGAAAATACATTAAAATTAATGTATAGACGCTTGGCAGAGGAATTTTGACCGAGTACATACGGGTTTGTTGTGAAGGGAACTTGAGACCTCTGATTGATTTGAAACGAGTTGAGGGACGAAGAGAGAAGATAGGCGTGTGACAGAATCATTAAGGCCAACACCCATAATTGCAGAGAGGAATCGTGAAAATTCAGTAATAGTTCTTAAAATGAAACTGGCCAAAGAAATAAACAGGTTATCAAACCGATGCGATCTCGGACGAAAGGCAAAGGGTGAGCGACATGATGTTTACTGGGACATTTCAACTAGAACAAGTACCGAAAAGGCCTTAGGAACTTGGAATAATCAGTGGAAAGTGTGATTATTATACTAAACTACGAAAGGGGAAGGTGAATAAATGTGCAATGTAAGAGGCAACCTTACGCAAGGGACTTATCATACGGAGGAAGGGGAATGGTTGTCAGAAGTGATCGATTCGGGAGGTAAAGGGAGGAACGGACGTGTACAGCATTCAATTCGACAAAAGGCGAGTTGCGAGTTCTATTTTCACACGGAAGAAAGAAGATTGAAGGTAGGCTGTAGGATATATCCACGAAAACGGAAAGTTAAGAGGAAAATTTTGATTAATTACGCGTAAGAGGACGTCTTAGCGCACTAAAGGAAAGGTCATCAGAGCACACATCACGGACCAAATAGGAACGCGAAAAATTTAAATTAGAAAAACAGGTCAATTTTGACGGATTATAAGGCACCTGCAGGATGGGGCAAACTTCAGAATTTCACCAGTACGGGCCTGTGTTGTGAGACAGCAGATGCCCATTTTTTCTGAGAAACGCAGAAGGGTAGGTCTGATAAGTTTTAAGTCACACAGAGGATAGTGTGCGAGAAATATAAGACCGTAACGCTTCAATAAAGGTTGGATCGCAATGACAAGCGTAGTTAATTACTGCTATAAAACATCATGCGCGGGCACAAATCGAGATAGTTCGTCACAAGTCGCCGAGGACCTTTTAAGGGAGTATACGCGCCGCGCTAGGAGAAATTATCACTTTGATAACTTATCCCGGACTTAGAGATTTTCTGGTCAAAAACACAGTTCAATTCAGTGTTTGAAGAAATTAGACTCAGTGTCCTTGACGTAATAATTAAATTCAGGTTGAAAGGTTTTATTGGTTTAAATTCAGTAATTAAAATTAATAAACGCTAAAAATTCCTTCTCGAATAAAGTTGAACGCGATTGTTATGGATTCAAATAAAGTCACGGATTATAAATGAGTTGTAATTAAAATTAATAAACGCAAAAAATTCCTTCTCGAATAAAGTTGAACGCGATTGTTATGGATTCAAATAAAGTCACGGATTATAAATGAGTTGTAATTAAAATTAATAAACGCAAAAAATTCCTTCTCGAATAAAGTTGAACGCGATTGTTATGGATTCAAATAAAGTCACGGATTATAAATGAATTGTAATTAAAATTAATAAACGTTAAAATTCCTTCTCGAATAAAGTTGAACGCGATTGTTATGGATTCAAATAAAGTCACGGATTATAAATGAATTGTATTAAAATTAATAAACGTTAAAATTTCTTCTCGAATAAGGTTGAGCGCGATTGCTATGGATTAACATAAAGTCACGGATTATAAATGAATTGTATTAAAATTAATAAACGTTAAAATTTCTTCTCGAATAAAGTTGAGCGCGATTGCTATGGATTCAATTAAAGTCACGGATCATAAACAAAAGATTGTGGTCAAAAGATAATAAACCAAAAATATTCTTCTCGGAAAAAATTAAACGAAAGTGATAAAACTTTAATTGGGAGCTTCAATGGAGCCTCGGATTAAAGTCAAATTATAACTGAAATCTATATACCTAAGTATCTTGCTACCGCGCTTTGGGCTCGATCGAAGCCGTGTTACAACGAAATTTTTCAATAACTACTGGGTTAGGGAGGGGATATCGAAGCACATTCATTACGGCCGGTAGAGAGGGTAACACAATAAAAATTAGGAAAATAAGGTTGAGGATGTATCATATGGAGGTAAAGATATTATGTATAAGCTCAGGGTAAATCTAGTGATATTCGCGAACACCCCGCCCAAAATGGCAACGGTTGTGTAAAACCCAACCCGGATGTTGTTATTTAGCGGATAGGGGCTGGGTAAGTGTTTTATTTACAATTCAATTCAACCAAATTCCCAGATGGACTTGGAACGCGTGATGCTGATATTTGCCGACTGACAGTTACTACTAATCCACTTTAATATGTACATAAAACCAACATGTCAATTTTCAGGATTCCCCGACAAGATCAATATTATTACCCTCAAACCTTACCTCATTCCCAAATTTACCCCTCGACTTTAAACTTCATAGTTGGTTAATGTCTGATAGTGTCGCTGCAAATCCGTTTCTCACAAACACGGACTAGACAAAAGGATTTTTTTTCTCACGCTATCACGTGAGAAGGGTTGCCAGCGTGGACGGATCGGGCCAACGAAGCGCTGGATGGACTACACCCTCTGACGGGGCCGTGTGGAGTTATTGGGCACTAAAGTGGAATGGAAATAGTGATGCCAATTGGTGATGAACGGGAACATGGCCTGCAGTTGGGGCGTGTAGGACGAAGGCACTTTGGACGTCTGTGAAAATCCACGTGGAGGGCGACGGCGTGGGATGACGTGGGAATATGTCCGCAGCGCTATCACATTATCCAATGGTGTCGACCGAGGGGCTGATGTAAGCCAACTGGAACGCTCCCTTGGCGGAATTACAGCAGCTCCTTTGAGGTGAACTGTAGGTCTGACGGCACGTGGGAGATTGAGCTTCATCAGGCAAAGCCTACACGACACACTTTTCGCGTTAGTATCATGATATGGGATGCAATCACCTTCCCCATCTAGACTCAGTAAAGTAGTTCATCCGGAGGAATGGGCGTTGGAGCGATTTCGGAAGTGGCGTGATGACTTAATTCGCTTTCTCTTGGACGTGAACGGATCCGACAGGTCAGGGTACCTTTATGAAATGGGTCGCCAGCTGTGGGGTATAGTGTAGCCACGTCGGAGTCAGCGTTTGATTTCTGATCACCATCCACCGTTCTCGTATTTGGTCAGCGGAGGAGCCAACGTAATTTGCAAAAAAAAAACATTTCGATCACATAGTTTACCCTTCCTCTCCTCCTCCCCCCCCCCCCCTCTCGTCCCTTCCATATAAAAGATTAAGTGTCGAATAACAAAATTAATATATGTAAAACAGAATGAAGGCGACCACGGAGCTGAGATGGTGAAAACCGTCGCACTATGCATGTCAATACCATACTATACTAATTTGTGCAATAACGAAACTATTTCATGTCCTCGGATTTATTTAAGGTAGGAAAGAGCTTAAAAGGAAAGGTTTACAATTGATTACTACTGTATTAGAGTTAGGGATACTGTAGGAAACGAGAGTAGGCTAAACGCGCGGTCTTATAAGAAAGTTTTAAAATTTCAATGGTAAAGGGATCATTCACTCTAATTTAAACGAACCAGGATTACCACAAATATATGCATTAATAGCCCGTTCATATCTCATATGAATTTCAAAACCAAAAAATACACAACGCTGAAAAAGGGGCATTATTGCGAATTAAATCTTAAGATCTTCTGCCGTATGTTCCATACGGGGGTCGAAAGACTTAGCTAGGGTTTCTTCTTAAGGTAGTCCTCTAAGGGCGCCACCAACAGCTTAGGAAAATCGAAGGGCAATGACCAGGATGTCACAACATTTTGCAGATCAGACAGGAGAAATAACCATTATTTCAATATAGGTATAAATGTTGTGAAGGATGGAACCATTACAAGCTGTAGTAGGGTTTATGGCTCATCAAAAAGAGCTAGTTCAGTTGTGCTGCTCGCTTATGAATGACTCATCGCTATAATCTACAGTCTCTCATGTCTAGGATGAATGAAGTATGTACCTATACAGAGATGTGCGGAATGCGTTGAACTGTATTTATTTGTCGACTGTGCTGCAAAAGTAAGAACGCCTTAACAGTATGCTGTCAATCGCTCTTCTTTGTGTTTTCATATCCTTTATTCCAATTACTTTGTTGCAGATCAAAGCACTGGGGGCGCAGGAAGCGATCTGCATCATTGCTCGCCTCTCCACCAAGGACAAGAGCAGCGGGCTCCTGTGGAAGTACGCACACGATACGGCCCTTCTCTGCTCGCAGGTACTTGTTTACAATATTCATATTCCCCAAACAAGACTCTGTGACACTAAACCACAGGTTGACACTGTAGGTGATATTATTTATTTATTAAACGACTTACGTCCAATTTACAAATCATTGAAGATGATATTAACAAATCTCAAATGAAAAATGTGAAATTCGGTCGCATCTAGGGATTGAGTCCTGCCGGGGCTTTGCTGTAGTACTGTATCAAAATATAACTAGCCGTTGGAAACAATAGTTATATTGTTTCATCGTCCAACGCTATTGAAAATAATTAGCGCCAATAGTTGAAATATAATACCTACTTACGAATATTATTCAACGCAGTCAACGATTCAACTGCCTAATAAATAAAAGGGTTAAGAGTTTGCACTTCGTGAACAACATTACTCGATATTTTAAATGGTCTTTTCGTTATGTAACTCCTGCTAGACGTTTTTCTATTATTTTTCCATCCAATACGGCCGATACACAGCGCCAAGGGACAAACAAATTTATCAACGACAAGCAAAAAATAACCAACTTCGGCCGCTTAGCTACGTTTTGTACCTAATGTTTTCAACAGTTTGGCTTGTTTAATCAAAAGGGTCAAGAGATTACATTTCGTGGACGATATTATGCCTAATTTGAAATGGTCTTTTGGTAATGTACGTACCTACTGTGCATTTTTTTTGATTTTCCCATCCAATACGGCCGATACGCAGCGCCAAGGGGCAATAAAATTTATCAACGACAACCAAATTATATCTTCAACGTCTTTAATATTTCAACAGGGTAATGTTTTCAACACCGAAACCAACGTCTTCCAACTTCCAACAGTTTCAACTTTATTGTAGGATTATTATTACGTGTGTGGGGCATAGAGATAATAATAATACATCAATGATCCAGGGAACCACCCGTTAATAGGGATTCCCTAATACGATTTTGATCTATTTTTTGTTTGTTTTTTTGTTAGTATCGTGTCGATCTCCTATACGTTTAGTTTGATTGTACTGGCTTGTCGCGCGTCTATTCAATCTGTTTTTGTTAATTGTTTTACTTAGTGATTTATGTAAAAATACATAAGTGTTTGATATAAATTTGATGACTAAACTAATTTCTAATTGAATAATAATTATTAGTGTTTATGTCGTAGTGTGATTGAACTTTGGACTGATGATAAATATTAAACAGTTGAACAAAAGGTGATTTATTACTCTAATCCCAACACTGTTAATGTGTTTAAAAATATAGTTCACAAACTTTTGTTAAGGGGGGTACCTACTCCCTTGGAAGAACAAGACTATTCGCAAGATATTTCTGAAAATCAAAAAGAATCTTCAGACGAACCCTTATCATTTTGGAATGCATTAAATTCAGTAGTCGAAAAAATTAAGCCAGTGAATAATCCAAATAACAAATTCCGCAAAGAACTGGACATGTATCTCGAAATGGATCTTCTTGATAGAAAGAGTTGTCCCCTGAAATGGTGGAAGGAACAAGGAGTATATTTTCCGAATTTGAAAAAATCTTCATAGAACAATGCGGTAGACTGGACAAATTATATCCGACCGCAGGTGCATTTTTAAGGCTGTAAAAGTGCGACAGCTGGTGTTTTTGAATATGGATTCGAAAATATAGAAATGCGTAAAAAAACAATCTGTAAATAACCTTTAAATGACTTAATAACCGTAAATATTGTACATAAATAATTTGATGTGTAAAAACGTCTGAACTGTGCTAAAAAAAAGTGGGACCTTAAATAGACTGAGCTTGGAGTAAACCTATCAAATAATGTAAGTCATGGTTTTATTTTTCTTAAAAAACGTCTAATCTTATTAATTTTTCAAAACTGGACATTATATTCTTACAAATAACTAAACTGAATAAGCATTGAAATTCGAAATGCTTTATGATACAAAACCATAATAGCGGAGGTACTTCTGAAAACGGATCCATGCGTAATATTCAAAGGTCTTGACAAAGACTATACCGAAAAAGAATTCTTAGAAGACATCATTGAACAAAACAACGACATCAAAATGATATGTGAAAAATACCAAGACAAAGAAATATTACAAGTTAAGGCCATCGTTACAAACAAAAAAACTAACAGCAAAAACTTAATACTACAAACAAATCCCGAAATGAGACTACATCTTATTAATAAAAGATATATAAGTGGAAGATACTCTCAGTATCGCCCTGGTGTAAGACCACCATTCAGAATTGAAACGTTGCTTGAAATGGCTTTAGCCGTGTTTGGTGACCAGATCTGAATAGCCAGGTACTTCCCCACCTTCCTCTTCCCCATCTCCCTCCCCTCCCCAATACCCTCAGCCTCACAACATACCCCAATTGGGGATGCCATAGTCTCACTGGCTCCAGACGGGAGCAGTTGGGACTCTTGTGCGGTATTACTGTAAAAAAAAAAAAAAAATTCATCTAGGATTCATGAGAATCTATGTAGAAGACTGCAGTCCTCTTACCCAATGTTTCCACTGTCAAAGATTTGGACACACAGCACAAAAATGCTACAATAGAATGAATAAACCAACATGCAAGCACTGTTCAGAAGATCATCCCATCTCCGAGTGTAAATCCCTGGAACTGCCACCCAAATGCGCTAACTGCAACTCAGCTAACAAGAAGAAAGAAATAAACTCCTTGAACAGTAAAATGAATGAAGTAGACCAAACAGCGAAACCAGTGGCGGATCCAGGGGGGGGGTCACGGTGGTCATGACCCCCCCCCTGGGCCCCAGCCCAGGGGGGGTCATGACTACCTAGGTCCTGGGCCCATCCAGGACCTAGGTGGACCACTAATTAAAATTGTTAAACATAATGTTTTTATATATTTTTTGTCACAATATAAATTTTATTTAAGTACTTTCAATATTTAATTAATTTAATATAATACTTTGTTTGACGGCAAACGCATTATTCGGGAACGAACGCATCGAAAATTCGAATGTTACCGCGTCACCGCGCACCGCCACCGGCGCGCGCTTCGGCCGCAACCTTTCATATTATTATTGTTATGACACATTTCGTGTAACCACGTGTGACGCTTGCGCGCGCTTTGTTTCGACTAACGTCTAGCGTCTAGCAAAACCTAACCTCAATCGGAACGACTAAACTTTATTAATAAAGTGTTTACTTTTATTTGTTTACTAAGTTAAAAAAAATAAGTTCCAATATAAGTAATAGTGTTCTTAAAAATTGTTGCTGCAAATTCAATTCATTACAAGAAATGGTAAGTAATCTAATCAGTTTCTTCATTATGCCTATGTGTGTTTAAACTCAAATGTTATTTGTTAATGTTCTAAGGCTGGGGTTAGACTCGTAAGTTTTTTTCCTGTAAATCGCTCTTGAAGGCGAGTTTGGCCAAATTCCCAATGTAAACGACACCAAAAGTCACTTAACGTAATTTTAGTAAGTTACAGAACTTATTCTTTCGGAAGTTTTTTGACAGGTCTGGACAGGTCTAACGCGCCCGCGCGAATTACCAGCCTTCCTATACTTCCTAAAGCAATTCTTAAGGCGAGACACAACCTCGTTCATCATCAGGTTTTGCCCAAGGCTAACATTTTAATTTATTTCGGCGAAATTATAATTGAATTTAAAAAAAATAAAATTATGCCGCACGAGGGATGCAAGTTATTTATATTTTAGATTAATAAAACAATACCTTACAATTAATATATTTTACGTTCAACGATTTTAAAACTTTATAACCCGTGTATAACTATAAAGTTAGCGGACTTAGCGGTAAGTACCAGATTTTATTTTTCTAGGTGATGAATAAATATCTTCGGAAGTGGACACATTTTTAATATTTGTAACAAATTCTTTAGAATCAATTAAAATGAAGGCTAAAAGTGTGGATAGATTTTTTTACTAAGATTACGAAAACGTTAGTAATTTTTTTTAGAAATGCATAGTACATATTATTTTTAATGATGGATTTTGAATGATTTACATGAAAATGTTCCGTCTCCGATTATGTTCCCTTAATTTTGTAAAATTCCACACTGATTATTTTTTTTATACGGCAACACTTTGATATCCGGCGAATTTTTGAATTTGACGTTTAACGTTCACTAGATTTATTGTTTGTTCTCTGCAAACTTAACCACTTAACCTTTGATTTGACTTTTTGCATGAGTAGGTGGTTTGGTATATTTATGCTTTTTGCTAAAAATGGCGGTGTTTTGACAGATGTTATGAACAGAACTCCGTACAATTTCATGCCATTTTTGTGACATTCGTGTGGAAAACGTTCCTTTTTAAATGACTTTCGGCTAGTTAATTACCGTTTTTTTGCACATATAAAATTATGTCCCGTCTTTCCGGTTTATAAAAAATGGTCTGATTTTTCGAGTTGAAATTTTAAAAAAATCACCAGGGTTTCAAAAATACGATTAAAAAAAAATACGGAACGTCTTAGAATATTTGCCTAAACCGGATTTTTTTAAAATGTGATGCATGTGGCCTATTATCGGTCCGATCCTTTCTAATCCTAATGTTTCTGTTTTTAACATTTACGTATTTGAAATTTTGAATACACGAGCCTACGCCGCCCGGGCTTGCGGAGCAAAAGACAATCTTAATGATATACCTAGTGCTTTTAGTGTTACCATATCCAACAATACCTACTTTTTACTTGTATATATTATTATCAAAATTAAATTATAACTTCTTGTAACTGTAACTGACCGGACCTAAGTCCTCCATCACAACACAAGCAAGCATTTTCGGCTTTCTGTGGTGGTGGTAGGAGTTATTGTTGGGTTATTCGTAACCCAGGAATGTTTGTCTTTCTTTAAAAAAAAAAAAAAAAAACTTGACCACGTCTACGTGACCCCCCCCTGGCGCCAAAGCTGGATCCGCCCTTGAGCGAAACATGTAAGTTCCGATCTTACATGCTTAAATTAGCCAAAGAAAGAATTAACTACGACATTGAATAAAAATCTTATAAATAATTTTGTAAAATAACTTGACCACGTCTACGTGACCCCCCCCTGGCGCCAAAGCTGGATCCGCCCTTGAGCGAAACATGTAAGTTCCGATCTTACATGCTTAAATTAGCCAAAGAAAGAATTAACTACGACATTGAATAAAAATCTTATAAATAATTTTGTAAAATACAACCGAAAATGCATTAAATGGATGATTTCTTATGTAACGAATTAGAGTTAAATAATAAAATTCAAGAATATGAATGTATATGTACCGATTCGTGTAACAAAATTATTTCTAAAAACATCAATGATATAATTATTATGCACATAAACATCCATAGCATTCAAAAAAATTTAGATGAATTAATTCTAAAAATAAATAATTTAATTAAAAAACCGGACTTAGTGTTATACGAAACATTTACGAACGCTGAATCACCGTCTTATCACTTACCTGAGTACAACTATATTTCTACCAAAGTGGACATCAATAAAAATTCGGGAATAATAATATTTGCAAGCAATAAATTTAGTATTGTTAACATGTACCGTAAATGCTATTAACTATGTTGATGCGCCAAAATGTGGCGTAATTAATGGAATTCTTAGCTTAATGCTCGCTACATGTGTTTGTATAATATGTGAACCATGTGTGAATAAAATAAGGAAATAACCAGAGCATGAGACATAATGAAAAATCTTATTAGTAAAATAAAGATTTATTCATATAAACAAATAGATTAATAAATTAATAATCATGATTAAGATGGGTGAAGAATAATATTATATCTACAGGGTCGTGCCTTCCCTCGAAGAGACAAGGTCACGTAAACGAAGTTAATGTCACGTAATAATTATTTAAAAATGAAACTAAACTAAAAATATATTATGAGCGCCATCCTATTTTTTAGATAAACAGGAAAACTTGAAATAGCTAATTTAAGGATAAACCATGATTAAAGAATTAAGCTACATTACGTAGGTTGAAGTAGATTCCTTGCGTGAGTACTCTGGGCCGGTTCCCCGAATCCATCTCGTAGTGTGTTGGTAATGTCGACCTGCTGGCTGCCAGATTAAAACTGAATCTTCATTCCTTGAAATGCGTTACGCCACCTCACGTCAGCCGTCCAAGGTCACGTGGGAGCATGGTAGTGATGTTCGTTCGCTCGAGGAAGTCAGCAGTGGAATCGTCACTGCTACAAACATAATAGAACATCCAATACACTTAGTAAACTGCATCGAAGTACATTTCAAACTCGGCAAATCCATATACCATCTAATAGCTATCTATAGAACGCATGGCTCGAGTATTATTACGTTTATTAATGACCTCAAATACATATTATTAAAATTAAAAAATAATAACGTTAATATTAATGAAAAAATAGAAAATAATAACAAAAATGAATACATCAATTGTATGACTGAACAAAATTTTATATCTTGCATAAATAAAAATACTAGGGAAATAAAAGAACATACTCCATCTTGTTTAGACCACATTTGGACAAATGCAAACATTAAAAGATCTTCACAAAATAAAATCAATTGTTTGGAAAACTAACATAACTGATCATCACTCATGCTTACTTCTGTATAATAATAATATTAAACATAAAAAACATAATTTAATAACCAAAAAATCAACAATAGATATGACTATTCTCTCTGAAAAATTAAAAAAGGAGGATTGGAATAATGTTTTAAACAGTGATGATACTGAAATTTGTTCGACTAACTTCGAAAATATTATGTCACAACACATTAAAAATTCGACAACTGAGATAACAACACACATAAAATCAAAATTAAGATGTTTAAAACCTTGGATTACCAAAGGACTTATTATATCTATCAGAAATAAAGAGAAACTTTACAAAATAACTTGAAAGCATATATTTTCTATAAAAAATATAAAAATAAATTAACATCTTATATTAAAAAAAAGTAAAGAAGAGTGTGTCAGGGTGTTTGTAAGAAAAATAGCTTTTAACGTCGGTCAGTTTATTTATCTTACATACAGGGTTCACAGCTTATGGTAAAAAACAATGATCACTTAAAGTTCTCAAATATCACTTAACAGGTTCGCTGCCGCCTATGCACAATATAACTGATCCTAGGTGCCAAGCGGCACCACGGTTGAAAATCACTTAGCAGGTGCCGGCGATTTCGTCCGTTTAGTAGCACTCTTTTTACTCTCTTCTTATTATTTTGATAAAACAAAAATAGACATTTTTTTTGTCTTTTGTTCAAATAATAACTAAAATACAAGTAGCAAATCAAATAAGATAACGAAAGTAATACACATCTCATGAAGAAAAAATATTTATAAAATTTGGTGGTACTCATTGACGCACTCAAGTTCATTTTCTAACTCCCTCTCAATGTCTTCAACTTGCAGAGATTTACGTAAGGGACGAGACTTTTTAGGACGAGATGGTCCAGCATCATCACTTATTATGTCAATAAGAAGATTTTTACAGAAAAAAATTAAAAAACACAAACTTATCGCTTACTTTTTTAAATGGCCTTTTACAACAATAACCTAATTTTTTCTTGAAAACCAATTGCTATAAAATGCTGGTACAATTGTCAACAACAAGGCCAGCTACAGAAACAACCATTCGCCGCGAGTGCCGGCAGGAAAATGATGTTTGTGCAGAAATACAACTCATGGCTCCGGCCGGAGCCGCCGGCACCCAGTGCCAGACGCCGAATGGCTCCGACCGGAGTCGCCGGCAGCGAACCTGTTAAGCACAGCGTAATAGCCACAACAGAGGACCCGGGGGTCTCTTAGTTGGGTGGAGATTCTCCCGACAAGTAATGTCCCCGAGGGAGCTGTTACTTGAATTCCCAAGGAGGACCCGGAGAGTTCTCTCGACTTGGTACTGGGGAGTGTTTAACTTCTCCCAACAAGTAATGTCCCCGAGGGAGCTGTTACTTGAATTCCCAAGGAGGACCCGGAGAGTTCTCTCGACTTGGTACTGGGGAGTGTTTAACTTCTCCCAACAAGTAATAATAATAATAATAATAATGATTGGATTATTTATATAGCGCCGTTTTCGTGAGAAAATCACCTCAAGGGCGCTTAACAACTTAATTTATGCATTGATCACTTAGACTTAATTACTTTTGGTTTATAACTAAGTTTCATAGATAGAGAGAGACTTATAACTAAGACTAATGTCGAGTGATTTACAACTAAGACTTTTAACTAATGACTTAAGCTATACATATTTTTATGACCAAGTGGGCATTTTTACACAATACCGCTACAAAACGACTTACAACTACGGCTTAAACTAGAGATTTACGAATAACATACATATTTAATTTATATTTACAAATACCGATTGTTATGATTTCTGGGCGTGGTGTCAGTTATAAAATATTTAAAAAAAATTGTTTACGCGTAATAAACGGTTAATAACAGTGAAAAAAAAAGTCAAATAGAAAATCCCCTGGACTGAGCAATGAAATACTACTGATGAATAAAACAATAAAAAAAAGGTCATCATTCTGGATACGACAAGTTGAAAAGGTGAGTCTTTAGTTTTGCTCTGAACTCAGATGAGCTGTCGATCTTTCGCAAATATGAAGGGAGTTTGTTCCAAGCTGTTGGGCCTGCTACTGCAAAAGCTCGGTCTCCAAAATTGGTATTGTGATTGCGCATAGGTACTGAAAGTCTACCTATGGCTGTTGAAGATGCTGATCGAAGCGTTGCTTGCCTAACATTAACATCGTTTGGAATGCAAAGTTCCGACAAGTAGGGTGGCGCCATATCATGTACGGCTTTAAAAACCATCCAGCAGAGTTTGAATTGGATTCTCTCAGGGCACTTAAGCCAATGAAGGTTCCGCAAATGTTGTGAGATGTGAGAATATTTGGGAACACCAGTTATCAGCCTTGCTGCAGCATCGAAAACTGACTGAAGTCTGTCAGTGTATATTTTAGGGAGACTTGCGTATATGCCATTGCAATAGTCGAGTCGTGATACAACGTAGGAGTTTACTAACATCTTTGTGGCGCTAGCTGGAATATTTCTTTTTATAGATTTGATTTGACGCAGGTGAAAGAAACCTGCGCTTACTGTTTTGTTAATTTGGGATTTGAGTGAGAGATCTTCATCTAGATGAACACCTAGGAGTTTAATGCCATTTTTAGGGATGATGTTGCAGCCAGAAGTAATGAGAGGAGTTTTGTCTAACATTGACTGACGCTTTTTTGTTGCTGTCCAGAGAAATTCTGTTTTGGATGGATTTAGTCTAAGTTTGTTCGAAGACATCCACTCTGTTATGGCACCAATGCATTTAACAGTAATATCTTTTAATTTGTCTTTCTCATTCGGTGCACAGTAGAAATAGATTTGCTGATCGTCAGCATAGCAATGGGAAAGAAGTCCGAATGAATCTATAATTTTGGCAACATCGTTGATGAACAGAATGAAAAGTAGGGGCCCCAAGACTGAACCCTGGGGGACTCCAGAAGTCAGGGTCACGTAGGGAGAGTTTTTAACGCCCGCTTGTACAGATTGGGTTCGGCCACAGAGGTATGATTTTATCCACTTAATAATTTCACCACCCAGTCCAAAAGTTTTTTCCAGTCGGTCGATCAGGAAATTGTGGTCGATGGTGTCAAATGCTGCACTCAGATCTAATAGTGATAGCAAAGCTAGCTTACCTGACTCATTTGCAAGCATCAAATCTGACAACACGCGCAGTAATCCAGTCTCTGTAGAATGGTACCTCCTATAAGCTGATTGGTACTTTGACAGCAGTTCATTTTTCGCCAGATGGGCGGTTATCTGCCTGATCACAATTTTTTCTATGTCCCCGCATCACACAATGTCCCCGAGGGAGCTGTTACTTGAATTCCCAAGGAGGACCCGGAGAGTTCTCTCGACTTGGTACTGGGGAGTGTTTAACTTCTCCCAACAAGTAATGTCCCCGAGGGAGCTGTTACTTGAATTCCCAAGGAGGACCCGGAGAGTTCTCTCGACTTGGTACTGGGGAGTGTTTAACTTCTCCCAACAAGTAATGTCCCCGAGGGAGCTGTTACTTGAATTCCCAAGGAGGACCCGGAGGGTTCTCTCGACTTGGTACTGGGGAGTGTTTAACTGGGCAATGACCACTAGGATTCTGTTGCTTAGTTAACCAGGAGACTGGGTACTCTGCCTTCAAAATGGGCTGCACGGCGTTATATACCCTTTGGCCGGAGCGGTACTGGCCGCTGACGGAGGGGTGGGGGTAGCTCGGCCAATGGGGTGTCTTCCTGTACGGGGAATGTGCTGTGAGTGGCCGAGCGAGACGGCGCTATGCGTGTGAGGGAGAAAGTATTCGGATTCGTGCGTCGGTCGAAATGCCGCGCGCCACAAGAGTATTTAAAAAAGAAAATATTATCTTCAGAAAATAAATATAAACAAATGTGGAAAACTGTTAATTTCGCCATAGAAAATACAAAAAAAACACAAAACATTAAGTACATTGAACATGATAAAAAAATTATAGATGCCAATATACAGCCTAAACAATGTGCAAACATATTTAATTCCTTCTTTGCAAATGTTGGGAAAAATCTTGCGAAAAATATTCATAAGCCTTCAAACCAAGAAAACCATAAAAATAAAAATATACAGAAACGTAATATACTTTCAATATTTGAAACAACAACAGAATGTGAAATTTCGAAAATAATAGAAAATATGAAAGGAGGTTCGTCTCCCGGTTTTGATTCTATTACAACACACATGTTAAAAACTATGAAACCTCACTTAATAAAACCTATCACTCATTTTATTTTATTTATTTTTTTATTTAACGCCCCGAGGGCTTTTACATGGTTGGTAGTATACATAATTTTAATTTGACAGATACTTCAAAAGTTACAAAAAAAAAAATTACATTTGATAAAAGCTATGCAACAAGTCATACAAATACAAGAAACAAAAACAGAAAATTACAGCTATTTGTAGGTTTACATGATGTGTTTAGGAGTATTGTTGAAATGGAGAAGCATTAGATTTAAAACTTAATTTAAAATTATTTTTAATATATAAACATAAATTAATTAATTGATTTTTAAGATATAGAATGGACAAAAAGAGACATCTCTTGTCAATTTGGGATAGTATTTTCTCTGCAGGTGAATGATAAGCAAATTGCGGCCACCTTTTACATCTGTTCAGTGGATTCATCTGAGATTGTGATATTTCGTCAAGAGAGGTCTATTTAAGACAAAAATTACTAAAACAGATTTTTTGTCACAATAAGATGTTACAAATATCGGCTGTGTGTTATTAAATCAATGTGCTGATTCATCTTGGTCATTAAGAATTCTTCTCTCTTGTGAGCTGGTTATAACCTTTTCGAGTGCAAATGCAAAGTGATTGCTGATTGCTGCCTGAAACCGAAGCTGATGACAAAAATAGAAGACCTCCATTTGTGAATGCCATTCTTGGGTGAGTTTTTCTGTTCATTTGTATTTTGGTGACTGGTTTGTTATTTTTTCTCCCTGCAGAGATAGTTTATTAATCCACAATATATTTTTCATAGGGAAATATAATATTCCCTGGATGATCTGTGCTACCTACACGCCAGATCATCATCCATAAGTTTGGTCCCACGTAGCTCGGATATATTGCTAGCGAAAATTGATTAATATTTAGTGATTTAGATTTGGAAACATGATAAATGGATGTTCTATTCACGTAATTTTTTTGGTGATTTAAGAAGTACCTATCAGTACCAATTTCTAGCATACATAAATAATTTTTCTAGCATTAGAAATTTGCGTATTTTTTGGTAAATTTCATTAAAGCTCAAATTACTTAATATTATTTAGGTATAGTGAATTTAGTTTCGTTTTTTTACGTATTCTTTGGTAGATTCGAAACATATAATATATTGGAATTGTCGTAATTTTTGGAGAATTCTAATTTACAATACTTACAACATTATTGTATACTTTTTTTGGTTAAGAATATTTTGTCATCTCATTAAAAATGCCGAGAATTACTGAAGAAGTTTCTGGAGATATTCAGGATAGAACGTTGACTCTTTTGACGGCAAAAAAGGAAAATCTTTTTTTGCGGATGAATGAATTGTATAATTTATCAAATAATTTATCTACCTTCGAGTCAAGAAAAAACGAAGATTTCATGACAAGGTCGGATATGATTGAAGACTTGAGAGTTCAGTTTGAAACTGTTATTGACAAACTTAACGACCGTCAGTTGACTTTGGACGACTCATTTAAACCGGATTTCCAACAATTAAATGCATTTGATGATATTTATTTGAAGGTCAAACGAAGTCGATTTAACCTTCAAAACGCGTCACGCAACGATTCGCGGGATCATTGTATTATTAAATTGCCACCTTTGGAATTACCATCATTTGATGGTAAAATGGGAAATTGGCCTACTTTCTACCAAGCTTTCAAATCTAATGTACATAATAATAGACAATTAACCGACGCCCAGCGTGTTCAATATTTAATTGGTAAATTGACACATGGCGCTTTAAAGGTTACTTCAGGCATTGTACCTGGAGGTGACACATACAATATAATCTGGAATGCTTTGGTAAACAAATTTCAAAATAAACGTGCACTAGGCACACATTATTTAAATAATATTCTTGATGCAAAAAATTGTACAAATACATCTGGCAGTCTTGACTTTTTTATTGAAAATTTTTCTGCATCAGTAGCAGCGTTAAAACAATTAGAGATTGAAAATTTAACTGATTTTATCTTATTTCATTGTGCATTTAGAAAAATTGATTTTCAAATCGCACAGATTTTCGAGCTGTCAGTCAGGAATAAAGAGATTCCGACATATGACGATTTAGTCTCGTTTGTTCAAGATCAGGTTAAGATTTTAGAACGTTTAGGCAATTCAAATGAAGCCGGTAAAAAACTGTCCACCACGTCATCATTTCGTTCTAATAAAAATTTTAAATCGTTCCTTGCTAGCAACGAGAATGTACCTCGGTTTACGGCTTCGCGCACAAATTGTTGTCTTGTTTGTAATAAAACTAATCATACAATTAAAGATTGCGTTAAATTTAAAAATATGAGCTCTTCACAGGCGCGTTTTGAATTTATAAAGTCAAAACATGCTTGCGTAAATTGCCTTAGTGGAGGGCATACAATAAACGCGTGTAAATCGGTTTTAACTTGTGAGTTTTGTAAAAAACGTCATCACACTTTGTTGCATTTTGGCAGTGCTGATAACAATGCTAAAACTCCATCAAGTACCCACGCACACACGTCGCGAACATCTACAGGGACATCCGAAAATTGTGATACACAATTTGAAGAACCTCCGCTAAACATAAATAACTCATGTTCCCTTTCTGTGAAAGCGACACATAATACGATTCTATTATCAACCGCGCAAGTATTCGCAAAGAGTAAAAATGGAAATAAAGTTATTGTTCGGTGCTTAATGGATAACGGTTCACAGAACAATTTAATAACTGTTGATTGTTGCAAGATCCTCAACTTACCAATAATTCCTTTAAACAATTCCTTTGTAAAAGGAATCGGTTCAGCATCCAAACCAATTTTGGGTTACGTTTATTTGGACATTGAGTCCCGCGTATACCCGAATAATAAATATAATATTTATGCGCTTGTCATTGACAGTATTACAGATCAGCTACCTAATCACTATACAGGGTGTATCGGCACGTACCCGACAAACTTTAACCAGCTATTCCTTAGCATATTTGGAGCAAAAAATCTTATGTGCACTTTGCTGTCCGGTAACGTTTTTTTTTAATAAAAAAAAATATTATTTATATTTTCACCACATGTCACCACTGTTTTATCCTTTGTCAAGGTTTGAAAACCCATCTGGCAATATTTTATTCGAATTCCGTTGAATAATGCACGTGTGTACCTATATTGGCGCACTTTTACAATCACAACGAAATGGCACGGCACCATTCGTCTCATTTTTAACTATTATTATTTAGTGTGTGCGAAAGAGCGAAGACGCTTTTCGACATACTTGCTTATAACAGCTGTTGAACCCGAAAAGCAATGCCAATGACAGTGATGTAGTGTGGAAATTTTTAATTTTTTTGTTTTTAATAGAAAAAAAAATGTTACCGGACAGCAAAGTCCCCATAACATTTTTTACTCCAAATGTGCTAAGGAATAGCTGGTTAAAGTTTGTCGGGTTAGTGCCGATACACCCTGTATAACCAAGGGTGATATGAGTTACTTAAAGGGTATACCTCTCGCTGACTTAACGTAGAATATTCCTGGATGCGTGGATATAGTATTAGGTGCACAACTTTTTTTTTTTTTTTTTTTTTTTTTTTTCTTTATTCATGAAATATTAATGTGTACAGTTTTTACATGCTTTTCGACTACCACACTAGACACACGCCCGTATTATGGTAGTCGAACTGTTCCCATATATTTATTTAGGGAACCGGGTTGAATCTGGTAACGGCGAACCTCCGGCATTAGCGACTACTTTCGGTTTTGTGTTAATGGGTGACTACTAATGTGCTTAATACAAGTACGTCATTTTCGGCACTTGCGCTTAATGACTTAGTACAAAAATTTTGGCTGTTAGAGGAAATACCCAACGTGCAATTTCTAAGTCCGGAAGAGACGGAATGTGAGAATTTATTTATATCATCCATTTCTCGCACCGTCGACGGAAGGTATTCTGTTGCTTTACCTTTCTGTAAAGACCCGAAGCAATTGGGTAATTCCCTTGCTACTGCTCAGCGCCGATTTATGGCTTTGGAGCGAAAATTTAAACATTCACCGGCTTTGCGGGAGAATTATAATAAAGTTATTCATGAATACATTGAAAACGGTTATTTAGCAAAAGTTTCAAGGTCGGATATTACCGATGACGGATATTACATTCCGCATCACGCTGTCACTCGCCCGGATAAGCCTATGCCTCGGATTGTACTTGACGCGAGCGCTAAGACACATACAGGATTGTCATTAAATGACGTGATTTATACTGGTCCGAATTTGCAAGCCGATCTTTTTTTGCTTCTGTTAGACTTTCGTCTTTTTCCCATTGCTATTACTGCAGACATAAAGCAGATGTATTTGCAGATTGAGGTTCCAAGCAAGCATCGCAAATATTTGAAAATTCTATTTCGATTCGCGGACAACGATCCCATACAAACCTTTCAATTCAATCGGGTCCCTTTCGGACTAACAGCTAGTCCATACTTGGCAATGCGCACTGTTCGACAGTTGGCCCAGGATATGAGACAACATTTTCCGGACGCTGCCGATGTGGCAGAGTCTAAGTTGTATATGGACGACCTGGTATATTCTATTGTAGATGAACCCAGTGCCGTACGTCTGTCGCGAGAATTGATCTCGTTGTTTAAGTCCGGTGCCTTTGATTTGGTAAAATGGACTAGTAATTCTTCAGTGGTACTTGAGAATCTTCCAGATTCTCACCGAAGCCCAGTGGACTTTACTGTTGGTTCTAACAATGCCGCTAAGGTGTTAGGCCTTTCGTGGGAACCAGCTGATGACAGCTTCTTCTTTACGTCTTCTTATGTTCAGGAGAAGTGCACGAAGCGGAACATACTCTCCATAGTAGCCCGCTTGTTCGATGTTCTCGGCTTGGTCGCCCCTGTCATTCTGTATGCGAAATTACTTATTAAGGAGCTATGGCTGTGTAACATTGGTTGGGATGATATACCCCCTGAGAGCGTTATTCAAAGGTTTTCGGCTCTCACACAGGAATTTCCTTTAATTTCGACAGTAAAAATCCCCCGCCATGTTGGCGTCCTAAAGGACAGTACAGTGCTCGTTGTCGCCTTCTGCGATGCGAGCATGAATGGTTATGGCTGCGTGATTTATTTGCACACCACTGATCTCTCTGGAAATATTTCAGTGAGGTTATTGTGTGCAAAATCAAAGGTTTCTCCCACGAGAGTGACAACTCTCGCTCGTTTGGAGCTTTGTGCCGCAGTTTTGATGTCAAAATTAATACGGACGGTGCAAGAGAATTATCGTGCGCGTCTTTCTATTGCAGGAACATACGCGTTTTCAGATTCTACCATTGCGCTCTCCTGGATACATTCCTCACCGCATCGTTGGTCGGTGTTTGTTAGCAATCGTGTAGCTCAGTGCCAGGAAAATTTGTCTCCGGAAAATTTTTACCATGTCGCCGGTATTGAAAACCCGAGCGATTGCCTTTCTCGTGGCATGCTACCCTCTCAACTCGTTTCACATGATTTATGGTGGAACGGCCCATCATGGATTCGCCACCCACCTTTGGAATGGCCAGTAAAACCGTTTCGCCCCACCAATACCGGTGAAATGCCTGAACACAAAGTTAATGTGCTCACTGCAATGGTTCTGGGTGAACAATCGGTTCTGGGTGAACTGGCCCAGCGTATATCCACTTGGGATAAACTACTAAGGAGTGTCGTTTATATTCTCCGATTCATAAAAAAGATATCACCTTCCTCTGGAATTGTCAATAATCTTGTGACTGCTGAAAAGGCTGTACTTCGTTCCGTGCAAAATGCTCATTTTTCAAATGATATTGCTGCACTTCAGAAAGGCAAATTCCACTCCAAAAGGCTTCAGGGTTTGTCTTTATTTCTTGATGAGGACAATTTGTTACGTATCGGGGGACGCCTTTCTAAATCGGACTTACCTTTTGAGGTTAAACATCCGATATTACTACCTAAACATGACTGTGTTGTAAATCTTATCATAGATCACTTTCATGTCATGAACTGTCATACCGGTCCAGGACTTCTGTTACATTAGGGCTTGTTAACGTAACTTATAGTTATAAGTTGTTACATTAGCATTCAAGCCAAGTAATGTACTATAGGTGAGTACACAAGCCGAGCTTGTACTCCAATCTTCAGGGTGTGGATTAATATATAGTCAATTTCCCAAATGAAACAAGTCTCTTGATATGAGTGTTTATTGTACAGGTAATACAGGTTATCAAACAGATCTACATAAGGTACCTAGCTGTTTAAGGCCTAACGTGATACTAGGCAATCTATTGACTCTAAGGGCTCTGATTGGCAAAGGTATAATATTAGCTCACGTGTAGATTAGGCTGAAGCGGTGAACGATGAGCAGGGGCCATAGGCAGGTGCCTAGGCAGGGTGCAGGACGAAGGGCGGCTACGATGGGCGGCTGCCATAGCACGGCCTAGGCTGATGCGGTAGGGCGGGAATACGACGAAGGGCGGCACAGAAGCGGCCTGGAGCAGTGGTGGGCGGCTCATGGCGAAGGGCGGCACAGAAGCAGCCTGGAGCGGCCTGAGGCGGCCTGGAGCATTGTTGGAAACACGTGGGCGGCTCATTGCGAAGGGCGGCCGTGAGAGCACGGGCCGCGGCCCACGGATATGACACAATCATATCCATGCCGGTGTGGTTGGCTGAAGATTGGCCTGACATTGATAAACTGAATCTAGTGACGCGGCACATTATAAAACGAATGCACGCCGGTCCATATTTACGGCGTCACTTATTTGGGCGGCAAAAAGTAACTCGGAACTAACACAGCATGTGCGTTCTACGCGTCTCCCAGGGAACTGAAGCGTGGGTAGCTGGCCGCGAGTACTTGACCTGCTTCGGGCGCAAGTGGGAGGGGTATTCTACGATATCCGATTGGTTGCTCGCTCGCGTGACTTGTGCCATGGAGAGACATCGCGGATGTACCTGTATGTATTGGTGTTCACCCGATTGTAGACACGCCGAGATGCGTATATATTAGTGTGTTTACACGCTCTGGGTACATGTTTGATTTCCGGCCACGCGTGATTGACATACATAACTATACAGTAAGCTCTTGCTAGCTTTGTGCAAACATAACACTTCTTATGTCTATATTACGTCAGCGCTATTGGATATTAGATGCTAGGACGGTTATTAGGGCAAGGGTGCGGAAATGCAACTGCTGCTTCCGCTCAAATCCATCACATCCTACCCCAAAGATGGCAGATTTACCTTCATATCGTATTACTGAAGCAAAAGCCTTCGTTCACACCGGTGTTGATTACGCGGGTCCTCTACGTATTACGCTTGCTCGTCGGAGAGGACAACATTCGCAGAAGGCATATATTTGTCTGTTTGTATGCCTTGTGACTAAGGCCATTCATATTGAGTTGGTCTCTGACTTAACTTCAAATGCTTTCTTGGCTGCTTTCAGCCGTTTTATTTCACGGCGTGGCCCTGTGTCGTGCTTGTATTCGGATAATGGTACCAATTTTGTGGGTGCAAAGGCACAATTGGATGACCTTTACAAGTTTTTAGTTGAATCGGAATATGAGCCCGCGTTAAAACGAGAACTCCCAAGCGTCGTATCGAGTGGAAAATGATTCCACCACGCGCACCCCATTTCGGAGGTATGTGGGAGTCTAACGTGAAAAGCATGAAAACTCACTTATACCGAGTGATCGGAAGTCAGCTTCTCACTTATGAGGAGCTTCAGACTGTGTTGGTGCAAATAGAGTGCATAATGAACTCTCGCCCGCTCACAGCTGTATCTTCCGACCCTGATCCGGAAATCATAACACCTGCGCATTTTTTAATGACTACACCATTACAATACTTACCTGCATCTATCCCGACGGGCAGTAAAATTAATTTCGCTCAGCGCAAACGATTATTGGATAGTATGGTTCAGTCTTTCTGGAAAAAATGGCGTGTGGAGTATCTGCACACTTTGCAAGTCAGGCAGAAGTGGGCTACCCCTGATCATCCGATTGAGATCGGAACTGTCGTTCTAGTGGGACAGGAAGATTCCCCTCCGTTGAACTGGCCTTTGGGTGTAATCACTGAGGTCCATCCCGGATTGGACAAAATTGTTCGCGTTGCGACGGTGAAGACACGATTTGGGTTCTTCAAACGACCGGTTATCAAGTTATATCCCCTTCCGACTCAATAATTTGCTTACTTCTATTTTTTGTTTTTATTTTTTGTTATTTTTTTTTGGTAGTTCAAATTATCTCCGACTATGCCATGATATTCCGTTACAGTTAATTGTACTCTTGTCAGTTGAACTTTATTAAGTTTATACTTTTCGTTCTGTTGAAAGCTTTTTTTTTTTTTGGTGACCTTCCGACGTAATTCTTGGATATTATATGTGAATAGAGTCACTTGAAATGATTTGACGTTTATTTATTTGTGCGTTGTTCTCTTACTTCTTTGCAAGTTCTGAGAACTTCCAAGGCGGGGAGTATGGAGAAGCATTAGATTTAAAACTTAATTTAAAATTATTTTTAATATATAAACATAAATTAATTAATTGATTTTTAAGATATAGAATGGACAAAAAGAGACATCTCTTGTCAATTTGGGATAGTATTTTCTCTGCAGGTGAATGATAAGCAAATTGCGGCCACCTTTTACATCTGTTCAGTGGATTCATCTGAGATTGTGATATTTCGTCAAAAGAGGTCTATTTAAGACAAAAATTACTAAAACAGATTTTTTGTCACAATAAGATGTTACAAATATCGGCTGTGTGTTATTAAATCAATAATAAATCACAATAATTTTATCTACCTACAGACTTGACGTTTCATCCTTGCTCATACTAATTTAAAGAAATAAACGCAAATAAAGCTATATTTAAGCAGTAAAAAAGTGCAGAATACATTGATTTCACGATCGTGTGTTGTTTGTGTGTTTTCAAACTTTAAAAAAGTGAATCTGTGCTCTATTTCATTGTTTGTGAAAAAGGACAATAAGACACAACAATTAAGTGAATTAAACAATTAACAAACAGTGAAACATAACGAAATTTAAAGTTTATCCTAAATATCTAGAACCTATTAAGGTTTTTATTAAAAAACGGTGTTTTTTACTTTTAAAAAAAATATGAATCCACATCAATTCATGGATTCTGCGAAGGAGGCAATTGATGATTTATTGAATTGTGTTCAAGATAAAGTGAATAAATTTAATAAAGAACAAATTAACTTAATTACAACAAAAACAAGTGCTATATTTAACTGGATGGGACATCTAACTCTTCAGTTATCTGAAGCAAAGGGAAAAATAGTCGAACCAACATTTAGATACGGCAAAGTAGCTGAAAACCAAAATAAAACATTGGAAAGTGATTACAAATTAATAGTTTCATCGAACAATGCTGACGAATCTTCAGAAAATATACAAAATAAAATCAGGAAGAAAATTAACTTAAGTAAGATTGGTGCAAAAGTGATTGGTGTTAATGCGATATCTAAAAATAGAATACTTATAAAATGTTCGACAAAGTACGATGCGGAAAAAATGAGTAAAGCTATTGGAGACGAGTTCAAAGACATCAGCGCTACAGAAATTAAAAAGAAAAGACCAACTATAATACTGAAGGGCATTGCTAATGACTATAATAAGGATGATATTATACAAGATATAATCGAACAGAATGAAGATATCAAGGATGTGATGATAGATAAACCAGAAATTGAGATGACGTTAAAAAAGATCTTGAAAAACAAATATAATAACACATCTAATTACATAATAGAAGTTAGTACTGAAATAAGAAGAAGGCTAGTATATACCGGTAAAATCTATGTGGGATACCAGAGAATACAAGTAGAGGATGCCCATCCTCTAGTGCAATGCTATCACTGCCTGGGCTTTGGACATACTTCTGTCAGGTGTCTTCACAAAGAAAAGGACAAACCATTGTGTACACACTGTGCTGGTGATCATTCATACAAAGATTGTGCTAACAAAGATAAAGAACCTAAATGTAAAAATTGTGATAAAAAAAATAAAAAAATGAACTGGAATATTGACATCAGGCATTCTGCAAACGATAAAACGAAATGTATTGTGTATAAAAAAATGAGCTTTTTAGCAAAAGAAAAAATAGAATATTGACTAGAAATAAGATTAAACCTGTCTCAAAATAGATTTAGTGTTATTACATTTTATTACATAAATATCGTTATAAAAATTATAAAAAATCACAAATTAACTAACAAAAATAACATTATTATATTACATTATTTTTTTAATAGTAATATCATAACGTCACCTTCAAAAACATTTTTTTGTTTACTTAAACATGCATTTTTTCACTGTGTACTATATTTCACATTCATAATTATAAAAACAGCTTTTAAATTTTTTTTTAAATATGAAAAATATTCTGAAATACAGTTTATTTTATATTTATTAAGCCTTTATCAAAAATTACTTGTACCAATTAGCTTCAAATACAATCACTTTTATTTTGTTAAATATTTAACATTAAATTCTTCAATTTATACTCAAAATATGTCTGTTAAACAAAACAAGAAAACAATTAATTACCATCACGAATTAAATGGCGCAGAATAATTTTTCTTATATAGATAATGATAATGAAATAGAAAGTAGTACAGTAAATAATTTAGAAGAATGGATAAAAAAACAAAACATAAATTCGTCTGATAATCTTGTTTGTATTCAATTAAATATTAGATCTATACAAAAATATTGGGATGTATTGCATATATATTTAATTAATTGTTTGAAGCATATTGACATTCTGATGCTATGTGAAACATCTATTCAAACTGAAAGTATGTGTATTTACAATATTCCTGGATATAATGCATATAACTACTGCAGGACTGATAAGTCAGGAGGAGGAATTATATTGTATATAAGAAACAAATTTGAATTTAGACTAAAAACATTAAAATCAATACATTTTGAAAATATATCAGGAAAGCTCATACTCCAGGACAAAACTAAAGTCAATATAATAGCTATCTATAGACCTCCTAATTTCAGTAAATCTTCATTTCTGACGGAATTATCATCATATCTTGAGACAATTAATAGTAAGGAAAATATTATCTTACTTGGAGATATAAATCTTAATTTGCTTGATGAACAAGATAATATTGTAACTTCGTATGAAAACTTACTTACTAACCATTATTTAACTAAATGCATCAATGTAGTAACCAGAGAAGCTGTATCAAATGGACAAATTACTCGCACATGTATTGACCATATATTTGCCAAATTTAGAGGCAAGAAAATAACAGCTTGCGTCTGTGAAAATAATATTGCCGATCATTTTATCACTGCTATTAATATAAAATGTCATAAACGTCAGGTAGACTTTGCAAATAAGTATATTCAAATCATCTCACAAAAGGATATTGATAGACATATCAGAGATTATAACTGGAGTAAACTTATAGAGGATAAGGATTGTATTTCATTATATGAAAAAATAAAATCTTTATTTAATAAATTTTACAAGAGTAGTTCTAAAACGATAGTGCAAAACCCGAAAACACGACCTTATGCAATAAATGAATGGGTAAGCAGTGAATTATTATGTCAAATAAATAAAAGGGATAATCAATATAAAAAATGGAAAAGTACACCAACAAACAAAACATATGAAACAGAATACAAAAAATCACGAAACCTTGTCAATAAAATTATAAATAAAGATAAAACTAGCTACTATAATAATAAATTTAAAAACTGTTTTAATGATACAAAAAAACCTGGGATGTGATAAATAATATTTTAGGACGTAAACCCAAAAACGATTGTGATGAAACAATAACGCGATATATGTTAAAAGATAGAACTGAGGATTCTGTGTCAAATGATTTTGTGAATTACTTCTCGGATAGCATCAGCAACATGTTACATAAATGCAATTACAAAGCTACTAATATTGTACTGGAAGAACTGCCTCACAGTTTATTTATACCAAGAGCTACTATAACTGATATTGAAAACATTGTTAAAAAAATGAAAAACTCTAAAAGCACAGGTATTGACAATATAAGAATGTTTGATTTAAAAAGAAATATAAAAACTCTTGGGCCAATAATTACTCATTTAATCAATACGATAATAAAGCAAGCAAAAATTCCACAAGAATTTAAATGTAGCATTACTAGACCAATATTTAAAGGTGGAAAACACATTGAACTGGGAAATTATAGGCCTATTAGTATACTACCTGCGTTAGAAAAAATTCTCTAAAAATTTTTATCAAATAAATTAAATAATTACATTGAAAAATTCGCTATCATAGATCCAAATCAATATGGCTTTCAAAGAAAAAAAATACTGAAAAATTACTGCAAGATTTTTCCAATTACATAAATAATCAATTAAATAATAAATTACATGTTATTGTGTTATTTATCGATAACTCTAAAGCTTTTGACACAATTAACTCTAAAAAACTGCTAGAAACCTTAGAAAAAATTGGAATAAGAGGAAATGTGTTAAATTTATTTAAAGATTATCTTAGAAATAGAAAAATATGTACCAAAATAAATAATACTTTTAGTAAAACAAAGAATGTATCTGCAGGAGTTCCACAAGGTTCCATATTGGGACCTACACTATATATAATTTAT
Organism: Hesperophylax consimilis; assembly: GCF_061612785.1. Classification (NCBI taxonomy): domain Eukaryota; kingdom Metazoa; phylum Arthropoda; class Insecta; order Trichoptera; family Limnephilidae; genus Hesperophylax; species Hesperophylax consimilis. The sequence goes on from NW_028301285.1 coordinate 266,912, forward strand.
GTAACTATAATGAAAAAACTTTTCTCTTTTGTTAAACATTTTGTATTTGCAGATGATACGGCATTGGTCATATCACATAAAGATCTAAAAATTGCAATTGAACTCATGCAAATTGACTTTAATCAACTTTGTAAATGGTCACATGATGCAGGACTATTAATAAATGCTAAAAAAACCAAAGTTATGCATATAAGATCACCTAATGCCAGATTTCAATTTAATCCTAATATTATTTCTCATAGTTTTAATTGCATCCATAAAAATATCCCGACTAATTGTAAATGTGAAAGCTTAGAATTAGTTACAGAATATGTCTATCTTGGTGTTACAGTAGATTGCTTTTTCAAATGGGACAAACATATTAAAAAAACCTGTAAAAGACTCAGATCAATTGCTGGCAGAATGTACACATTAAATTTTTTCCTATCAATTGAAACACTTAAAATAATTTATATGTCAATGGCAGAATCTATTATAAGATATGGATTAACCATATGGGGAAATACTAGTATAACCAATCTGAAACAAGTCCAAGTTGTACAAAACGCAATTGTAAAATTACTAGTCGTCCCTAATATTTTTAAACAGAGACATAATACACCGTTGCTGTTTCAGAGTGCCAAAATTTTACCTGTTAAGGCTATACTATGGCAAAAAATCATAATTCAGTATATATTTACCCCGCAGCATAAAGAAAAATTAGAACATAAATACAGTACTAGATTCACGCGCAATGACGGGTTAATAGTTCCGAAATTTAATAATAAATACGGACAGAGAACGTTTGAATACAACATACCGAAGATATTTAATTTATTACCTGACACTATAAAGCAATGTAAATCTATGAATAAGGTTAAATATATGGTGAAAAATTGGCTATCGGAAAAAAAATATTTATTTTAATATGTATGAAATATTGTATGAAAAAATTGTTAATTCTGTAGATATAAGATGTAAATTATAACTTTAAAAAATGTATTTGAAACTAACTTTAAGCACCTGTTGACAAGCCAATTCAATCGGCTTAGCAGGACTTGTTTTTTGATATTATGTATTAACTATTTATTCAATAAAAAAAAAAAAAAAATAAAAAAAAAAATAAAAAAAATGTGCTGATTCATCTTGGTCATTAAGAATTCTTCTCTCTTGTGAGCTGGTTATAACCTTTTCGAGTGCAAATGCAAAGTGATTGCTGATTGCTGCCTGAAACCGAAGCTGATGACAAAAATAGAAGACCTCCATTTGTGAATGCCATTCTTGGGTGAGTTTTTCTGTTCATTTGTATTTTGGTGACTGGTTTGTTATTTTTTCTCCCTGCAGAGATAGTTTATTAATCCACAATATATTTTTCATAGGGAAATATTATATTCCCTGGATGATCTGTGCTACCTACACGCCAGATCATCATCCATAAGTTTGATCCGGCGTGTAGGTAGCACAGATCATCTAAGGAATGTAATATTTCCCTATGAAAAATATATTGTGGATTAATAAACTATCTCTGCAGGGAGAAAAATAACAAACCAGTCACCAAAATACAAATGAACAGAAAAACTCACCCAAGAATGGCATTCACAAATGGAGGTGTTCTATTTTTGTCATCAGCTTCGGTTTCAGGCAGCAATCAGCAATCACTTTGCATTTGCACTCGAAAAGGTTATAAGGAACAACCAGCTCACAAGAGAGAAGAATTATTAATGATAGAGATGAATCAGCACATTCATCGTAACACACAGTGTCGAATTTGTGACATTTTATTTTGTCAAAAATATATATTTTAATTATTTTTATCTTAAATAGACCTCTTTTGACGAAATATCATGTCTCAGATGAATCTACTGAACAGATGTAACAGGTGACCGCAATTTGGTTATCATTCACCTGCAGAGAAAATACTATGCGAAATTGACAAGAGATGTCGCTTTTTGTCTATTCTATTTTTAAAAAATTAATTAATTAATTATGTTTGTATATTAAAATAATTTTAAATTAAGTTTTAAATCTAATGCTTCTCCATACTCCCCGCCTTGGAAGTTCTCAGAACTTGCAAAGAAGTAAGAGAACAACATACAAATAAATAAACGTCAAATCATTTCAAGTGACTCTATTCACATATAATATCCAAGAATTACGTCGGAAGGTCACCAAAAAAAAGCTTTCAACAGAACGAAAAGTATAAACTTAATAAAGTTCAACTGACAAGAGTACAATTAACTGTAACGGAATATCATGGCATAGTCGGAGATAATTTGAACTACCAAAAAAAATAACAAAAAATAAAAACAAAAAATAGAAGTAAGCAAATTATTGAGTCGGAAGGGGATATAACTTGATAACCGGTTGTTTGAAGAACCCAAATCGTGTCTTCACCGTCGCAACGCGAACAATTTTGTCCAATCCGGGATGGACCTCAGTGATTACACCCAAAGGCCAGTTCAATGGAGGGGAATCTTCCTGTCCCACCAGAACGACAGTTCCGATCTCAATCGGATGATCAGGGGTAGCCCACTTCTGCCTGACTTGCAAAGTGTGCAGATACTCCACACGCCATTTTTTCCAGAAAGACTGAACCATACTATCCAATAATCGTTTGCGCTGAGCGAAATTAATTTTACTGCCCGTCGGGATAGATGCAGGTAAGTATTGTAATGGTGTAGTCATTAAAAAATGCGCAGGTGTTATGATTTCCGGATCAGGGTCGGAAGATACGGCTGTGAGCGGGCGAGAGTTCATTATGCACTCTATTTGCACTAACACAGTCTGAAGCTCTTCATAAGTGAGAAGCTGAGTTCCGATCACTCGGTATAAGTGAGTTTTCATGCTTTTCACGTTAGACTCCCATATACCTCCGAAATGGGGTGCGCGTGGTGGAATCATTTTCCACTCGATACGACGCTTGGCGAGTTCTCGTTTTAACGCGGGCTCATATTCCGATTCAACTAAAAACTTGTAAAGGTCATCCAATTGTGCCTTTGCACCCACAAAATTGGTACCATTATCCGAATACAAGCACGACACAGGGCCACGCCGTGAAATAAAACGGCTGAAAGCAGCCAGGAAAGCATTTGAAGTTAAGTCAGAGACCAACTCAATATGAATGGCCTTGGTCACAAGGCATACAAACAGACAAATATATGCCTTCTGCGAATGTTGTCCTCTCCGACGAGCAAGCGTAATACGTAGAGGACCCGCGTAATCAACACCGGTGTGAACGAAGGCTTTTGCTTCAGTAATACGATATGAAGGTAAATCTTCCATCTTTGGGGTAGGATGTGATGGATTTGAGCGGAAGCAGCAGTTGCATTTCCGCACCCTTGCCCTAATAACCGTCCTAGCATCTAATATCCAATAGCGCTGACGTAATATAGACATAAGAAGTCCTGGACCGGTATGACAGTTCATGACATGAAAGTGATCTATGATAAGATTTACAACACAGTCATGTTTAGGTAGTAATATCGGATGTTTAACCTCAAAAGGTAAGTCCGATTTAGAAAGGCGTCCCCCGATACGTAACAAATTGTCCTCATCAAGAAATAAAGACAAACCCTGAAGCCTTTTGGAGTGGAATTTGCCTTTCTGAAGTGCAGCAATATCCTTTGAAAAATGAGCATTTTGCACGGAACGAAGTACAGCCTTTTCAGCAGTCACAAGATTATTGACAATTCCAGAGGAAGGTGATATCTTTTTTATGAATCGGAGAATATAAACGACACTCCTTAATAGTTTATCCCAAGTGGATATACGCTGGGCCAGTTCACCCAGAACCGATTGTTCACCCAGAACCATTGCAGTGAGCACATTAACTTTGTGTTCAGGCATTTCACCGGTATTGGTGGGGCGAAACGGTTTTACTGGCCATTCCAAAGGTGGGTGGCGAATCCATGATGGGCCGTTCCACCATAAATCATGTGAAACGAGTTGAGAGGGTAGCATGCCACGAGAAAGGCAATCGCTCGGGTTTTCAATACCGGCGACATGGTAAAAATTTTCCGGAGACAAATTTTCCTGGCACTGAGCTACACGATTGCTAACAAACACCGACCAACGATGCGGTGAGGAATGTATCCAGGAGAGCGCAATGGTAGAATCTGAAAACGCGTATGTTCCTGCAATAGAAAGACGCGCACGATAACTATCTTGAACCGTCCGTATCAACTTTGACATCAAAACTGCGGCACAAAGCTCCAAACGAGCGAGAGTTGTCACTCTCGTGGGAGAAACCTTTGATTTTGCACACAATAACCTCACTGAAATATTTCCAGAGAGATCAGTGGTGTGCAAATAAATCACGCAGCCATAACCATTCATGCTCGCATCGCAGAAGGCGACAACGAGCACTGTACTGTCCTTTAGGACGCCAACATGGCGGGGGATTTTTACTGTCGAAATTAAAGGAAATTCCTGTGTGAGAGCCGAAAACCTTTGAATAACGCTCTCAGGGGGTATATCATCCCAACCAATGTTACCCAGCCATAGCTCCTTAATAAGTAATTTCGCATACAGAATGACAGGGGCGACCAAGCCGAGAACATCGAACAAGCGGGCTACTATGGAGAGTATGTTCCGCTTCGTGCACTTCTCCTGAACATAAGAAGACGTAAAGAAGAAGCTGTCATCAGCTGGTTCCCACGAAAGGCCTAACACCTTAGCGGCATTGTTAGAACCAACAGTAAAGTCCACAGGGCTCCGGTGCGAATCTGGAAGATTCTCAAGTACCACTGAAGAATTACTAGTCCATTTTACCAAATCAAAGGCACCGGACTTAAACAACGAGATCAATTCTCGCGACAGACGTACGGCACTGGGTTCATCTACAATAGAATATACCAGGTCGTCCATATACAACTTAGACTCTTAAATAAATTGTACAGCGCCCTTGAGGTGATTTTTCACAAAAACGGCGCTCTACAAATTATCCAATTATTATTATTATTATTATTATTATTAGACTCTGCCACATTGGCAGCGTCCGGAAAATGTTGTCTCATATCCTGGGCCAACTGTCGAACAGTGCGCATTGCCAAGTATGGACTAGCTGTTAGTCCGAAAGGGACCCGATTGAATTGAAAGGTTTGTATGGGATCGTTGTCCGCGAACCGAAATAGAATTTTCAAATATTTGCGATGCTTGCTTGGAACCTCAATCTGCAAATACATCTGCTTTATGTCTGCAGTAATAGCAATGGGAAAAAGACGAAAGTCTAACAGAAGCAAAAACAGATCGGCTTGCAAATTCGGACCAGTATAAATAACGTCATTTAATGACAATCCTGTATGTGTCTTAGCGCTCGCGTCAAGTACAATCCGAGGCATAGGTTTATCCGGGCGAGTGACAGCGTGATGCGGAATGTAATATCCGTCATCGGTAATATCCGACCTTGAAACTTTTGCTAAATAACCGTTTTCAATGTATTCATGAATAACTTTATTATAATTCTCCCGCAAAGCCGGTGAATGTTTAAATTTTCGCTCCAAAGCCATAAATCGGCGCTGAGCAGTAGCAAGGGAATTACCCAATTGCTTCGGGTCTTTACAGAAAGGTAAAGCAACAGAATACCTTCCGTCGACGGTGCGAGAAATGGATGATATAAATAAATTCTCACATTCCGTCTCTTCCGGACTTAGAAATTGCACGTTGGGTATTTCCTCTAACAGCCAAAATTTTTGTACTAAGTCATTAAGCGCAAGTGCCGAAAATGACGTACTTGTATTAAGCACATTAGTAGTCACCCATTAACACAAAACCGAAAGTAGTCGCTAATGCCGGAGGTTCGCCGTTACCAGATTCAACCCGGTTCCCTAAATAAATATATGGGAACAGTTCGACTACCATAATACGGGCGTGTGTCTAGTGTGGTAGTCGAAAAGCATGTAAAAACTGTACACATTAATATTTCATGAATAAAGAAAAAAAAAAAAAAAAAAAAAAAAAAAAGTTGTGCACCTAATACTATATCCACGCATCCAGGAATATTCTACGTTAAGTCAGCGAGAGGTATACCCTTTAAGTAACTCATATCACCCTTGGTTATATAGTGATTAGGTAGCTGATCTGTAATACTGTCAATGACAAGCGCATAAATATTATATTTATTATTCGGGTATACGCGGGACTCAATGTCCAAATAAACGTAACCCAAAATTGGTTTGGATGCTGAACCGATTCCTTTTACAAAGGAATTGTTTAAAGGAATTATTGGTAAGTTGAGGATCTTGCAACAATCAACAGTTATTAAATTGTTCTGTGAACCGTTATCCATTAAGCACCGAACAATAACTTTATTTCCATTTTTACTCTTTGCGAATACTTGCGCGGTTGATAATAGAATCGTATTATGTGTCGCTTTCACAGAAAGGGAACATGAGTTATTTATGTTTAGCGGAGGTTCTTCAAATTGTGTATCACAATTTTCGGATGTCCCTGTAGATATTCGCGACGTGTGTGCGTGGGTACTTGATGGAGTTTTAGCATTGTTATCAGCACTGCCAAAATGCAACAAAGTGTGATGACGTTTTTTACAAAACTCACAAGTTAAAACCGATTTACACGCGTTTATTGTATGCCCTCCACTAAGGCAATTTACGCAAGCATGTTTTGACTTTATAAATTCAAAACGCGCCTGTGAAGAGCTCATATTTTTAAATTTAACGCAATCTTTAATTGTATGATTAGTTTTATTACAAACAAGACAACAATTTGTGCGCGAAGCCGTAAACCGAGGTACATTCTCGTTGCTAGCAAGGAACGATTTAAAATTTTTTTTAGAACGAAATGATGACGTGGTGGACAGTTTTTTACCGGCTTCATTTGAATTGCCTAAACGTTCTAAAATCTTAACCTGATCTTGAACAAACGAGACTAAATCGTCATATGTCGGAATCTCTTTATTCCTGACTGACAGCTCGAAAATCTGTGCGATTTGAAAATCAATTTTTCTAAATGCACAATGAAATAAGATAAAATCAGTTAAATTTTCAATCTCTAATTGTTTTAACGCTGCTACTGATGCAGAAAAATTTTCAATAAAAAAGTCAAGACTGCCAGATGTATTTGTACAATTTTTTGCATCAAGAATATTATTTAAATAATGTGTGCCTAGTGCACGTTTATTTTGAAATTTGTTTACCAAAGCATTCCAGATTATATTGTATGTGTCACCTCCAGGTACAATGCCTGAAGTAACCTTTAAAGCGCCATGTGTCAATTTACCAATTAAATATTGAACACGCTGGGCGTCGGTTAATTGTCTATTATTATGTACATTAGATTTGAAAGCTTGGTAGAAAGTAGGCCAATTTCCCATTTTACCATCAAATGATGGTAATTCCAAAGGTGGCAATTTAATAATACAATGATCCCGCGAATCGTTGCGTGACGCGTTTTGAAGGTTAAATCGACTTCGTTTGACCTTCAAATAAATATCATCAAATGCATTTAATTGTTGGAAATCCGGTTTAAATGAGTCGTCCAAAGTCAACTGACGGTCGTTAAGTTTGTCAATAACAGTTTCAAACTGAACTCTCAAGTCTTCAATCATATCCGACCTTGTCATGAAATCTTCGTTTTTTCTTGACTCGAAGGTAGATAAATTATTTGATAAATTATACAATTCATTCATCCGCAAAAAAAGATTTTCCTTTTTTGCCGTCAAAAGAGTCAACGTTCTATCCTGAATATCTCCAGAAACTTCTTCAGTAATTCTCGGCATTTTTAATGAGATGACAAAATATTCTTAACCAAAAAAAGTATACAATAATGTTGTAAGTATTGTAAATTAGAATTCTCCAAAAATTACGACAATTCCAATATATTATATGTTTCGAATCTACCAAAGAATACGTAAAAAAACGAAACTAAATTCACTATACCTAAATAATATTAAGTAATTTGAGCTTTAATGAAATTTACCAAAAAATACGCAAATTTCTAATGCTAGAAAAATTATTTATGTATGCTAGAAATTGGTACTGATAGGTACTTCTTAAATCACCAAAAAAATTACGTGAATAGAACATCCATTTATCATGTTTCCAAATCTAAATCACTAAATATTAATCAATTTTCGCTAGCAATATATCCGAGCTACGTGGGACCAAACTTATGGATGATGATCTGGCGTGTAGGTAGCACAGATCATCCAGGGAATATTATATTTCCCTATGAAAAATATATTGTGGATTAATAAACTATCTCTGCAGGGAGAAAAAATAACAAACCAGTCACCAAAATACAAATGAACAGAAAAACTCACCCAAGAATGGCATTCACAAATGGAGGTCTTCTATTTTTGTCATCAGCTTCGGTTTCAGGCAGCAATCAGCAATCACTTTGCATTTGCACTCGAAAAGGTTATAAGGAACAACCAGCTCACAAGAGAGAAGAATTATTAATGATAGAGATGAATCAGCACATTCATCGTAACACACAGTGTCGAATTTGTGACATTTTATTTTGTCAAAAATATATATTTTAATTATTTTTATCTTAAATAGACCTCTTTTGACGAAATATCATGTCTCAGATGAATCTACTGAACAGATGTAACAGGTGACCGCAATTTGGTTATCATTCACCTGCAGAGAAAATACTATGCGAAATTGACAAGAGATGTCGCTTTTTGTCTATTCTATTTAAAAAAAATTAATTAATTAATTATGTTTGTATATTAAAATAATTTTAAATTAAGTTTTAAATCTAATGCTTCTCCAAAATGTTTTAAATGATCCACAAAACTTGCCAAGTTGGTATTGAATATGTCAACATCACCCAAGTAATGATTTCCCATGGTGTGAAGTCGTTGTATCGGAGAGTGGGCAATGTAGTTACGCTTATGTGTGCTGCTGTAGAATATTGTATTTTGTCGTGTTGTTACTGTGAGTATTTAATAAGAAATTGTATTTTAAGTCTTCGACAGGGATATTTAATTTAAAATTTATAAAAAATAGAAATTTTTTTTGTATTCGCTCAATGTTGTTAATGTGAATTTTGTAAGATGGAGACCAAACTACTGAGTTATATTCAATTAGACTTCTTACTAGAGATGCGTATAATAGTTTAATGGCTTGTAAAGAATTAAAGTTTTTAGTTGTTCTTAATACGAAGCCTAGTGTTTTCATACCTTTGTTCACAATTTGATGGACATGATTGGTGAAACTTATTTTTTCATCCAAAATAATTCCAAGATCTCTCATTTCCGTGACTCTTTCTAAAGCTATGTTATTGATGGAATATTCGAATAAAACAGGATTTTTGTTCCTGAAGAAAGTCAAGGTTTTTCACTTTACTACATTTAAAAATAAATTATTTTGAATGCACCAATCTCTAAACTTACTGCTCGGGCCAGTTATTGTTGCATAGTATTTGGTTCGAGTTGTTTCCTGCCCGCGTTCCGCGCGTTTACCTACATCAAGTCAGTTGTTAAAGTATCGCGCCGCCCGCAAGGTTCCGCTTCCGCATAACCTATATTGAGTTATTAAACCCACCGCGCCGCGCTGTATATGGCAAATGTTAAACCGCAAAGAACGCCGTGAAGAGTGCATAAAAATAGCAATATATAACGCATTGAACCATTTCGCAATTCTAATATCACTATTCCTTTTCCTTGACCTCCTCCAATACTAACAATTACCCCCACCTGTGATTAAAGCAGAGCAAAGTGGAAGGTGCCGACAGTTGGAGATATTGGTAAGTCAATCAAACAATATCACAAAAAACCGCAAATTACAGTCCATTCACGCCGCAACATTTGGTCCTATTCGAGCCGCATTATTTAAATTGAGAATTACATTTTGGTAATTCTAGAACCATTTATTCCTATTCAATCGCAAATCGCATTCATTTTGTGTAAGAATTCAGTTAGCAATACTCGCCCGCTATTTGAAATTACATGCCTAGGTATAGGTACTCTTTGATATTTTGGGTAATTAAATTATTTATCGATGTTGTTGTAGCAAATTTATTCGGTGCAAATCGCAAAGATATTCCAGCGTAATATATTCGTCTATGTATTAATGCCAACCTAAGTACGTACGTAAACATCGCTTGAGTTTATGGCACAATATATTTAATTATTTGGAAAATAACTTCTCCACTATAATTCGTCAGTACAAATTGTCGCCCAGTACACTTGTGTTTCTTGCGCATTATTTTATAAATAATTAAACTTTTAGTTTGCAAATAATTCTAAAAATGGAAGACAAACTAAAAAGACAATTAGTTTTACTAAAAGGGAAAAGAGATATTATTCTAAAAAGGGTTCAAAATTTAGTTTTGCTTGCAAATAATTTGCCAATCAATTTCGACGCGTCACGCTCAGGTGAAGCATTTATGTCCGAATCTGAAAGTATTTTAGAAATTAAAAATAAATTTGAATTAATTATTGATCAAATTAACGAGAATACTCTTACGTCAGACCCGAATTCTGAACCAGATTATTCAAGCTGGGAACAGTTTGAAGAATTATACACACGTATTATTCGCGCACGAAATAATTTTAAACCAAATTTAGCTACAAAACCGCAAACATCTACATCTGCGTGTGCTGCTACGACTAATAATGATGGAGTTTTACCTACCATTAAAACTCTTATTATGTTGCCTTCCTCATCCAGAACATATATATTATGTGAGAGACGACATGTCGATTCTTGTCATAGTGGTCTGATCCTACTTCCTTTTTCCTGTTTTGGTAATCCTGGGATGACATCATCTACTCGCTCTGTGATTGGTTGTTTGTTTTGTCACCGGCAGTTGGCGTCTCGCGTCGTTTCATTTGTCAATTATAATCTCACCAAGCAGTGATTAAATATATGTTCTGGATGAGGAAGGCAACATAATAAGAGTTTTAATGGTAGGTAAAACTCCATCATTATGTACTGCCGTTCCTCATCCAGAACATATATATTATGTGAGAAGTGTTTGTTATCGCCTTGGTGACAGAACTGATGTCAATTGTGAGAGGTTATAGGTTCAAACAGATTTGTGAGAGATGGCAATGTCAAAGAGTTACCTCCCTCCATTACCTCCCTTCTGTAATGTTTTGCAAAAGTGTTCTCGCTCTTCCAATTTCCTCTTTCCAGGATCTTTTCAATGGGGCAATTTTCTAACCAGCTCAGTGACGCTACAGCAGACCTTGTACTCCCTGCTGATTTATCAATGCCAGCACTTTTTAGTACTGTTTTCACCCATCCTCCAATTATTGTTCTTGAGGCAGGTTTTGGCGGGCCCGTCGTTGAAATAAATAAATTTGGTATGGAATTTGATTCTTGTCTTCTTACTCTAGATAAGGTGCATACTTTACGGAGCCAATATACTGGATCTGTAGCTCGGTCTGAGGAAGCTTTAAGCTTCCATCCCGACTGCTGACGAGTAGTAGAATCAGTTTTAGATCCAAAAGCTGGCCAAAGTATAATATGGTCCCCATTGTCCACGAAACTGTCTGGTGTGTATCGTAACAGAGTAAGATCGTGCACTCTTCGTCCAGATGCGAGTAAAAGAATGACAGCGCATCTTCGAGAAGCCTCAAACAGAGTAACTGTTTCTGTAAGGTTTTCTTTCAACCATACAGTAACTTGTCTAGGGTCCCAGATAGGCAATGCTTTCTTCTTTCTAGAAGTATTAACTATACCTTTCATCACTTGTTTAACTAAGGTATGGCTGCTTAGCGATTCACACTCTGGGTTGGTTAATGTTGAAATGGATGACTTATGAAGAGCAATGGTACTAGGAGCCAAGCCTTCTTTAAGTTTTAAATTGGCTAAAAATCTTGCCAACTGGGAACCTGAAGGATCAGCTATATCCACCTTATTCTTGACACACCATTGGCCCCACCTCTTCCATGCTAATTTATATGCGGTGACCGTTGAAGATCGCCATCCAGCATTGAGGAGGCCTCTCTCGTGTTCTGACCATTCATTGAGCGCTCCTCTCCAGCCCCAATCTTCCATACTTCCATCTCCAGTTTTTGAATCTGAGGAGGATGAAGACCTGTCGAGATATCCACCAGGTTGTCGAGTAGGTTGGTTATTTGTAAAGGTGGAGCTAGTGCTCTCGACTGGAGATCTGGCAGCCAGAACACCTTGGGCCACCTCGGTACTACCAATAGGTAAATACCGACACACTTGTTTAGATGTTCCAGGACTCTCGGTATCAAGCAGGGCGGTGGAAATACCCATGCCAGTGGGAAGCACCAAATCCTGCTGAAAGCATTGTGATATAGGGCTGCTGTGTCGGTGGGGTCTATGCATACATAACTGTTTACAACATGAGCTCTCTTGGATGCAAATAGGTCCACCATGGGTCTGCCCCAAAGGCAGAATATCTGGTCGGTCGCTGTAGGTAGAAGGTGCCATTCTGGTAACAAGGTCCCTCGGGAAAGATGATCGGCGAGTCCATTGTATCGTCCCGGGAGGTAATACACTTCCATCCTTATGTTGTGCGCGTCCGCTACTTCCAGAATCTGATACGTTAACTGAAGGAGGTTCACTGATTTCGTACCTCCTTCGTTGCGTAGATATGCTAGTACCGTTCTGTTGTCCGATTGAATGAGACAAGTAGAATTGCTCAAACTGGCTCTCTGGTACTTCAATGCATGGAGAATAGCAAACATTTCTTTTAGGTTGCTGTGCCATTTGGTTTGTTGTTGTGTCCAACAGCCTGAGAGTGGGATGTCGTCTACCTGCGCCCCCCACCCGCTGTCTGCTGCGTCTGTCGCAATGAAGTGGCATGCTTTGGGGAAATGGATAAGGGAATGCGTACTCACGTTGTGCCTCCACCAATCTAGATCCTCCAGTACTGCAAGGTTTACAGGTACCTTCTTCCGGAGTGGGAGCTTTGTCATGGCAAGTGACTGGAGCTGCATCTGCCTGCAGTGCAAGCGACCCCTGGGAACCACAAACGCTGCAAAGTTCAGCTGTCCTAGGATGCTCTGCGCCTCCCTCAGGGACCATTCCTTCCTTGTCGTAACCTTTTGCAACGACTTCCATATTGCCCGGCACTTGTTCCTGGTTAGCATCTTCTGATTGAGACCAGTGTTCCATAACACTCCCAGATATTCTATCGCCTGTGTCGGTAGGTGAACACATTTCTTTATGTTGATGGTCCAGCCGAGCGACTGTAAGAAATCCAACGCTACAAGTGTCTGCAGTCGGAGAGTTTCTTGACTCTGATGAGCCAGGAGAAAATCGTCCAAGTACACAATAACTCGAATGCCCTTTTTTTCGAAGGATCTCTGCGATCCAATTGGTTATTGCTGCGAAAATTTGAGGGGAACTGCTCAAGCCCTGGGGCAAACATGTCATCTGCAGACATTGACCTCTGTACACGACACGCAGAAAACGTCGATGGGTCTTTGCCACTGGTATATGAAAGTACGCATGTGCCAGATCTACTTTTGTCATATAGTCTCCGGGTTGCAAAAAGTCGGGTACTTTGAAGTGGGAGATCAGGGAAAACTTTTTCCCTCGCACAAAATCGTTCAACACTTTCAGATTGATGATGGGACGATTGGTCCCGTCGCTCTTCTGCACCAGAAACATCTGGGAGAGAAAACCCCGATTCATGGGTGCTGGTTCCAGCACTCCCATCTTCAGCAACTCCTTTATTTGTATGTCCATTTCGGGTGTGTGTCTTGTGGTGAAATTGTGCAACCTCACCTGAGTGGGTCTGGACAATGGAGGTCTCAACCAAAATGGGATCCGATAGCCATTGAGGATTTTTAGGGCGAAGTCGGGGGCATTTGCGATACGCCATTGTTCTAAAGAACTTCGCAATTGCCCTCCCTGAAATCGCCTGGGCTGATTGTCAATTGTTTCGGGGACGACGGTGCGAGGTCTGCCCACGCCCCGTCGGCCTCCGAAATTTCCGTCCTCTGCTGGAAGAGGAGGAAGGGCCAGAGTGGTGACCGGGGTCTGCCCGCCGGTACTGATATGGAAATTGGGTGAAACCCAGATTTCCTGCAGAAGCACATTGAGTCTGTGTTCTGTTATTTGGCCTTGACACAGATTCCAAGTCAGATCTCGCAGACCCCAAGGGTTGCCTCGCAACCCTTGGGGTCTGCGAGATCTGAGCCCTGAAGACTTTGCTTGCCCCACCAAGTCTCTGCAACTGGGAGACAAGCTTGTCTTCATTAAAAAGGTGCGATACCGTTGGAGGAATTTTATCCAGGGCTGATTTCTCCGATGGAGTTTTGCACAACTCCAGGATACGATGGCGTCGCCGCTCAACGATTTCCGCCCGCTTCCCACAAGCTATCTGAAGGATTGCATCGTTTTTTGCAATACTTCCCCCAAGGACATCCTGAAATTTCTCCGCTAGGGTCTTCGGCGAAAGTTCGGTGTCAGGCTGACAGCTCCAGGTTAGGACGCTCTGTATAGAGTCCTGGATGACCTGCCTTTGTTGGAGCGCCACGTGAGTGATTGCTGCAAAGGCCCTTTCAATTCCTGTGAGTTGAGCACATGCCGGCGTGAGGGAATTGAGCTCGCAATTTACTTCCAACTCTTTGAATCCCGGGTCTGCTGCATATTCTTTTAATGCCTTTGCGTAGCGTACGTTACACCAACCGGGAGTATCAAAATTTTTCAGGCGCTCCACCATCTTTAACATAGCATCTGTCGGTGCTCCCATTAACGGTTCCTTTAATGCAACTGTGGGATCCGGCACACGAAAAATCGGAGCAGCGGATGTACCACAAGCACTGGTGCCTGGCGCGTCTATAGGGTTTGACAAAGACTCGCCGTCAATTTCGGAACCCTCAAACTCACTCGCGTCAGAATTGCCGGCGGCCGCGGCATCTCGCCTGAACACGAAACGCTGCAGATCGCTTAACTGGCGCCTCAATTTCTTGAGCATCTTCTTTTGCGATCTCTTTTTGCGCCTTTTGTTTTTAGGCCGCGAACAACCCGAACTCGAAGACGAATCCGAATTCTCGCTGCGACGTCTGTGTGTAGAGGAGGAATCGATATCCTCGCTACGGCGTTTGTGCGTAGATTTCGTCGGAACTACGGTAGACATTATGACGCAACAAATCTGACCGTTATACTGCGTTCTTCCCGCCAAATGCACAACGCGTAATCTACACAAAGCACTATTTTTTTTTCTTTTCACGAAAAGGAAACACTCTCAAGGAAGTTATTTCACTCGTTTTTGAGTTACCTCAGCACTATGTATTTGAAAAAACTTAGCGCGAGATAATTCGACCACATTCGAAAGAATTTCGATGTCAATTGACAAATGAAACGACGCGAGACGCCAACTGCCGGTGACAAAACAAACAACCAATCACAGAGCGAGTAGATGATGTCATCCCAGGATTACCAAAACAGGAAAAAGGAAGTAGGATCAGACCACTATGACAAGAATCGACATGTCGTCTCTCACATAATATATATGTTCTGGATGAGGAACGGCAGTACATAATATCGTCGCATTAATTCGTAGACTGCGTAACTCCCAATTTTTCGAAAATACGTTTTTAATGCCATCTGGTGTTAAAATTAGACCCGCATCGACTAGTAAAACTCGAAAATTTAAAAAAAAATTAACCTTTTAGATAAACACAAATTAGGAAACTGCGTAAAATTATGGTGCCATTTTTACTCGCGAATACTTCGTAACTCCTTAATTCAGTATTGGCCGGTGAGCCGTGCACGCTTGTTGTGCTTTTGACTGAGGAAATTTATTTACGGTGTAATAGTTTTACCGTGAAATTAACTGAGATAAGTTGATTAATCAATTTTGAACATTTTATAACCTTAATTTTAATTGTGAAGTCACGAATAGTGTTTTGTATCTGTAGTCTAAACTGACGTCTTCTGCACCGTGTGACGCTCTGCCGTAGCTCTCTTGTTTTATGTGCCTCTGCGGTTGCGTTCACCGCTTTTACAGTGGTACCTGCTTATCACCACACGCCCTCCTGATGTCATCATCACTGCACGAATTGATTTAACTAACCCGGAGCCCGTCGCGTCCTACCTAATAGGTCGTTGTTCTGTGATTATCTCTTATTCAAGGTCACCATCTCTTTGCAAGTGGATCTCCTCCTGATGCATATCCGGATCCGGTTCTTCACTGTCCTCTTCAAACAAACCGGCTATCGCCCCATTTGTATACAGTCAGTACTGCCAAAACTTTTTGAATCATTGGTCCTTGATGAAATCTATCCCAAATTAATAAAATTAATTAATCAAAAACAGCACGGTTTTATCAAAGGAAGATCCACCGCAACTAACTTAACAGTATTTCAAAACTTCATTATACAATCATTTGCAGAAAATAAACAAGTCGACTGTATATATACAGACTTTTCGAAGGCATTCGACAAAGTATCCCATAAACTACTAATCCAAAAACTATTTGCTCTAGGAATAAGGGATAACATGCTAAAATGGTTTAGTAGCTATTTGTCAAATCGTAAACTGTTCGTTAAAATAAAATCTTGGATGTCGAAAGCTTTCCGGGCTACCAATGGCCTACCGCAAGGTAGTCACCTTGGCCCGGTTTTGTTCCTCATTTTCATCAATGATATAACCAATTGCTTCAACGATGTCGAGGTATTGCTCTTTGCAGATGACATCAAACTATACAAGAAAATAACTGATATAAATCATTGCCATATACTACAGTCAAATATTAGTAAGTGTTGCGGCGTGAATGGACTGTAATTTGCGGTTTTTTGTGATATTGTTTGATTGACTTACCAATATCTCCAACTGTCGGCACCTTCCACTTTGCTCTGCTTTAATCACAGGCAGTGGCGGTTTTCTCTAAAGTGCGTTTGTGCGGCGAACCCCCATTAAAAAGATGAGATAATAAAACATCCTTGTTTTATAATAATATAAGCACATTATAGATAGCACGCTATTAAAATTTCGCCTTCAAAACCCGCGCCACCGAAAAATACGATACCCATTCCAAATTTGTGCGAGTTGAAATCCGCGCCAAACTCTTCATACAAAATAATCTTAGCCGGTACAGACCCTATGACGGTGATATATACAAAATTTGGTCTTTCTTTGCAAAAATAAGACAAATTGTGTGCGCCGAACACGCGTTATGATACCACGTGACCTCCGAACATTGACGAATGTAACCGAAGAAACCCGAGAACTTCGCGGCCGACGTTTAACCTTTGAACCATAGGGATGCAAGATAAGTGTTATTTTTTTATGTTATATTATGGTATTTAACTTTGTAGTCATTTTTGTACATATTTTGTTTTCTTGTTTCTGCATTTCTCCAACCGTTTGCTTATGGCATTTGTAAATCTACTACCTATTTTTAAATTTATTTCGTGCCACCTTTATTTGTTTTTTTTTATGTTTTAAAATATCTATTATATATTCTACGAAATTATTCTTCTCTAAAAAACAATAATAATTAGCAATATACCTACATTGAGTGCTATAAAAACATTAAACAATTTAATTCCTATAAAACTTTTCTCATTATCTAATAATTGTGTCTAGGTAAGTAAAGTGATTTAAAAACAATAATATGTAGGTACCCCTCCCACTAACTTTATTTAAGTTGTGTGACTGCTACCGTATTCGACTATTTGACGAAGGACAACAGTAAGTAAATTTTAATTAGATTTGTTTATCTTCTCTTGAATTTCTGAACCCCCTGTTAAAAAGACCACGAACCGCCACTGATCACAGGTGGGGGTAATTGTTAGTATTGGAGGAGGTCAAGGAAAAGGAATGGTGATATTAGAATTGCGAAATGGTTCAATGCGTTATATATTGCTATTTTTATGCACTCTTCACGGCGTTCTATGCGGTTTAACATTTGCCGTATACAGCGCGGCGCGGTGGGTTTAATAACTCAATATAGGTTATGCGGAAGCGGAACCTTGCGGGCGGCGCGATACTTTAACAACTGACTTGATGTAGGTAAACGCGCGGAACGCGGGCGAGAAACAACTCGAACCAAATACTATGCAACAATAACTGGCCCGAGCATGCCCCCCGCCTTGACCAATGGTCAAAGTAACTAATACAACAAAGAAAAAAAAAATGAAAAACAAAAACACGTTATGAAAGGATTCAATAAACAATACTGAACCCGCGGTAGAACTAAATTCTAAATTAACTAAATCTAAGATAACGTTAAAGTTATTGTGTAGGCAGGGGACAGAGTTTAACGACTGCCCTGCGATATGTTCCGGAGTTAGTCTTAACGTCCGCAACGCGGATCACCCCATCTACGCCGGGGTGGACGTTTACCACTACGCCAATAGGCCATTGTAGTGGTGCGATATTGTCACTCTTAATTATTACCACGGTGCCTTTCGTTATTGGATTCGAATTTGTATTCCATTTCTGACGCGATTGCAGCGTGTTCAGATACTCCATTCGCCATCGATTCCAGAAAGTCTGGACGAGACGATCGACAAGAAGAGGTTATATTGTTTGTTTATTTTGTTGATTTTCTTTGGGGCTATGCGAGGTGATTTAATGATATCTTCTAGGAAGGATTTAAAGTCATTTTATCGGTTCAATTGGTTTCGTTGGAGTTGACTCAAGTAAAAACAAAAACAATTTTTTTTTTCAATAATTATTTTTTTTAACTATGAAACCTTTAATGTTTATTGTGGGTACATTAAATTTATGATTTGTATTGCATCATCTGGGATTAATTGGAGTCTAAATTTTATCACAATCATATTTGATAGTCAAAGTTACATGCTTTATTTAAATCATGACATGGAAGTCTCAGCCCGTTTGGTACCATATAGCCTGAAAAAAAATAGATTTTTAAATTCGAACCCAAGTCTTTAATTTGTGCCTATAAGAATGATGATTCTTCGAAATTACAACATTATGCTGATTTTGTGTCTAATTTCGTTTTGAAATATGTTTCTTATGCCTATTCAAAAATATCAGGCCGTTTGGTATCTCATAGAGCCTGAAAAAATGGCTTTTAAAATTCGAACCCAAGTCTGAAATCAGTGCCGGTAGGAATTATGATTTTTAAAAAGATTCAACTTAATGCAGATTTTTTGAAATATTTCGTTTTGGACCATGATTCTAACCACGATTCCAAAATTTCAGCCCGTTCTGTATCATTTTGCCTGAAAAAATGGATTGTAATGTTCGAACCCAAGTCTTAAATTAGTGCCTATTTGGGGATCAGTGGTTAGGCACGAAATGAAAGAAGGTTGTGAAGGTCACATGTGTTTTATTGGTGAGTCAGTTGCCGTGACGAGGAGATGATGTAGGACAGATGATGAATACTCCGGTTGCTGCAGTGATGTGCTGGTCAAGCGCGGGTCAGTGAGTTGACGCCGGGCGCTGGTGACCGGGACTCGATGTAGGTCAGGCACTGGCGAAGAACGTAGGTCTTCAGGCACTCCAGTGCTGACGAGAAGGCCGAAGGTGCGGCAGACCTTGTAGGCGGTTGAGCGGGAACGATGTAGACCAGTGAGGATGCAGCGTGTCCTCGTGGTGGTCATGATGGCGTGGAAGAAGCGCTGGTCAGAGACGCTGGAACCAGGGCGCTTGTAATCCGATGTAGCGCTGGCCATGGACACGGCCGAGGCGCTAAGATGATGTCCCGATAGAGTCCATGATGATAGGGGCGAAGCCGGGTACGTGTCCTTCGCGCTAGCGTGAGCGCGGGTGATCACTCGTTGATCCTTGTAGGCTGACGGCGGAACGGTAACTGATGACTGACTGACTGACTCGCTGCGTCGGGCTTATTTATACTACACGGCCGACGGCGGCAGTAGGTAGGTGGATGGCAACTAAATCCTAGGCACTCGCACAGACTGTACGTTTCAGGAACCTTCGATAGCGCGGCAATTATGCATAGGCGGCAGACTCGTTCCTTCTGGCGAGTTCTCGTAATGTGTAAGACGGCTCGTGACGTATTGTCACCTGGTAGACAGGTAGGTATGTACCTACTTGCAGTACGTAGGTTGCTTTGTTTACGATTTGAACTGCAGGTACATAATTCGGGAGTAGGTCGATCGGTTTATTATTAATTATTTAATGTAGATTTTTCTCGACGCCACACCTATAAGAATGATGATTCTTCGAAATTACAACATTATGCTGATTTTGTGTCTAATTTCGTTTTGAAATATGTTTCTAATGCCTATTCAAAAATATAAGTCCGTTTGGTATCATAGAGCCTGAAAAAATGGCTTTTAAAATTCGAACCCAAGTCTAAAATCAGTGCCGGTAGGAATTATGATTTTTACAAAGATTCAACTGAATGCAAATTTTTAGAATTATTTCGTTTCAGACCATGATTCTCACCACTATTCCAAAATTTCAGCCCGTTCTGTATCATTTAGCTTGAAAAAATGGATTGTAAAGTTCAAACCCAAGTCTGAAAATATTTATTATTATTATTATTTTTTTTTTTTCATGTTCTCCATAAAACGGTTATACACCAATATATCATGGAGAAGATTACAAATTAAAGGTTTACACAGGCAGTTTTACTATTATGTAGCCTGAACCGTCATTTAAAACCTTTATTGAGAGAAGCATTCTCAAATTCCCTTTCGCGTGGCACTTTCCCGCTCTTTTTCAGCACCCTGTGTTGGACAAGTGGTCACCAGATGCTACACAAAAGTAAAGCGTCCCCTATGCGACTTTTGTTTACGGCATTCTTTCTCATTAGTTCTCACCAGGCAGTGATTGCCTAGGTTTTAAATGAGGTTAGGTACATAATATAAGTTTTATTGGTAGGTAAAACTATTTTATTATGTAGCCTGAACCGTCATTTAAAACCTTTATTGAGATCTGTTTGTTATCGACTGGTGACCACTAACGCTAATGTGATAATAATAATAATAATAATAATAATAATAATAGTTGGATGACTTTTATAGCGCCGTTTTTGTGCAAAAACACCTCAAGGGCGCTGATACTATTATAATACGTCAAAAAACTGGAATACCTAATAATAATAATAATAATAATTGGATAATTTGTATAGCGCCGTTTTTGTGAAAAATCACCTCAAGGGCGCTGTACAATTTATTTCCTAGGATCTACATTTGTTATTTAGACCAACTGTGCCAGCACGAGGTTCGTCATCCGTTCAGGCATGTGTCTGCCGCCAATATAGCGCTGACATGTATCTGCTGCCAATAAAGAGCGCTGACACAACATCCTCACATAGACAACAAACCTTGGCAGCACCGCTGTGACGCTCGACGAAGACAGAAGATGGAGACTCTGCTGCAAGAGTCCTAGGTAGCGAAGGAACTGTACCAGCTGCTGCAGGGAGAGAGACTACCCCGTCCACCAACTGTGCCAGCACGAGGCTCGTCATCCGTTCAGGCATGTGTCCGCCGCTAATATAGCGCTGACATGTGTCTGCTGCCAATAAAGAGCGCCGACACAATATCCTCACATAGATAACAGACCTTGGCAGCACCGCTGTGCAAAATCACCTCATCCTAGTTTACCTTAGTCTCTCCAGTCACCTCCCAGCCTTTCATGCCACCTAGTGCATCTTCTCGACCCTTTCAGACTCCTTCCTGGCTCCAATACATTCTTTCTATTGTCGTGATCTGACGATTTCACACCTCTGTCTCAGACCCTTAGGGCTCGCTTATCGCAGGCTATCATAAGCAAAATCTTGAACCAAAGTCAAAGTGAAGTTTATGAGTGTCATCTGTAACAAAATACATAAACAAAAACAGAAAATAAAAACAAAGACAAAAACTTTAAACAAAATATGGCTTATCTGTCCTCCATGCAGACATCCTCGGTTGAAAAGGTCCCGTAAATCCCAACACCACTTGACACTTGAGTCAGGTATAAAATCTTCGACTGCATTGAGAAATCTTCGTTCTAGCTTCACTTTTAAAAATTAATCGGTTTAAAATGCTATAATAATTGCAAATTCCGGCTAAACGGTAGAAGTTACGCACATTTCGTGAAATAAGAAGGTAAGCACTATATAAAACACGGATGCTGAACAATTTTCAGCGATCTCTTAGCAAGGGAAACCTTCTGAAAGGATCAAACAAACCGGAGCGGTTAAAACACGTCCGCAATCTATATAATACAGGTATACTCACGTGGTACAGTGGGTGGAATAGGGAGGCTACAGACAATGCCCTATTTACCTCTAGGGGAGTGTTAACTTCCCTTCTGTAGAATTTGGCAAAGGTGTCCCGGCTCCTCCAGTTGCCTCGAGCCAGGATGTCATCCAGTCTAAAATTATCCAGCCAGTTAAGTGACGCCACTGCTGCCCGTACACTTCCCGGGGCAGCTGTGATCTTAGCTTCTTCTAGAATTGTTTTGACCCAACGGGCGATGACTGTTCTTGAAGCTGCCTTAACTGCTCCCGATGTAGTGATGAAGAGTTCTGTTAAATTCTGCTTTGTTTCCCTCCTTTCTTTGGAGGTTTCAATCAGTTTCTTAATCCAGTATGCTGGGTCTATATTTGGCTGATTTCCGTTTCTCAACCTCCAACCTGACTGTTGGTATGTAGCAGAGTCAGTTTTGGATCCGAAAACTGGCCACAACGAGACCCCTTCCTTATTTATGGATAGTTTGTCTGGCGAACACTGTAACAAGGTCAGGTCATGCACTCTTCGTCCCGAAGCTAACAAAAGTAAAGTCGCTGCCCTTCTCGAGACTTCAAAGAGACTCAACTTTTTGGGTGGGTTAGCTTCTAACCAGGTCAACACCATTCTGGGATCCCAGATAGGAGGCTTAGACAGTTTAGGATGCCTTAATGCTGCGGCTTTGAGAACTTGTCTGACTAGAGGGTGTGAGCTTAGGTTTCCTTCTTCCGGGCTACTGAAAGTTGTTACTACCGATTTATGGAGTCGAATTGTGCTGGGAGAGAAATTGTCTTCTAAACTAAGATCTGTTAAAAATCTTGCCAGGTTACTTCCTGTAGGGACATTCGGGTTTACCCCGTGATTTAATGCCCACTTTTGCCACCTAAGCCATGCCGGTTTATATGTTTTAAGTGTGGATTCTCTCCAACCTGACTTTAAAAATTCTTTCTGTTTGTCCGACCAATCTGTTAATGACTGACTCCACCCCGGCACTTCCACACCTCCAAAATAAAATCCTCTACTTGTGGAGGGGGTTTCAAGGTTCTGGTGTCTATCAGCACTTCTGTCAGGTTCATTATGGTGAAAGGAGGGCTCGTCGCTCGACTTTTCAAGTCTGGTCTCCAGAATACTTTCTTCCATCTCGGGGCTACAATCAGGTATAGGCCCTTGGCCCGGTTGAGGTGTGCGAGAACTCTCGGCATGAGGCATGGAGGGGGGAACACCCAAGCTAGAGGAAAATCCCACTCTCGAGTCCAAGCGTTGACAAAACTTGCCTCTTTGTCGAATACATTTAGGGACACATAATCTTCTACAACGTGAGCTGTCTCCGATGCAAACAGGTCTATAGTTGGTCTCCCCCATTTTGCAAAAATCAATTTTGTTGCTGCTGGTAAAAGATGCCACTCCGGAGGTTCCCGTTTTCTGGAGAGTTGATCTGCCACCTCGTTGAACCTTCCTGGTAGGTAGTGAGCAGACAGTGAAATGCGATACGTGTCTGTCATCTGAAGGACTTGACGAGTCGCTTCGAGCAATGTCTTGGATCGTGTGCCGCCTTCGTTGCGAAGGTACGCGACCACCGATTTGTTGTCTGACTGGATCAGGAGACCCGAGTCTGACAGCTCTGGCCCGTGAGGAGTAAGTGCTGCCAGCACGGCGAGCGTTTCCTTGACATTGCTGTGGAGAGGTTGCTGTGTTTGGGACCAAGCTCCACTCAATCTGAGGTCGTCTAGCTGCGCACCCCATCCCCAGTCCGAGGCGTCGGTCGTGAGGGTGTGACGAATCACTGCTTGATGCATTGGTGACCACGTCTGCAGGGACCTGCTCCACCATCTCAGCTCCTCTATCGCTGTTCGAGGAATGGGATGGAGTCGTCTCGGTTTGAATGCAGGCAGCTTGCGACTGGCACACTGTAACATGCGAAGGTTAAGCCTGCCTCTATGAATGGCGAAACTAGCAAAATGGAGGGTACCCAAGAGGCTCTGGGCCTGCTCAAGTGACCACCTTCCTAGATTAATGTATTGTTTCAGTAAATTTGTTATTTTCGCTATTTTAGTTTGCGGGAGGCCTTTTAAGTCGTCCCTTGAATTCCATGAAATTCCCAAATATTCAATTTTCTGAACTGGACACAGAGTGGATTTACTGAATTGTATTATCCACCCAAGAGTTTGTAACATTGAAATAGTTTCGAATGTATGCATTTTCAATATATTCTCATTTTGATGTACTATCAAAAAATCATCTAAGTAAACAATTATTCTGAGACCTTTGTCTCTTAATTTTTGCGCTATCCAATTGGTAAGTGAAGCAAAAACCTTTGGAGCTGAGGCTAGTCCAAAAGGCAAACATGTCATTTGAAGCAGTTCTCCATTAAAAATCAGTCTCAAAAAACGGCGATGATTCTCATGAATTGGAAGATGAAAGTAGGCTTGAGAAAGGTCCACTTTAACCATCCAGTCGCCTGGTTGAATAAATGTTGCAACCTTATTAACATTAATAAGTCTGAATTTGCTAATAGCTAAGAAATTGTTCAAACGACGAAGGTTGAAGACCGGCCTAAATGACCCGTCTTGCTTCGGTATGAGAAACATCCGTGACAGAAAGGAAGGCGATATTGAAGCTGATTCCAATATCTTTTCCTTTTTCATTTTGTCTATTTGTCGTGTCATTTCGTCTGTGATTTGGGTTTTATAAGTTGAGCTTACCGTGTCTGCCACTATACTAAGAGGGGGTTTCTGCCGAAAGGGTAGCTTGTACCCTCGCAACATGGTTAGCAGTGTTGGTGGTGCTTCTAATTCTTCCCATTTGCTTATAAAGTGCTGCAATTGCCCCCCCTGAAACGCCTTCTCCGGATAGTCATAGCCTATCCTTGTTGCCAAAATTCCTTCGTGGTTTGGCTGGTCCCCTCTTGTCCGCACCTCTTGCATCTTGATTAGATCGCCCTCCGCGGGGGGCTTTGTTGTCTCGGAAGGGCTTGTTGTCCCGAAACGTCCTGCTTTCCCGAAAGGGCCTGCTCTCACGAAAAGGCTTCCTCACTGGCACTTTCTTGGGCATCTGCGAGCTGGTTGATGGCTGAGGGTCGAAGCTTGAATGTGGGAAGCATTTATCCAGTCCTCCCATCCGCTGAATCTGGGATTCTAGCTTCATTGGTTCAAAAAGATAACCCGCTGCTGGAGGAATATTTTTGACTGCCTCCCGTACGTAACGGCTCTTTATCTCGTTAAGGATCTCGTCCCTACGATGCTGGATCGCATTTGCTCTCCTTCCACAGACCATCTGCAGGACATCTTTGGTCACTGTCTGATATTGCGTATCCGGGGCAAATAGCGACTCCACTTTCTTGAAGAGGGAACCTGCTGACAATTCCTTGCCTTCCTCTGCACTCCAGTTTACCAGTTCCTGAAGAGATTTCTTGAGGCACTCATTTTGCTGCAACAAGTGATCCCGCGTATTGCTCTGCCTTATTCAAATGCAGGAACTCTCCATTAACCTCCAACTGGTTGAACATGGGGTTGGCCAGGTATTTTCGTACGACCTCCCCATACCTTACTTCGTTCCATTCAGGCGAACCGAAGTGTTGTAAATCTTCGATTTTCTTTACGCGGTTTGCGTCAGCCTTAGGAACTGTAGGTTCCTTACACGTGGTTTCCGCCATCGATAGGTTTAATTCCTTGAATTCATGATTAGGATTTACTAATCCCATCCCTAGCGAAGATCGTGAATTTCTCTCCACGTGTATCTCTTGATCTTCCGATGATGCGTCCTCGTCGGAATCCAAGTTTCTCCTATCTTCGTATGTTCTAGACGCCATAAAATCCTGAATAAACGAGCTAATGTGCTCCACTTGAGCCGTGAGTTTATCAATGCGATGTTTTTTTCGTAGATTTGGTCGATTTCGGCAACTTTCGTTTCGGCTCATCTTGTTTTGGCAAAATAATCTTGTTCACTTCTTCTACCGTCATCTCTACCGAATCGGATGATGACATCTCGGAGCCACTCATTGTTAATTGGACAAGAAACCAAAACACAAAACACAAGGTACACAAAACACAATGTAAATAAGCAAACAACACAAAATGGCCGACGAACTGACGAACTTTTCCGTCGTGTTTACCACGTGTTTTATCCGTTTTTAAACAGTTAAAAATTTAAAAAATACTTCGAACAGCCTCGCTGTTATAATATAATGTATTATCTTGAAATAATTATACACTTAAAATAATTATATACGGGAAAAATCGTTATAAATTCGGAGCTCTTCGCAACGACAACGCCAGCGACGGAATTTAAAACGCTAATGAGAAAGAATGCCGTAAACAAAAGTCGCATAGGGGACGCTTTACTTTTGTGTAGCATCTGGTGACCACTTGACCAACACAAGGTGCTGAAAAAGAGCGGGAAAGTGCCACGCGAAAGGGAATTTGAGAATGCTTCTCTCAATAAAGGTTTTAAATGACGGTTCAGGCTACATAATAACTATTTTTAAAACACGTCACGTCACTTAAGTTCACAAACAAACTAATGTACCACAGAAAAATAAATTACTTAAAGATTCGCAAAATAGAAATCGGTCAATATTTTACATCGACGCATAAGTCCATCAAAGCTGATTGGATCACCTAAGAAATACTATGGATGACACAACGGTTCAGCGGCGCGACATTCAAATGACTGAATGAAGATTTAACGAATCATCGCCTTCACAATGTTTTATGTAAACAATTTATTATATTTTAACCAGCAAACGTCGGATGTCAGTAAGATAAAGGATTGAACTATTTTTTGGTTCAGTTATCTGCTAAATTCGTCGTGTATTTACGTAGTATACAGCCGCTAAAGTCAAACGCATCATATGATGCGGGTAGCGTTGGGGGCACAAATTATTTTCGCATGAATTGATGCGCGTAGCGGCGAAAAAGTTAAGGGGCAGGCAGCATCCTGCTGATGCGCTCATATCTGATTTCACAATGAGTAACAGTAATGCTTTAATATTGACGTTTACCGCAGGGGTAGACAGAGAGGACGGACCGCCAAACAACTAGGTCTTGGCACACACTTCTTGCCTCATTCACATTCATATATCATATATATACAGGGTGTATCGGCACGTACCCGACAAACTTTAACCAGCTATTCATCAGCACATTTGGAGTAAAAAATGTTATGGGCACTTTGCTGTCCGGTAACATTTTTTTTTAATAAAAAATTTACTATTCATA
This sequence comes from Hesperophylax consimilis, assembly GCF_061612785.1. Classification (NCBI taxonomy): domain Eukaryota; kingdom Metazoa; phylum Arthropoda; class Insecta; order Trichoptera; family Limnephilidae; genus Hesperophylax; species Hesperophylax consimilis. Next base: position 294,164 of record NW_028301285.1, read on the forward strand.
TTTTCACCACATGTCACCAATGTTTTATCCTTTGTCAAAGTTTGAAAACCCGTCTGGCAATATTTTGTTCGAGTTTCGTTGAATAATGTACGTACGTACCTACGTTGGTGCGCTTTTACAATCACAACAAAATGGTACGGCGCCATTCGTCTCATTTTTAACTATTATTATTTAGTGTGTACGAAAGGGCTAGGACACTTTTTGACACACTTGCTAATAACAACTGTTGAACAGAGAAGCAATGCAAATGACAGTGACGGAGTGTGGATTTTTTATTTATTTTTTGTTTTTAATGGAAAAAAAATGTTACCGGACAGCAAAGCGCCCATAACATTTTTTACTCCAAATGTGCTGATGAATAGTTGGTTAAAGTTTGCCGGGTACTTGCCGATACACCCTGTATATCGTCTCATACATACTTTTCTATTATTCTGACTCTTAACATGGCCCGACTCGAGTAGGTATTTGATTCACTTGATGGTGTCATGTCGAGCGTCCTCAACTTCTGCTACCATTCGCATGATATATTCTCCTTACACTCCTTTCTTTGCTTATTCGCTCTACATGCCCAAACCATCTAAGCGTCCTTTCTTAATCTTACTCATTACGCTTATATTAGCTTTGCACTCTTTGCGCATGTCCACATTTCTCACACGATCATACATGGTTTTTCGAGCTTTGAATAGGTTTATATGAGTAGAATGGATGACATGTTGTGGAAGTTTGTTCCAAGCATCCACTACTCCACTTGCAAGAATGTGTTTCCTAGGATTGGATGCAAAAGGTGTTTTGTTATTAATATTTTTATCGGTGGTGAAGATTTCTCGGATGCCAGTATAATGTCCAGATAAAATGTTCAAACCCATTACTTTTAACTTTGGTAATCTTAGTTCCTTGAGACTATCTTCATATTGCCGGTCTTTAAAAGCTCTTGGTATATTTGTAAATCGTCTCTGTACTCTGTTAGATCTTTTGCGACAAATGTACTCCATTTTTGAAAAACATATTCTATTAGAGGTCGCACTTATGTTTTTTTTATATTTTTAACATCAAGTCCAGTGTTTGTTGAAGGAAGGCTTTCCTGATTAAATATGTTATCGAATTAGAATATTGACAGGGATGACTTGTAGTAAAGTAGGTGAATCAATAATTAATAATTTTGAAGGAACAAATGAGATCAACTTTGTTCAGTACTCAAACAATCCCAAATGTTTTGTATGGGTACTGTCGTTCCGGAAACCATTTATTGGGTAACCAACACCTTGGCGCTGGGTCACTCCAAGTAGTTGCTACATTTGATCTCTTTTTAGGGGTTCTGTGCAGTGCAGCAATGACATATTTTATATTTTGTCTTTTAAGGTCATGGTCGCCACTTGTCTAGCGCTGCCGATCCAAGGAAACCAGCTGACGGCACTGGTCTCCCAGCTGGCCACCCTGTACTCCTCGCGACCTGACAGACTGCCGGCCATGCTCAGGAAGCTGCTGCACCGGGCCGAGACGGCCTTGCACATATACACGGTCTGCCGGGCGGTCCAGCACCAGGTAACAGTCAAGCAGACTCAGCTATCTCCCATGTTCACCTTATTCCCTTGACAGTAGTTTAATAATGCTCATTGGGTGACTCATGCTCCTGACACATGCTTTTGTTTATTGTCCTACTACCTGACTCAGCCTCCTCCTTGTTGTGGATCCAACTATCAAACTGTTGAGATTCTCGCTCTCGCCGAACCGTATCCGGCGCAATCACAGTAGCTCTGTGATGCACAAATGAAGTCTAAAGGACTTGAATTGTGTAAATGGGGACGAATACCAACATAACGTATAAGAATGTTCCTTTCACCAGTTTTCCTATGGCATATCAGTGCTGAATCGAGTGCCTTCCTAAGCTGGCGGCTGGCTGAATAATCTCAGTATTCCACTTTAACCTCCACCAACTTTCTCCGCCATAAGAAGAAAAAGAACCTTGGATTGTTCTGAACTTCGACTGTTTGCAGTCCCAATGGTTTGTTGGTTGTTTCAATTATTGTAACATCTTTGGTTTGTTTACAGTTTGGCGAAACTCAGCGTGCCTTCGTCTGCGAGCTCTACATCCGCGCCCTCACCACCGGCATGAATGAACTGGAGCGCCAGAAACTCAGTAGCGAAGAAAGTGCTGCTGCCACGGCCACCACTCACCTCCTCGCCGGCTGGTTTCTCAACCTGGCCGACTTCTTCGCCAGCAACTGCAGCGTCAGCTCAGAGTGCGTCCTCACCGCCTTCTCGCTCAACCCGTCCCAGCAATGCTACCGGCGCGTCGAGGAATGCTCTCACCTCATGAGCAAGACCATCAAATTCATAGAACCGGAAGATAGAGGCAGTGAAAGCGATAATAACGCTAATAAAAGGCTCGATTCCAAAAGCTCCGCCAATACGGCGAGCGAGAATACAAATAATCAAGAGTGTTTAAATAGTAATAGGCTCGATGGTGTTACAAATTCTCCCGGTAGTTTGAAAGACAATAGTGATATTGGTTCCTCGGACGAGGGTGTTTGTGATGGGTTAGATCTCACTCAGAGAGTGGTGTCGGGAGCCGTGCTCGATGGGGAGGGCTTGGGGCTGTCTTTGGACGTGTGCAGGGATTTAGCGGTGCTGCTTAGTGGACCCCGGTTGAAGACGTTGACTTGGAAACTCAGCTGGTGAGTTCTTTTTACGTGTGTATTTTTATAGTGCTGAAATTTCAAGTGGCTATTATTTCCTTATGCTGTGAGCAACTACGAATAACGCGTACTTGTGTAGCAAATTGTGGCTACCTATTGAGTGTGGTTGCCTAACTTTGCTTTGATTGCTTTTTCTGTACATTAACGGCCCTCGCTATTAAATGTTTCTAGCTCGAATTCGGATATCGAACTCGCTGCACCAGCAGCTGGCAAGTGCGTTCCATTCAAAATCAACACGCACAGAGCAAAACAATTTATTATTAATTAAAGATATTGTGATTTTGAAAATGATGTTAAAATATATTTTAGAATGTAATGCAATATAACGATAGCTTGATTCATGGAGGAGGTTCTCAGTCACAACATTTAATATAACTTTTTATTTGGAACTTTTTTTGATACATACATAGATGAGATGTATTACGATGTGTACCCATACAAAGGTACACATCGTAATACATAAAGAGTGACAAAAGGCTTGGCCTTTGTTCCAGCCTGGTTTCGCAGTGCGGCCGGGCATTGTTTTTTTTTTTTTTTTTTTTTTTTTTTTTATATATTTTTTTTTTTTATTTAGGAGAAAAAACAGATACAGATATCAATTGACAAGAATATACAAAACATCAACTAGAGAATTTACCTGCATCCAAACTATTTCTCACGAATTAACTTAAACAGCAGTTAAAAACATTTACAAATATTTTGACTTATAAATAGGGGAAAAATATATACATAAGAATATTATTTTACAAATAGAGATATGAAAGAAATGCGCAATATCCTTATAAGAATTTACAAATTATTTTTGAAAAAATTTGGGTAAAACAAAAAAAAATATATATATATATATATATATAAATAGATAAACAATGTTAACCGGTCAGCAACGTAAGCAGATATACACGATAAAATAACGATAGCAGTCAAGTACAATAAGCGTGTTTACACGTCAACGCGTGTGTTTCCACAAAAATCGTCATAACTCCGTTATTCTTCTAGTGACATCCCTAAAACAAAAAGTAGAATATTCGTATTGAATGAAGCTTCACATCTCTATTCAAAGTTATCCATAGAAACCCGTAAAAAGACCTACTCAGTGGAAGCAAATTTTACCCGCCAAATCGTAAAACGACGCCAAGAAAGCCGTTTGACGTGCCGAAGTTTAATTATTTTTTTTAAAAATATATTTTGTATGAAATGGTCAAAAAGTGAAGTGACAGAATTGTTTATTGTACATTTGTACGATGAAATAAGTGTTTTTTTTTTTACATTATCCGTGATTTTAGTATCGTTTTTACATAAAACATTACAGGTGAGTCATTTTTACAATTTTTTCATGTTTCCATTCTAAATTTAAATATTTACAAATGTTAATATTTATTTATGATACAACAATTTGAAAGCCTATTTTGTAACCTTTCTAAAACAGTTTTTACTATTCGGCTCCGTTCAGTAATGTTTCATTTATAGAGCTTTGATTGTGAGGCGGTAATAACACAACGTTTTCGTGAAATTGACATTTCGGTTAAGACATCTTAGCTTCAAGTTCGCGAAAAGTCGGAGGGGTTAAACAGAAATTAAAAAATATATACATATTTAAACAAGTATGTCTAAGTTTTTTACTATGAACTTTGTAGGAAAACAGTCTTCATTTTTCTACTAAAAGTAGTGCGTGTATCAAAAAATAAGTCAGAGTCCTTGAGGTTTTGGTTCTGATTAAGTGATTCGCACATTCTTCTGATTGGATCCCTGACACCAGCATTTGTACGCGTCCTGCTAATGTGGAATAAGTCGTTAAGCCTTGTTACTCTGGGTGGTACTTTGAAGTTTATTAATTTCAGTAAGTCGGGACAGTCAATAACGTTGTTACAGATTTTATACAGAGTCATGAGATCAAGGTATGTTCGCCGGTTAGATAGAGTGGAGACTTTATAACTCGAGAGCATATTTATGTACCCGCATTTGGGTGCGCTCATTCTGTAATTGAGGCATCGCAGAAATTTATTTGAATACTTTCAATATTTTCTTTATAGATATCGTAAAGTGGATTCCATATGGAGGTGCAGTATTCAAGTTGAGAACGGACTAGAGTGTGGTAAAGAAGAAGATATGTTTCAGGTTTTCGAAATTCACGGCTGTTTCTGATGACAAATCCTAGCATGCTATAAGCTTTATTCACAATATTATCAATGTGCGCATCGAAGTGGAGTTTGGAATCAAAAAGAACGCCTAGATCTCTTATACAGTAAACGCGCTCGAGTAAATAATTACCAATACAATAATTGTGTTTGATAGCGTTGTGGTTTTTAGTGAAACTTATTTGTTTACATTTATTGTAGCTTAGGTAAATTTTGTTTTCATTGCAAAACGTTTCGAACCTTACTAAGTCGCTTTGTATGAGCAGACAATCGTTTAGATTCCGAACAATGGCAAATATTAATTAATACTAAATAATAGTTAATACTTAATAGTTAATACTTAATAGTTAATAGTTAATACTAAATTGTCTAGTTTGATTTGAGGTCACGGATTCAAAACAAATTTAATTTAATTTATATGAGTATATCATATTGTAGAATCAATTTTTTTTATATAGGTAGGTATATATAATGAATCTGTACCTCGTTCCAAAGTGGAAGATACGTTCAGTATCACCCTGGTGAGAGACCATAATTCAGGATTGAAAGTTGCTTGAGAACGGCGTAGATATGTTTAGTGACTAGATCTGAATACTGAATAGCCAGGAACTTTCCAACCCCCCTCTTCCCTGTCTCTAAATATGTGGACTACATATATAAATAAAATTTCTTTTGAAGACACTTCAATGAAATAAAATGTTATTGATTTCTTCTTAACAATTCCTTCTTACATGTTTTGGTTTTAGCTGAAACCAATTTTACTTTACTTCTTTTCTTTATTATGCACTTTTCTAAATTCTCAGGATTTCAAATAGGCATGCAGCGATTATGTGGAGGATCAATTAATTCGGGTAGCATGCAAAAATTGTAAAAGCGTTTCAGCTGTTCAACCATATTAGTCTGCCAAAATTCGTCATCCCGTAAAATTTTTCGATTTTTATTCCGAGTTCAATCCATACAACAAACATACAAATATCTTTTTTGTTCCATGAAATTGGCCCCGAACCTGGTAAAACCAGTCGTGAGATATATTTACTAGCATTCCTCCATTTTTGTTAAGTTTCCAAAAGGTAATTTTTTTGGATTATACTGCTTCATATATGAGCATGCTGCGAAAGAATATTTAATTTCAATCACGGTGTCTTCAGAAGAAATTCCGTCTCGGGTCGCACCCATATACGGATACTCTTCGTCTATGAAAAGACCACACTTTTCTATGGTAATGCTTTTTAGTCCTGCAAGCTCCTTCAGGACATTGTATTCATGTTTTTGTTCGTGTCGAATTGAAGGAATATTTGATAAGGATTGCTGATACAGTATATTTTTGACTGATGGAGCGCATCTGATATTTTGCCGCCGTTTGCACACTTTAAACCACGATGCCGTAATCATATTGCGGCGCATCTCGATCCACTTTCCACTAGATGCTTGAAGTACTGTCGCCTTTTTAATTGCTTGCCTATCTTTGGCTATGGTAAAAAGCCTTTTAACACTTTCACTGCGTTATTTTAATATGGCGTAAACCAACTGTGCTGATAAAATACGAAATTTTCATAACGGGACTACTTCCCTAATCCGAAAAAAATTCTGACTTTTGCATGTTTGGTTTATTATTGGGGATCGCACCTACCAATCGCACTGCCTGACAGCGCTACATACTCTCCAGTTGTTATGTAATTGGCAGGACAAAATAGTAGGCGTCATTGCGTAATGGTGAGTTTACACGAGACATTTACTGTACTATTTACTCATCAAGAAATTATATTTTTTATAAATTATTAGTAAACTCAAGATTGATTTTTTTTACTACTACAACGGGGTAAACAGAGAAAACAGAACGCCAGACTACCCTGTCCTTACACACAATCTTTGCTTTCACCACGTTCATGCAGTTTGTCATATATAGTATAGTTATAACAAATTGATTTTGACCGCCTAAAAAGGGTAATTATATAGTATTGTTATAACAGTATTGTTATAAAAAGAGAAAGTGCAGGCAAAACCATCGTGAACAGGTAATTATCGGTTTGAAATGAAACAATGGGGTTTTTCTAGATTATTTACATCATGTTAATTCCTAAAGCAGTGAATCGGTTATTGATTTTGACCGCCTAAAGAGGGTAATTATATAGTATTGTTATAAAAAGAGAAAGTGCAGGCAAAACCATCGTGAACAGGTAATTATCGGTTTGAAATGAAACAATGGGGGTTTTTCTAGATTATTTTCATCATGGTAATTCCTAAAGCAGGGTTCGATACAAAATCCAGGCATCTGTGGACATTCCTTGCCGCAATAATTAGAATCGTTCCGTTTTTGATTTTTTTCCCAGCAATATTTGAATTGCCTTTTTTTTACTTTTCCTTTGTCGTTTCTTTCGCATAGGGCTGGCAAATGTCTTATATTTGACACTAGTGGACGAGGAATGGCAGAAGAGGACCAAGTAAATTATCGATTACTTCCAGTCTAAAATCATATAGACTTTTCTTACGCTCACTTTGTGCATTGTACAGATAGTAAGCATTTATTAGCATTGATTGGAAAATGTGAATTCCCAGTTTCTTATACCACCTCAAAGTTTTTCGACGACATGGGTAGTAGGCAAGCATTTGGTTGTGAAAATCTACGCCGCTCATGTGTTTGTTGTATTCAATAATCATTTTTGGCTTACAAACCTCCTTTCCTCGACGATTGGTAGTTTTCGTCAATTGCCCATCGAATTCGGAAGATATCGTCACAATTTCACGTCGATCCTTCCATTTTGTGACGCATATCCCTTTATTTGTATACATGCTGGTAGACTCTCCGGTTTTTAATTTTTTTTCAGTAACTTCCTTCGGTGTGTCCTTCCGGTTTGATCTGAGGGTCCCAGTAACAAATGTTTTGTTTTCTAATAAATGCTCCGTCAATGGAACGCTATTATAGAAATTCTCCATGTATAAACTGTGCCCGACTCCAGTCTTTCCTTCCATCAATTTCTTCACCACTTTGTTTGGTGTGGTCTTTACCACCGAGTTCGATGTCTACTGCACCACCATAAACAATTATTTTTAGGGCCAATCCATTTGACTGACCCAACATATACAGTTTTATGCCATATTTCGCTTTTTTCCCTTTCATGTATTGACGGATCAATAGTCTCCCTCTCCAGAGCACCAGCGATTCATCGATGGAAAGATTTTTAGTAGGAGTATATATAATCTCCATCCTATCATTGAAAAAATCGATGAGTGGCTGAATTTTTCCTAAACTTGTTGATTCTTCCTCATTACTATTGAAGTGAAGCACTCTAAGGATAAGTAGAAACCTATCTCGAGCCATGTATTGAGAAAATGTTGGCAGGTTGAATAAATGATTTTTCTTCCAATAGTCGTTTAGGCGATTCATCCTAATAGTTCCCATGTGGAAAATAAGCCCTAAAAACTTCCTGAATTCCTCGATTGTTAGGTCCCTCCACCTTGTGATTCGGCTTTTATCACCTTTCGACTTTGATAACACCTCTACCGCATAATCGTTTGTTTGTTTGATGACCATCTCACACAAATCATCGTTGGCGATGGCATTGAAAAAGTTGATCGGTTCTCTTCCTGCTTCCATAAAATTTATGCCAGATAGACCGGTAAATGGGATGTGATGTGATGGTTTGGGTGAATTTGACCACTGTCTTGGTTCGGACATTGATGGTTGGTTTGGAGGCAGTGGTGATGCTGCCGGTTCTGGCTGGATAATGTCATCTTCATCCGATTCATCGTTATCCATGTCTTCCAAGTCATCTTCATCCGATTCGGGGAAGATCTCTAAGTCGCTTCCCGAATCGTCAAAATCACTATCGGTGTCGCTAAAGTCGTCATCTAGCCTAGCTCTTTTGGATGTTGATGGCTGATCCATATTTCAAGGTATGTATAACACAAAAAAAATATCAAAAGTCCAACACAAAAATAATAATAAAAACACTTTACAGTAAATGAATTCAATATAAATTACTTGTAGTCTAAAACACAATATTTTGATTCAAAAGTCTGAACACACAAAAAATAATAACGGAAAGTCTAATAAAAAATACTTCTAAACAAGGAGACAATTTGTATAAAGTCAATAACAATCACAATTACCGCACACACATATAATTCGTTGTAGTTGTGTGAAACGTATAGAAAAAGTCGCGTGTAAACTCGCCACAACGGTACTACGGTAGAAAAAAAACAATAGCGACCGACCCGTGCAACATATAGATGTATATTGAAGTTATCCTACATGCTGACGGTATTATATACACAATCCGTTTGTGCTAACGTTTTTTTATTATCATTTCTGTAAGTTATAAGATGCCCGTACCTTGTACGGGCAGCGCATCCCGCGAACTTTGTATCGCCCGTACCTGCTACGGGCTCAGCACTGGACGTGTTAAACAAATCATCTTTGGCTGTCTCATACGATGCTTGGTCCATATCAGGTTTTTCTGCATTGGAACCATATGCTGATCTTTTGCTGGAGCGAGCTGCAGGGTTTTTCTTTTCTTTTTTTTTACTTAATACTTGTTGATTATTTTTCTGCAATCTTTTTAATTCTAATTTTTTTATGAGTTTTCCGGGACTATTATTTTTTTATTTATTTATTTATAATGTATTACAAAAAACATGGTAAGTAACACATTATTCCCAATGAGTTGAGATAAAACTCATTACGGGAAGTACAGACACATAAAATACATTTTACAAGGATATTACACTTTTAAAAAAAATACAACATATTGAAAAGGAAAAGAAAAATAAATAAAAAAGGAAAAATACATTGTTAAGAATAGAGATTTTAGAAATACTGAGAGACATCTATACACATGAAACATAGTAAACCAACATATGAAAGCGAGCGAAAATTCACTGGTTTAAAAACATTTTCAGGAAATAATCTTTAAGCGTTTTAACTAATATTTTTTTGTTAGTTACTGATTGCTTTATTTCATTAGGTAATGCATTGTATTGTCTATATGCAATATATTGTAATGAGTTAATACCAAATTTTGTTGTGTGGGTAGACGATGCTAGGTGTATTAGATTTTGGGACCGTGTTTTAATAATAATAATAATAATTGGATAATTTGTATAGCGCCGTTTTTGTGAAAAATCACCTCAAGGGCGCTGTACAATTTATTTCCTAGGATCTACATTTGTTATTTAGACCAACTGTGCCAGCACGAGGTTCGTCATCCGTTCAGGCATGTGTCTGCCGCCAATATAGCGCTGACATGTATCTGCTGCCAATAAAGAGCGCTGACACAACATCCTCACATAGACAACAAACCTTGGCAGCACCGCTGTGACGCTCGACGAAGACAGAAGATGGAGACTCTGCTGCAAGAGTCCTAGGTAGCGAAGGAACTGTACCAGCTGATGCAGGGAGAGAGACTACCCCGTCCACCAACTGTGCCAGCACGAGGCTCGTCATCCGTTCAGGCATGTGTCCGCCGCTAATATAGCGCTGACATGTGTCTGCTGCCAATAAAGAGCGCCGACACAATATCCTCACATAGATAACAGACCTTGGCAGCACCGCTGTGCAAAATCACCTCATCCTAGTTTACCTTAGTCTCTCCAGTCACCTCCCAGCCTTTCATGCCACCTAGTGCATCTTCTCGACCCTTTCAGACTCCTTCCTGGCTCCAATACATTCTTTCTATTGTCGTGATCCGACGATTTCACACCTCTGTCTCAGACCCTTAGGGCTCGCTTATCGCAGGCTATCATAAGCAAAATCTTGAACCAAAGTCAAAGTGAAGTTTATGAGTGTCATCTGTAACAAAATACATAAACAAAAACAGAAAATAAAAACAAAGACAAAAACTTTAAACAAAATATGGCTTATCTGTCCTCCATGCAGACATCCTCGGTTGAAAAGGTCCCGTAAATCCCAACACCACTTGACACTTGAGTCAGGTATAAAATCTTCGACTGCATTGAGAAATCTTCGTTCTAGCTTCACTTTTAAAAATTAATCGGTTTAAAATGCTATAATAATTGCAAATTCCGGCTAAACGGTAGAAGTTACGCACATTTCGTGAAATAAGAAGGTAAGCACTATATAAAACACGGATGCTGAACAATTTTCAGCGATCTCTTAGCAAGGGAAACCTTCTGAAAGGATCAAACAAACCGGAGCGGTTAAAACACGTCCGCAATCTATATAATACAGGTATACTCACGTGTTACAGTGGGTGGAATAGGGAGGCTACAGACAATGCCCTATTTACCTCTAGGGGAGTGTTAACTTCCCTTCTGTAGAATTTGGCAAAGGTGTCCCGGCTCCTCCAGTTCCCTCGAGCCAGGATGTCATCCAATCTAAAATTATCCAGCCAGTTAAGTGACGCCACTGCTGCCCGTACACTTCCCGGGGCAGCTGTGATCTTAGCTTCTTCTAGAATTGTTTTGACCCAACGGGCGATGACTGTTCTTGAAGCTGCCTTAACTGCTCCCGATGTAGTGATGAAGAGTTCTGTTAAATTCTGCTTTGTTTCCCTCCTTTCTTTGGAGGTTTCAATCAGTTTCTTAATCCAGTATGCTGGGTCTATATTTGGCTGATTTCCGTTTCTCAACCTCCAACCTGACTGTTGGTATGTAGCAGAGTCAGTTTTGGATCCGAAAACTGGCCACAACGAGACCCCTTCCTTATTTATGGATAGTTTGTCTGGCGAACACTGTAACAAGGTCAGGTCATGCACTCTTCGTCCCGAAGCTAACAAAAGTAAAGTCGCTGCCCTTCTCGAGACTTCAAAGAGACTCAACTTTTTGGGTGGGTTAGCTTCTAACCAGGTCAACACCATTCTGGGATCCCAGATAGGAGGCTTAGACAGTTTAGGATGCCTTAATGCTGCGGCTTTGAGAACTTGTCTGACTAGAGGGTGTGAGCTTAGGTTTCCTTCTTCCGGGCTACTGAAAGTTGTTACTACCGATTTATGGAGTCGAATTGTGCTGGGAGAGAAATTGTCTTCTAAACTAAGATCTGTTAAAAATCTTGCCAGGTTACTTCCTGTAGGGACATTCGGGTTTACCCCGTGATTTAATGCCCACTTTTGCCACCTAAGCCATGCCGGTTTATATGTTTTAACCCTTTCCTAACGGCTATGAGAAAAAAGTACAAAATTAATGGTTTTATATGAGATTCTTAATAATATGTTGTAAAGGAAACACATAAATTTTTTTTAGATTTTTATTTGCATTCCAGGTATTATTACTGTGACCTGGACTAATTTGTACCGTCAGGAACTTTGTGTATCATAGTAATGTGTATAATAGGAACTTTTAAAACATAGGTTTTTTTTTAAAACTAATTAAATCGTTAAATAAATATTAATAGTTATAAATAATTAAAAATGAATCTCGTGGTATTCAGTAAAGCAGTTTTTCTTTTCATTTAGACATAAAAATACATTGCAGTAAGAACATTTTGAGTGAGGCTTTTTCTGTATCTTCTTGATGCTTCCCCCAGTCAGATTCTGTCAATTCCAAAACCACTCTTTCTCCTAAAGTGCAATCGGAAAATTTTGCATTCATTACTTCGTCTTTTCCTTAAAAAATCATGAATTTTTTTATAAAACCTCTTTGGTCAGCCAGACACCATAGCTTATAGCCTCTCTTTATTGGTTTCATCGGAAGATATTGTTTCAAGACTGACCTTCCCTTGAATTTTATCATTGATTCATCAACACTCACTTCTCTCGTTCCGTGGTAGCACCCTTGAAATTGTTTGTTCAAAGCATCAACTATAGGTCTGATTTTTTATAGTTTGTCTTTGCAGTTAGGAAGCAGTTGAGAGTTATCATTGCAATGGAGGTTGGACAAAATAATTGCAAAACTATCTCTGGGCATGGTCTTGCTTACCAAAGGATTGTTCAAATCAGGGACCGATGAAAAATGATCTGTCCATGAAGGTCTAGTATTGTAGGCCATGTAAAAGTTCATTCCAATAAAAGCCATCAGTTCTTCCTTTTTTAGGTTGAGGACCTTATCATGTTGGACTGCATATAAGTTACTTTGATACATAATTATATCCAGAATATCATCAATGAAAACTAAAAATTATCGGTGGGTGTATTACATCCAGCAAAACATTCTTCGACCACACCCGTATTTGTAAAATATTCTGGAAGATAAGTTTCTAAATCGCGTTTTTTCCATTTACGATTCGGCTCAATATTCTTCTTCTTTTTAGATGGTATCAAAGCAACAGTTTCTGAAGAACCGGAGAGTAATGCGCATTGACTTACTTCTCCATTTTTTTCTTCGATCTCATTTGTAACCTCAAGTTCAGCTTGATCTAAAGATTGTTCCAACGCTTCCTCGAAAATTTGATCAAATGTTCTAGATGTATGTAGTTGCATATTTTCAATATTTTCTTCGTCAGACAACTCCACATCTGAATTCGCATCGCAATCCGGAAGGTCTTCTAAAAGTAATGCTTCAACCAAAGCATTATTTTTTTAAATATCCATGTCGAAGACCTGAAAAAAGCGTAAAAAAATTGTACGGGACGATTGTATAAATTTTTTTTTTTTTTTAAATACCCACATGAGGTAAAAATTGCGAGGCGCATATGACGCCGTTCTATTTGTATAAAGAACATTAACTTTAAATTCAGTAAATTTAAATGATTCACCTCTTCAAGGCATATAAGAATCTAGTAAATCAAAAAAAAAATCAAAAAAATTGTTGTCTCATATGCATTCGTGGACTTGTTCGATATAAAAATAATAAATTTCACTCATGTCTCAAACAAATAAAGTATAACAAGAAGTTACTGACGGTACTTATTAGTCCTTAACGATTTTTCGAGTTATTCAAACACTAATAACTAGAATTATGCACTAAAAACACATTTACTACATAAACAAAACCTTAATTTCCAAGTGTAATAAACAATAATGGCACTTACCAAGTAATAACTATTTTCAAATATTTTCTAAAACAACAGCACGTCACCACGCATTACGGTCGTCGTTGCGAAGACTTATTATTTGCCCTACTTGGCGCCAAATCGCCGTACGTCAAATACTTTGCTGTTATTGGCTAGCTAGACGGTACTAGAAAGTATCGTCAGGCTTAGCAAAGGTATAGACGATAATGCGGCATAGATTTTAGGCAGGAAATCAACAGGTACAAATTTGTACGGTCAGGAAGGAAAGGGTTAAGTGTGGATTCTCTCCAACCTGACTTTAAAAATTCTTTCTGTTTGTCCGACCAATCTGTTAATGACTGACTCCACCCCGGCACTTCCACACCTCCAAAATAAAATCCTCTACTTGTGGAGGGGGTTTCAAGGTTCTGGTGTCTATCAGCACTTCTGTCAGGTTCATTATGGTGAAAGGAGGGCTCGTCGCTCGACTTTTCAAGTCTGGTCTCCAGAATACTTTCTTCCATCTCGGGGCTACAATCAGGTATAGGCCCTTGGCCCGGTTGAGGTGTGCGAGAACTCTCGGCATGAGGCATGGAGGGGGGAACACCCAAGCTAGAGGAAAATCCCACTCTCGAGTCCAAGCGTTGACAAAACTTGCCTCTTTGTCGAATACATTTAGGGACACATAATCTTCTACAACGTGAGCTGTCTCCGATGCAAACAGGTCTATAGTTGGTCTCCCCCATTTTGCAAAAATCAATTTTGTTGCTGCTGGTAAAAGATGCCACTCCGGAGGTTCCCGTTTTCTGGAGAGTTGATCTGCCACCTCGTTGAACCTTCCTGGTAGGTAGTGAGCAGACAGTGAAATGCGATACGTGTCTGTCATCTGAAGGACTTGACGAGTCGCTTCGAGCAATGTCTTGGATCGTGTGCCGCCTTCGTTGCGAAGGTACGCGACCACCGATTTGTTGTCTGACTGGATCAGGAGACCCGAGTCTGACAGCTCTGGCCCGTGAGGAGTAAGTGCTGCCAGCACGGCGAGCGTTTCCTTGACATTGCTGTGGAGAGGTTGCTGTGTTTGGGACCAAGCTCCACTCAATCTGAGGTCGTCTAGCTGCGCACCCCATCCCCAGTCCGAGGCGTCGGTCGTGAGGGTGTGACGAATCACTGCTTGATGCATTGGTGACCACGTCTGCAGGGACCTGCTCCACCATCTCAGCTCCTCTATCGCTGTTCGAGGAATGGGATGGAGTCGTCTCGGTTTGAATGCAGGCAGCTTGCGACTGGCACACTGTAACATGCGAAGGTTAAGCCTGCCTCTATGAATGGCGAAACTAGCAAAATGGAGGGTACCCAAGAGGCTCTGGGCCTGCTCAAGTGACCACCTTCCTAGATTAATGTATTGTTTCAGTAAATTTGTTATTTTCGCTATTTTAGTTTGCGGGAGGCCTTTTAAGTCGTCCCTTGAATTCCATGAAATTCCCAAATATTCAATTTTCTGAACTGGACACAGAGTGGATTTACTGAATTGTATTATCCACCCAAGAGTTTGTAACATTGAAATAGTTTCGAATGTATGCATTTTCAATATATTCTCATTTTGATGTACTATCAAAAAATCATCTAAGTAAACAATTATTCTGAGACCTTTGTCTCTTAATTTTTGCGCTATCCAATTGGTAAGTGAAGCAAAAACCTTTGGAGCTGAGGCTAGTCCAAAAGGCAAACATGTCATTTGAAGCAGTTCTCCATTAAAAATCAGTCTCAAAAAACGGCGATGATTCTCATGAATTGGAAGATGAAAGTAGGCTTGAGAAAGGTCCACTTTAACCATCCAGTCGCCTGGTTGAATAAATGTTGCAACCTTATTAACATTAATAAGTCTGAATTTGCTAATAGCTAAGAAATTGTTCAAACGACGAAGGTTGAAGACCGGCCTAAATGACCCGTCTTGCTTCGGTATGAGAAACATCCGTGACAGAAAGGAAGGCGATATTGAAGCTGATTCCAATATCTTTTCCTTTTTGTCTATTTGTCGTGTCATTTCGTCTGTGATTTGGGTTTTATAAGTTGAGCTTACCGTGTCTGCCACTATACTTAGAGGGGGTTTCTGCCGAAAGGGTAGCTTGTACCCTCGCAACATGGTTAGCAGTGTTGGTGGTGCTTCTAATTCTTCCCATTTGCTTATAAAGTGCTGCAATTGCCCCCCCTGAAACGCCTTCTCCGGATAGTCATAGCCTATCCTTGTTGCCAAAATTCCTTCGTGGTTTGGCTGGTCCCCTCTTGTCCGCACCTCTTGCATCTTGATTACATCGCCCTCCGCGGGGGGCTTTGTTGTCTCGGAAGGGCTTGTTGTCCCGAAACGTCCTGCTTTCCCGAAAGGGCCTGCTCTCACGAAAAGGCTTCCTCACTGGCACTTTCTTGGGCATCTGCGAGCTGGTTGATGGCTGAGGGTCGAAGCTTGAATGTGGGAAGCATTTATCCAGTCCTCCCATCCGCTGAATCTGGGATTCTAGCTTCATTGGTTCAAAAATTAAACTAAATTAAATGATTTCAGAATAAATATTCCGACTTTCTCACACGACGTCATCATGTTAACGGAAACTTGGTTAATCCCATCAATCTTCTCGGCTGAACTTGGATTTCAAAATCACAACATCTATCGAGTAGACCGGAGTCTAAAAACCAGCTCCAATACAAGAGGCGGAGGAGTCCTGATAGCAGTCCACAAAAGGGTTACTTCGAAAGTGCTTAAAGTTTTGTGCTGGTGTATGTCTGAATTAAATGCTGGTTTGATGTTAGTGTGTGAGGATCTATGTATGATTTGTAATATTGTACAAGTGATATTGTATTTAGGTAGAACCGTAAAAGGAAGTATGTTTGTCTTTAAATATATATCTTTGATATGTGTATTCCACGGTAGACGGTAGATATTCCTTATTGCTCGATTTTGAATCACTTGTATTTCTGATATTTGTTTTTTTAGTAATAGTGCCCCAGATACTAACTAAATAACTCAGATGGGAGTGAATCATCGCATAGTATGTGGCCCGTAGTAGAGATGTAGAGAGAAGACCTTGGAGTCGGTACAGTACGCCGGTTATTGGGGATATTTTAGATTTCACATGCTCAACATGGGAATTCCACGAAAGTTTAGTCTATTAATAGCCCTAAATATTTCGTGACTTCTATATTTTGGAGCTTCTCAGTTCCAAGTGTGATATTCATGGGCACATAATCCTTATTACCGAAAGTTAGGTAGTGCGTTTTTTTTATATTGAGGCTCAATTTATTAACACGCAGCCAATTAGCTAGAATTGAGACATCTACATTCATTTGAGACTCCAGGTCACTCAGGCTTGTACTGTGATAATAGATTACAGTGTCATCCGCATAAAGTTGGAGGTTTCCAGAGATACCACATTTAGTTATGTCATTGACATATAGCAAGAAAAGCAGAGGCCCAAGAATTGATCCCTGTGGCACTCCACATGTGATTTTACCTAAGCCACTCGAGACACCTTTGACTTCAACAAGACAAAATCTATCATCTAAGTAGCTTCGGAGGAGATTTAGGGGCTTCCCAACAATTCCCAAATATTCCAATTTCTTTAAGAGTATTTCATGATCGACCATATCAAAGGCTTTTTTGAGATCTATAAATATGGCTGCCACATATTCACCCTGGTCTATATACTGTTGAAGGTTAGAGATAAAATCAAAGGCGGCACATTGAGTACTAGAATTTTTCCGAAAGCCATATTGTTGTGGTGTAAGGATATTATTCGCAGATATGTATTTTAGGAGTCTATCTTTGATTATGGTCTCAAATACTTTTGAAAAAACCGATAGAAGTGATATAGGACGGTAGTTAGAGATACATGTTTTACAGTCTCCTTTGTGTATAGGTATTATCTTCGCTAACTTTAATTCATTTGGAAACTTTCCCGAGGACAGTGACCAATTAAAAAGTTCTGTAAGGTGACCCGCTAATTCTTCTTTACAGGTCTTAAGAACTGATGGTGTTACTCCATCGAGTCCCGGTGCTGCTTTCAGCTTAGTTTTAGAGATGATCCTCAGTACCTCATCTTTGTTTGTCCTAGCCATGTACAAGGATTGGCAAGCCTTTGGTTCCACAAATACGGTATTACAGTCATCCGGGAATGACGGAATGGTAGCTGCTAGCTTTTTTCCTATTGAGAGAAAAAACTCATTAAATGCGGATGCTATTTGGCTCGGATCCTTAATTACGCAGTCATTTACCACGAGGGATTCTATTTCGTTAGTTGGTTTATGTGTTCGGTTTGATAGAATAGAGTTTATGATTTTCCAGGTTTTAGTGGGGTTATTTTGGTTTTGTTGAAAGCTGTTCGCATAATATTTGTGTTTTAGATTTCGCCTATAATTAGTAATGGTATTTCTCAATCTCTTTTTAAGTGTTACAAGAGTAAGATTACCAGGGTCTTGTTTCCACTGCTTGTGAATCTGGTTTCGTTCTTTGATTAATGTATTTAATTTGGAATCAAACCACGGAGTATTCAGTTGTACCCGACTTCTTAATCCTGTTTTTGGTGTAGTTGTACCTGATTCTATTGCCTTTTTAATGTGATAATTGAAACTTTTAAAAGGGTCTTCTGAGTTGCTTAAGTTGATCGTGAAATTGTTATCAAGAAGATAGGATTTTACTGACATACTGTTGATGATAGGTCTCGTAATCCGGGATTTGGTTCTATTATTAAAACATTTTTTTAAGTTGTTCTTATAATCAACAATAAGTATATTATGGTCACTAAGTGGATCATCAATATTCGATATAGTAGTCTGAATGTTTTGCCTATTTGATAAGATGTGATCTATTAAGGTGCAGCTTGTATCAGTGACTCTCGTGGGAAATGTTTTGTTATGTATTGAAAAATTGTAAGATTGTAAGATGTTGCAAAAATTTAATGAAGAGTGTGTGGATATGGATATGTCAATGTTAAAGTCTCCGAATATTAATGTATCTTGTCTACTTTCGTTCAGTATTTTTTCTAGATGTATTAGAAAATCCTGCATATTTGTGTTGGGTTTTCGATAGATAGCATAGATGTTAACTGGTTTCCTATCACTGCTACTAAGCGTTATACCTAAAAAGGAATTTTCATTTGAGAAATTTTCAATAATTGCACACTTCATAGTATCAATCACATATATTGCTACGCCGCCTCCTCCTTCGTTGGGGCGAGAAGCAAAAACACTTTTGTAACCATTCAGGGAGTAAAACTTTTCCTCTCCAATCTTAAGCCACGTTTCCGTAATGACGAGCACGTGTACAATGTACCGCGAACTTCTTACTTTTTCTTCGATCTCATCAAACTTATTACGGATGCTTCTCGCGTTCATATACATTATACGTAGACAGTTCGTCACGGGATTATAATTCTCGATGGTGAGGCACTTATGCTCATGTATGTTACACTCCATAATCTATAGTTGCAAGGTCGTTCTTGAGTGCAGCGATGTAGGCCGGGCAGTTGTCCCTATCTCCAGTTGAGTGATCAGCAGGCTTACCAAATCTGGTGCATGTCGCGCAAACTGGTTTGATGGTGGAATTTGGGCAGGACTCACCAGTATGATTCTGTTGAGCACAATGTCCACATGTGGGTTTGGTATCTCTGCAATACTTGTATGAGTGACCAATCATGTGGCATTTGGCGCAGACAGTAAGGCCAATAAAATCTCGGACGCGGCAAATAGTCCAGCTTATATTTATAATTAATTATAAATATAAGCTGGATATATATATATAAATATAAGTATTTACTTTCTCTTGCTCGACTAGAAATTTACGTACGGTAGCGGGTACTGCGTAGATACGGTGACAAGCGTTACCTGTGCGAGCACCAGCCAGGTGACTTAGTTTACAGCCTGCAATAGTTTCTTCAATGTCTTCAACGTTGGGAATACCAGTGAGAGCCATCCTTAAAAAATCTTCGTCGGTCAGGTCCCGGGGAACATTAACCCTTAGAAGACTAGCAGATTTTGCATGAATTGCCCGCCTGAAACGGCTAGATTTTCGTAAATTACATTTTATACTCACTCCAGGTTTGAAATATTATTTAGCTGTACCTAAAGATTTTACAATGTTTTTATTTATTTTACGGTATTCTTTAATATTGTAAAATTAGTTTGGTTCACTTAATATTATATTTTTACTGGGTTATTTTGTGTTAGATGGAATGTAAATAAAAAATATTACCTTCAAATGACAAAATCCCGGAATGGAACACTCACAGATTGTTTATTTATTGTCAAGTCGTAAAAATTCCTTTTTTCACACAAAAAATGAACCTTTGGCAATCAAGTTATTAAATTTTACGATGAGTTTTATATACACAGTAATTATAATAAATGTTTTCATACAATGCAGAAAAATATTTGGCCAACACACATACACTTGCGCAAGGCCACTTGTCAGCATTAGAAAGGGTGACCACAAGATTGTACAGCGCGACGGGCTCTTTTAATTATTAAAACTTTTCTACAGTGTGATATATACGAAAACATGTAGTGGGGCACAAGGCAACTTGACAACAGTAACACCAATATCGTGTCTGAACTCGACGTTTAGGATTTAGCGACGAATTTTTGCATACGTGACACTCCCGATAAACTGATTTTCTCTTAGAATTTGAAGATGGTGGAACGTCCGAAGGAAAATGTCTGGCAGTTAGCCTCAGCGGATAATCGCCTACTCGATTTACCTTTTTTACTGACCCAGGAGCATGGTGTTTAGTAATAAGTTGCCTAATTACTTCCAAATGAAAATCAGTTAAGTTTACTTCTTTTTTTGCCTGTAACTTGTACATTGCGTGAGCATTTATTAAAATTACGTCAATTGCCCGAAAAGCAATTTTTTTGTACCACTTGATAGTTTTTCGAACACTTTGCACAAAAGTAATTAACATGTCCGACCTGTCAACACCTCCCATATTCTTATTATAATTTATTATACAATTGGGTTTCATTATCGGAACTTTGGTTTTCCAGCTGTTTTTGCCTGTTTCTTTCATTGACGCATTGTGCGATGTAGTCAGCATATGCACTTCCCTCTTGTCGTGCCATTTGATTGCAAGTAAGCACCCAGTTGTTTTGCATTCTACGTCTCCTTTTTTTACATTTCCAAATGTCGGCATATTTTTTCGGGTCTTTTTAACAGTACCACAGGCATTAGTTTTTTTGCTGTGCAAATAGCTGAATAGATAGGGGCTTGAATACCAGTTGTCTGTGTAAACTGTATGACCTTTCTGTAAGTAATCCGCTAGTAAAGAAACAACCACTTTCCCAGAAGTCAGTAGTTGCCGGGATATTTGTTCGTCTATATTCGGTATTTCAATGTTAGTTTTAGCACCACAATAAATAACAAATTGTAAAACAAACCCAGTTTTACAATCACAAATAACAAAAAGTTTTATGCCGAATTTGTGCCTTTTCGCCGGAAGATACTGCTTAATGCACAATCTGCCTTTGAATAAAACCAAGGACTCATCAATGCACAAATTCTCATACGGATAAAAATATTTTTTGAATTGAATGCATATCAAATCCACAAAATCTCTAACTTTATGGGTAGTATCACCTTTCTGTTGCTTTTTATTGTCTGAAAAATGGAGCATGCTTAGGATAGATAAATATCGGTCTCTTGGCATTGTTTCTCCAAATATCGGTGATGAAATTAACCTGTCTACCGACCAATATTGATGGATTTTGCCTTTTTTACTTCTCGCCATAAGCATGGTCAAGGCAATGAAAACGTACATTTCATCAACATCAACATTTTTCCATCTGTGCAACTTAGAATTTGGAGCAAATGTTTTTTGAGATTTCACAGTATCAAAATATCGGTTTGTTTCGATTACAACACTGCTCACGACATCTGAATTAAAAAATAGCTCAAAATAATCAGCCTCACAACTCTCTTGGTTAAGTTTACAATCTCTTAATCCTGATTGTTGATTAAAACTATGCACATCTGGCTGAAAGTTAATGCCACATCCCCACGTTGGAGAGAAATTTGTAAAATTTATATTATTGGAGGGATCTTCATCTAAGCGTTCAAAATCTCCAAATTCACTATCTTCATTTTGTTCTGAAGCTTCCTCTAAGCTCTCCAAATGTTCAGGAATATAATCTTCATCATCACTCATCGAAAAATCAGAATCGCAATCTATCACAAAGTTTTCAATGACGTCTTCATTCATTTTAAGGATTAGAAATCAAATTTAAATAGTTACAACAAACACTCAAATATACAAAACAATAAAATGATCTTAAATTCACAAATAATAATAATAAATACGAACAAAACACTTCATAAAAGTAAATATTAACACAGAAACACTCCAAGAGTAATAAACTAACGGACACCCTAATATAACAATAAACAGTGTCCAGCAGAACGGCCAGAAACGCGACACTCACACGGCGAAAGGACAACTAAGACTGTATGCGTGCGCTGAAGATAAGAATCAAGTGAAGAGGGATACAACGTACTTAAAAGTTCTGTTAAAAAAAAACTATACGTAAAAAGGAGAATCTGTTAAAAGGATGTGGTAGAAAATAAACAACTCAATGCAAAACATTTTTTACCTCAAAGTTTTACTGTTAAATTTACTAAATATTTAGCGATGAACATGACAAATGCTCAAAACTACACTTGTAGTGAGCCGTTCTCTGGGAGAACTTTTCTTCCACTACGATTGTAGTTGGCCGTCTCCTTGGGGTTAAAGAATATCAGTCTCGGTAGACGCTTTGACGGTAGTCGGGCCTTCAGTTTGCTCGAGTTGTCGAAGCAAGGTGCATTTAATAGCTTTTGTTGTTCGCCCGTGGTTGCCGTATTGATCAAGATACCTTTATTTCTTATTTTTTTAATTCCCGTGACCCGAACGCCTAGTTACCGGTTGCAAATTTATGCAAAGAATAGTGTGGACGATTGGTGTTGAACGCCACTACTGCTGCAGCGCACCTTCCATTGTAGGACCATTTTAGAAAATAGTTGATACGCTTTCCGCCAACAAATTTAGCCACAACATTATTATAACACTCCACATTTTTGCTGTCTACATCATGTATTAAACTTCGAGCATTAGATGCCAAAAGTCGAACGTGCTGCATGATTCTGGACATTATCAAGCTCGAAGTCATATTGGGTACGTAATTAGTGTCGCCAGTATCCCGTTTGCAAAAGTATGCCCGTTCCTTGCATAGTGAGTGGTCTCCAAATACATGTTTTGGACCATTCAATATATCCAAATAAAACTGTTTTATTTTTCCTCTTGAATACAATTCATAGCCTTCCGGTACGTTATTGCACAACGTACAGCCGTTCTCAGGCGTAAAATACGGCTTGACACAATCTTCCTCAATGCTAAGGGATACTTTGTATCTTCTGACAGTGATCTAAGTTTTTTGCAATAATTTCGAAGTAAGTGATTTCGGCATTCGATCTTTTCGACTGAAAATTTTTTATACGATTTGCTTCTTTTATTTTATTGTAAGTGCTGGAATATTTTATATACTTTTATATTTTAAAAACCTCAAATTTTTTATTACTATATTTATTAGAAACCCGAAAAACAGTTAACAATAAATTCTTAATAATATCAAATTATTTATTACCTAGAAACCCGAAAAAATGTTAACAATATATTAATTCTTAATAATATCAAATTGTTTATTACCTAGAAACCCAAAAAAATGTTAACAATACATTAATTCTTAATAATACTATTTGACACTACACAGCTTCGACGGAAACGCACAGATGAAACATAAAAAAGGCGACACACTATTATAGTCCCTACGCGCAACGCATAGAGTGGAATATTGTTGAAACGTCACATGGAAGTGTAATAATTACGCGGAATTTCGAACTTTGAAAAAAGATTGACACGACGGACCGTAGAAAGCGTGCATTCACGGCCACCTCATAGAGCCGAACGAGTAGGAGAATTCTTAGATGTTCATTATATAGTATTTTGTAACATTTAATCTTACCTTCATTGAATACTTCTCACAAAGGAACTCAAGATATATGTGGGTAGATTAAAAGCATGCACCAGTAATAAAACTCTTATATCAAATATAAGATTTATTTTATAAAATGCGGTTTCTAAACACATAGAACTAGAAAATGATAAAAGAAACAAGAGACTCAATATAAAGTTTATAACTCAAGGCGTGTCGATACATAGATGGCTCGATAGTTAAAAATGCAAGTCATGTCAGTTGAGGAATTTTTACAAAGAATAAATGATGCTATGAAATAAATGGGCGCCAGCTCGGAATTAGATCAATCCGAACAAATTTATAAATTATAAGTGTAATCCCTACAAAACTAAAATATGTCAATCTCAATTTAAAAAGGCCTCTTACGTAAATTCAGGGTCCGCCAAGGTCGGTAAGCCTTTCACAGATCCTTGTCACACGAGTTTCGAACCACAACTGTCAGAACTAACAATTCAATGTAGCGCAGCGCCTTCAGAGTAGTTCGCAAAACAAGATGGTAACTTGAGAATGCTGACTGTCGGTAAGGTAGGTACTTAAACGGGCGAGACTGCTACATTATCCCCTTTCCTCAGCAAAAAAAAAAAAAATTTTCCAAGGACAATTTTTATTTATTTATTTTTTTTATCGTGTCTCCATAGTCGAAGTTCCTCTTAGAAGGATCCAAACCCTCCAAGTTATGGCAGACGCAAGAGCTGATCATGCCTAATGATGACGCCAAGATGAGCAGCAAGCCCTGGAGATCTAGTGACGCCAGAATGTTGAACATCTTCTGATATCCTTGAAGAGATCCGAAAGCGCAGGGTAGTAATTGTGGACCACTGCAATCGTAAGTCGTATAGCAAAACGACAGCAATAGAAGCCAGGAGTAACAGCACCATCCATCAATGAATCGGCTTACGTAATGACGCGTCCAATTATATCAATCTTGACAGTTCCAGTTGATGATGGACCCTCAAAGAGAAAAGATCTTGAATTGCCTTAGCACGAAATTAAAGATTTCAGGCCGCTTGCTTGAAGTAAAGTTTTGATAAGTTGCATCCTCGAAGTATTATCTTGATATGGTCTTGAAGTGATGAAGTATGTAGAATGTAGAAGTAGATTGACTAACATGAGGCGTTTGAATTGAGAACTAAACTAAAGCTTACAATATGGATTACTGACATGAAAAGAAAATATGAATGATTTATAATAAAAACTATAATACCACAAATTCCAAAATTTAAACTGTGGTGAAAATTACCAAGAACTAGAGCATTAATAATGGTAGCTAAAAAAACTAACAGACTGCGTGAATCTAAGTGCCCAAATAAAAGTTATAATTTAAATTATATTATTAATAAATTAACAGAAGACAATGCACGAAACGCATTCAAATTGCAGAATCTATGAGACTGCCATCTGTGAGCCATAAGAAAAAAAGAAAAAACTGAAACCCCAGACCCAAACCCAAGATGCAACTCAAAGGGGTTTTAAAGAAATTAATCATGTTGTACAATGAAAATTGCAGAAAAAACTTAAATAACAACTGCCATAAAACAGATTACTATTATTTTATTTAAAAAAATCATTTTAAAAAGGATTGTTCAAAACTCATTAGACTAATTTCAATGAGATAAAAATGATTAAGATTAAAATTTTCATTTTCTTTTCATATTAATTAAAATTACCCATTAAACTAATTAAAATTACCCATTATTCTAATTAAAATTAAGACGATCCTGTGTAAAAAGAGTATCAATAAAACTTATCGCCAAAGAACCATGCGTAAGGTTTCATAAAACCTCAAAAATAGATAATTGTTAGCTTCTGAGGCTCTCGTGTTTGAATAGCATGGAGGTTTAACCAAAATTATCAAGAAGAGAAAAATTTGGTGACTTAAAACACATTAAAATCACCACCAAAATTGGTATAATGGAAGAATGCAGAAAATATAAAACTACATAAAACAAAACTTAGTGCTAGGAAAATTTGAAAAACATGAGTGAACTGTGAGTAGATGATTAAGGAAAGGTTGTCCACAGGGAATGACATACCAGTATTCCAGAACAAAGTGCGCAGTCACTATCACGGATTTTAGTTTTGTGAAACAAAACAGCACAATTCCGTAAAATTCAAAATTTAAAATTTAAAAGTGGACAGAAATTAGCACAATTACAGTGGCCTGCTGAAGTTGCACAAATTAATGCCCAAAGATGTACCAAGCTAAATTTATAGTTTTCAATGCGTGGGACTAAGTGTGAGTCAATCTCACGCGTTGAAAGGAACAACATACACAAACTATGACTACAATAATACCAAGGTAGACAGAACCCATAATACTAAACACATAAAATCAATGTGAAGACACAATTTTATAAATATAAGGTCATATCTTCACAGTGATTGCCTACAAAATACCCATTAACATAAATGAATAAGCAAACATAAGGCGAATCATGTAAGCTTATTACCAAAACAAAACTTATAATCTAAAATTTATGTAATACGAGAAAATATCCTCAATATAGAGACGGAAGTCCCCCCTCGATAAAATGACTAAACATCAGGATCTTCTAGCTTTATAATATCTTTGATGTGGAAAGTGCCAACTGGCTTACCAGCCATATCCGCTAATTGATATGCCACCGGCGAAATCTTACCAATAATTTTGCTGCGAATAAATTTAGGTGCTAGCTTAGCTGAAAAGTATTTACTAGCATCGGACAGAGCAAACGACCTTCTCCAGACAATGTTCCCGACATCGTACTGAACATCCCTACGACCAAGATTATAATTCACCTTGTTGCGTTCATACGAACGTCTTAGGGACGTGCGAACTTGGGAAAATATGTCATTTAGTTCTTGCAAATCTGATGCCCACGTATCGCGAACTGAAAATCTAATGTCTTCAGCGTTGAAGTCAGCACCCTTATACTCGTTCCCTGAAATCACAATTTCCCTTCCGAAATTTAGGAAAAACGGAGTATATCCTGTAACTTCATGCACAGCAGTGTTAATTGCCAATTCAATTTCCGGAAGATGGTTACCCCAGGATCTGTGATCAGAACCTACGAATGAGCCCAGGGTTGATACCAGCACCTTATTTATGCGTTCAACAGGATTGTTCTGCGGATGATATCTGCAATTATAGAAAAGGTGACGGATGTGAAATTTATCGGCTAGCGCTTTCATGTCACGCGAGATGTACTGCGGACCGTTGTCCAAGATAATCGTATCAGGTACCCCGAATTTATAAAATATTTCAGTTTCCAAAGTTTCAGCAATGACCTTACCGGTAGCTCGTCTAAGTGGAAAAAGTCTTGTATACTTAGAGAAGAAATCTGAGACTACTAATAAATAAGTATAACCCTTTTTTGTAAGAACTGGGGTAAGGACCTAAAAGGTCCGTCGCTATCATTTGCCACGGGCGTTGTACTAGTTTAAGGTCTCCCATGAGACCAGGGGGTAACAAATTTGAGCTCTTGTATCCCAAACAAGTGTGACACTTACTTACAAACGACTTGACATCCGCTGCCATTTTGGGCCAATAGTATTTTTGTCTAATTCTATTAATGGTTTTCATTATGCCAAAATGTGCACATGAAGGAGGAACGTGATGTTGAATTATTACGTTTTTCCTACACTCTCGAGGGAGAACTTCTTTCCAGTCATAGGACCTATGTAGTGCCTCCATGCTCGGAATGTGTTTAAAAATAACTCCATCACAGGCTTTCCACGCTGAAAATTTCCCCGGATTAGCCAAAATTTTGTTTTTTAAACTTAAATACCAATGGTCGGAAGTGGAAAAGGACTGATCTAACAAGTTAACATGTAAGGGGTCACGAGACAGTGCGTCCGGAACAACGTTGTCTTTACCGCTCCTATGTATAATTACAAAGTTAAACTGTTGTAGTCTAACTGCCCAACGCGCTAATCTACCCGATGGAGACTTTAAGTTCGTAAGCCATTTCAAACTATAGTGATCTGTTATAACCTTTACCGGAATGGGCGATCCCTCAATATAACCTCTAAACTTTTCAAGTGCAAAAATCATCGCATTTAATTCCTTCTCGGTTGTAGAGTGATTTTTTTCCTGTGCAGTTAGTGTTCTGGAAATAAAAGAAATGGGGTGTTCTATGCCATTAATGTCAGCTTGAGAAAGAACCGCGCCTAGCCCAGTGTTAGATGCGTCGCAACTAATCATGAAAGGTTTGCTGAAGTCGGGACAAGCAAGAACAGGAGCATTGACCAGAATATTTTTTAACTTGGTAAAAGCAGAATTAGCTTGTTCATTCCACACAAACTTTTTACCAGAAAACGCCTTTTTGGTTAGATTATGCAACGGTGCCGCAATTAATGAAAAGTTTAAGACAAATCTTTTGTACCAAGAGAGTATACCGATGAATCTACGCAGGCTCTTTTGCGACGTTGGTATGGGGAAGTCAACTATTGCTTTTACTTTCTCAGGATCAGTTCTCAACCCATCCTTATCAATAACGAAACCTAAGTATTTAAGGGAATCACGACAAAATATTGACTTATTTACATTAATTGTCAAACCCGCAGCTTGTAACTTTAGTTTAACCCGTCTTAAAAGTTCAATGTGCTCTTCAAAAGTAGAACTAATTATAATGATGTCATCCAAATAACAAAAAACCTTCTCATCAAACTCCGGACCCAAAACCTTGTCCATTAACCTCATCATCCGAGAGCTGGCACCATGAAGGCCAAAAGGCATTGTTACAAAGTGAAAGAGGCCTCTTTTAGGGATAGTGAACGCGGTTTTCTCTTTTGAATTCTCCTCTAATGGAATTTGAAAGAATGCATCATTTAGGTCTAACGTCGTGAGATAACGAGCTCCTCCGAGACTATTTAAAATGTCAGACATAAGCGGTAAATTATAGGCGTCACGTCTCGAGACTGCGTTAAGTTTTCTACTGTCAAGGCAAAGTCTGAAGGAACCATTTTTCTTAGGCACTAAAACAATGGGATTATTCCACAAGCTATTGCTGGGTTCTACTACGCCTAGATTTAACAGTCTGTCGAGTTCTCTATGTGCTTCCCGCAATAAATGAGGAGATATCGGATAAACACGTTGTTTAATCGGCGTGCAATCACCTGTGTCAATGACGTGTTTTTCAAGCGACGTTCTACCCAAGCGATTTCCTGAAAAGGATTCAAATTCACGAATCACGTTATTTATGATCAATTGTTGCGAAGAATTTAAATTCTCAAAGCTATCCAGGCCTACCACCTCGGCTACGCAATTCTTGACTGCCTCGTTAGACATTAATTTTGTGACCTTTGGACAAATATTAAATACCTTCCAAAAGTCGCAACCAAGGATGATATTAGATTTGATCTCTGGCATGACTACAAAATTGAATACTTTCTCCACGTTATCAAGAACTACTGGAACCGAAATTTTATGAACACACATCACTGTATGACCCGTTGCAGAAGTGAGTGTGAACTTCTTCCCCAGATTTGAAAGTTTCAAACCTAACTTTAAGAAATGACGATGAAAATTGTTACCAAAAATGGAGACATGTGAACCAGTATCAAGAAGGCCAGAGAATTCCGAACCCAGAACCCGGAAGATGATGCGTGAACGGCCATCCCTGTCGGCCGCACGCACCACCTTCGAAGTCCAAAGGCTCTCGAAGAAAGCTCTGGTTTCAGCCAGCACAGCAACCCGATGCCTGGAAGTGATGTCAGCGAACGATGTCGACTTGTCGCTCGCAGACAGGACCCCCAGGGCATCTAGTTTTTTGAACGCCGGCAGTTGCATGAAGGCGCCTTAACACCAGGGCGACCGCAGCGAAAGCATCTCACCTCCCTAGAATTCACGTTAGATGGGCTACGATTATTGAAATCAAAAGATTGCCGAAAACTCCTATTATTGGGATTATTCAAATTATTATGGTTAGCAAAACGATCTGGATTTAAATTAGGATTACCAGAATTATTCCTAATATTTCCTCTGGGTGAAGCATTATTAAAAGATGAACGATTTGCGTTTTTATTGTTACTGTTCGCTTCAGCAGAGGAAAATCTGGAATCTGAGCGACTGTCAGCCAACTCAATCATTTTCCCCAACTTCTTTAGAGAATTCACATCCGTAATTACAGAAAGAGATAGTTTCTGAATATACCTAGGAAGCATGTTACATTGTAAAATTTCAAGAATTTCATCGTCAGGCAACTTAGAGGTCAAGCGATTATTTAAGAGTAAAACACGAGTAATGAAGCACCCAAGGTTTTCCTTTTGTTGCTGAAACGTGGCTCTGATCTGCGCTAGGAGACGTCTTTCATGGTCCAACAACTCAAATTCATCTTTCAACGCGACAACAATGTCTGCCCAGGAAGAGAACGAGTCGCGATTTACTCTAAACCAATCCAAGGCACTACCTGAAAAGAGTTCCACAGCAGAAGAGAAAAGAGAAATATTACTTACATTTCGAGAGATAGCTAACTCGTTGACCCTTTCTATAAAATGACGGACATCGCCGGAACCGTCAAAAGTTAAATTCCATTTATGTACGGGAACCGGGCCTGACGAAACCGTAGAATTAAGAACCGGGGAGTCCTCGTTTGGTTTCGACATGATGACTTTCAATTTCGATTGGCTTCTAGTCACAATTGGAGAATCCGTCATACCTACACAACTATGTGGGTAGAAAATATAGTTAGGTTACAATAAAACATACAACAAATTGTCACACAAATTGCTATGTAAAAATAAAAATAAAAATATGTGCGACAACCTAGTGCCGACACAGATGAGTAAAGAGACGAAACGTCTGTGAGTTGGGCCGAGATAACAAGACTGCATAAAGTTGAAATTTAAAATATACCCGTGGACACGATTCAATTGAAAAAGTCACCGACCACCCAGAATCTACAAGAGACCCTCCAAAAAGAGATTGACATACTGGAACGTAAAATATAGCATCACTTATATCTGTAAAAAAAAATTTAACCAAAAAACAGGAAATAATATTACAATGAGGATGAACTTGCATATTCTCGTTAACTAGATTCTACCAAAGTCGGGCGCCAATTGTAACATTTAATCTTACCTTCATTGAATACTTCTCACAAAGGAACTCAAGATATATGTGGGTAGATTAAAAGCATGCACCAGTAATAAAACTCTTATATCAAATATAAGATTTATTTTATAAAATGCGGTTTCTAAACACATAGAACTAGAAAATGATAAAAGAAACAAGAGACTCAATATAAAGTTTATAACTCAAGGCGTGTCGATACATAGATGGCTCGATAGTTAAAAATGCAAGTCATGTCAGTTGAGGAATTTTTACAAAGAATAAATGATGCTATGAAATAAATGGGCGCCAGCTCGGAATTAGATCAATCCGAACAAATTTATAAATTATAAGTGTAATCCCTACAAAACTAAAATATGTCAATCTCAATTTAAAAAGGCCTCTTACGTAAATTCAGGGTCCGCCAAGGTCGGTAAGCCTTTCACAGATCCTTGTCACACGAGTTTCGAACCACAACTGTCAGAACTAACAATTCAATGTAGCGCAGCGCCTTCAGAGTAGTTCGCAAAACAAGATGGTAACTTGAGAATGCTGACTGTCGGTAAGGTAGGTACTTAAACGGGCGAGACTGCTAAAAAGACAGACACGTCCCTAAAACGAAAATAAATTATCTTATTAGTATTTATCTTATTAGTAAAAACATATATCTTGACAGAAAAATGTATTTATGATAGCCTAGCGTGGCTACATTATCGATATTTTGACGATTAATAACTTAGATTGTCGTTTGAATCTGACAATTCATGATTCTCCATACAACGATTGAGATCGCTAGTAAGGAAGGCCCTTAATATGTGTTATTTCACATTTCATTAATATAGTCTATTCGCAGCGTGATACAGAGAGGTAGATACTCTCAGTATCGCCCTGGTGAATGTCCACATTCATAGTAGAAACATTGCTTGAAATGGCTTTAAGCCGTGTTTTTGTGATAAGATCTATTTAGCCATTTTCTTCCCTACCTTCCTCTTCCCCTCTACCTGCAGCCTAACAACATTCTACCTTAATTGGGGATGCCATAGTCACACTGGATCAGTTTGGACTCTTTTGCGGTGTTCAATAGAACCCCGTTAATTCGATTTCGAAAATTTGTTATTTTGTAATGCGAATTTTATTTTTGTCCGTGCACGAAATTATGTTTGTGTAATTCGAAAACATTCGATTTTTGATAAAATAAATCATAAAATTTCGTTAATCTGAATCTAAAAGACAGCCGTGATGGTAAAACGCCTAAAAATTTATTTTTATGTGGTTATACATTGTCCCACTTAGTATTATTACAATTAAATCTGAATCCATTTACACTGGAATGTCGTATTTTTAATGTGATTTATTTCGAATATCCGGGTTTGAAGGGTCGAGAAAATTCGTTTTACGTGGAAATATGTCGTAGTTTTGCGAATTTATACCAAATATCTGAAATTAAAATGCCGGCCGCGATGGAAATCAGCTGCAAAATTTCGATTTACGCGTAAATGGATAGTATTTTTACTAAATTTACTTCTAATATCTGAGTTTAAAGAACCGTCGCGACGGAAATCAGCCGCAAAATTTGGATTTATCCCGAAATATACATATATTTATAAATTTTTTTACGAATGTACAGCAAATATCTGAATTTCGGCATTTATTTAGAATACCCATAAAGTCTGACCAAGCATATCAATGGAAGGCCTGTTCGGAAGATTGCTTCCGTTGAAGGAGACTAGATTATCATTTGGATCCCTTTTAGACGTAATCAGACAGGATTGGGTCTTTGAAACATTAAATTCGACGAGATTATTTTTACCCCAGGAGGAAATACTCTCGAGATAACCGTCCATTCTCTGCTTCAAAGCCCTCCGAGCCGTTGGAGTTTGTGTGCCCTTTGGGGGCTTGTCAAACAAAAATCTATCATGAACTGTACTGTCATCCGCGTAACAATGAATCGGTGCACATGTCAAAAGGTCATTGATGTGCAACAAAAACAAAGTCGGAGACAGAACCGATCCCTGTGGGACGCCAGCATTTATGGAGTGCGAGGAAGAGGTGAAACCGTCAGCAACCGCCTGAATCGACCTATCCCTTAAAAAGTCAGCAATCCACCTACACAGGGATGCGGGAAGTCCGTAAGAATGCAATTTGTTGACAAGTCCTCGGTGCCAGACCCGGTCAAAGGCCTTGGATATGTCTAGTGCGACCGTTTGGGTCTCACCGTGACGTTCCAGGCACCGCCCCCAAACATGCGTCACATATGCGAGAAGATCACCGCACGAGCGGTTCCGCCGGAATCCGTATTGACGGTCGTTGATAATTTTGTTCTTCTCGAGGTATGTGAGCAGTTTGTCGTTGATCACACGTTCCATCACTTTGGACAGAACTGATGTGATCGCTATGGGGCGGTAGTTGGCCGGGTTGGAGCGGTCCCCTTTCTTGGGAATAGGGTGAATGACCGATTTTTTCCAACCAGAGGGCACAGTGCCACACTTCAGGGACATTTTGAAGAGCTTTGTCAAAACTGGAACTATTTCCGCAGCACACCTCTGCAATACCAGGGCAGGTATTCCATCAGGTCCACTAGCTTTGTTAACATCGAGCCCCTGTATGACGTGGAGTACATCCCGATGCCGGATCCTCAGCTTTTTCATATAGAAGCCGCAGTGAGGAACCGACGGCGGAACAGCACCTCCGTCATCGAGGTTCGAGTTTTCGCAAACATTTTCCCTAATAAGTTAGCCTTTTCGGTGGCGGTGTTTGCTAGTGAGCCGTCAGGTCTGGTAAGAGGTGACAAACTGGGTTTGCAAAAATTCCGACCTATTGAGCCCGCAAGTGACCAGAATGCTCTGCTGCCATGCGGGCAGGCAGCCAGCTTTTTGCTGATCTGCAGGTCGTGTTCGAATTTTGACCTATTAATGATTCTCTTGCATTCCTTTGCCGATTTGTTGTATGCTGATCTGCTTTCGGGCGTTCGAGATGTGTTGTAGGCTCGGTAAGCCGCGTTTTTTCGTCGAACTGCTTCGGAGCATTGTCGACTGAACCACGGCTTTGAGCCCACACCAGTTTCTATAGTAGTCGATTGTATGAAGCCATCCATCGCTGATTTGATGACTTCACCAATCTCCTGGGCACATCTTGAAGGGTCCGAGGTCCGAAAACAAACAGCTGACCACGGAAAAGCGTTGAAATGGGCCCGCATACCGAACCAATCTGCTGACCTATAGTGCCACACTTTTCTCCTCAGCCTCTCATTGGTTGGTCTGAGGTTAACGGGGATTGATGTCGTCACTAGGCAGTGGTCGGATGATCCCAGAGGCGCTGTGACGTCAATCTTATAACCGCGTGGCACAGTAGTTAAGAATTGGTCTAACAGATTGGAGCGGTGAGTCTGGACGTCAGGAACCCTTCTAGGCTCCTGAACCAATTGCTCTAATCCGTAGCAAATGGCAAAGGATTCCGCCTGTCGGCCAGCCGAGTCCGTTGGGCCTGAGAACTTCAACCATGGTTCGTTATGAACATTGAAGTCCCCCAGAACAATAAACTCGGCCGAAGTGTAGCGGGGCAAGAGATCATCAATAGTATCGCTCAAATGTTTGAAGAGTTCGGAAGTGTCTGATTCGCTATGGTTCGGTGAGCGGTATAAACATGCGTAGAATCTTGCCGTACTGGCAAGATTGACGCGCACCCACATTACGTCGAATCTGGAGTTTTCCAGACTCAATAGTCGCACACAGTTGACGTCAGCTCGACTATAAAGGCAGACTCCTCCTTTGAGTCGGAACTTGCTTGCGAGGGTAAAGCCCGGGCAGTCCAGATAGGAGGAGTCTGGCGGCTCGGCTATCTGAGTTTCGGATAGGAAAAGAAGGTTGGGACAAAAGATGGTGATGAACAGAGTTTAAATTTGTGTGCAGGCCGCGAATGTTGGCAAAATTTACAACAGTTTTGGCCCGCACCGGGGACGCCTGCTACTCGCCGCTGTATTGATGTTAAATTTATTTTGTATATTCATGATTTTAGGTTTTTTTTTTTTTTTTTGTAAGGGTAAGACTTATTTACATTCATCATTAAATCATTTTTGTAAGGGTAAGACTTACTTACATTCATCAAAAGGCGGAGGCTGCCTTTTGGCTGTCAAAACTAAGTTTAAGGCCGAACACATGCCTGATCTGGAAGCTGACATCGAAGACTTGTGGATAAAAATTACAATCGATTTGTTTGTTACTTTTATATGTGTAATATATTTTCCACCGGCATCAACTCTGGAAACATATCAACTATTCTTCGATAAGTTTCACGGAAACGTGGATCTTCTCGGAGGAAGGAATATTATTGTTTTGGGAGATTTCAACATCCATTCAGCGCGTAGCGGCAAGGATGTTGAAAATGACCTCAATTTTTTATGTGAAGTGTTTGGGCTCACCCAGAATAATGGTATTCCCAATTCTGAGTTGAGGATGTTGGATCTCGTTTTGTGTAACATTGAATTAAATGTCATACATAGCGATTCTCCCCTCGTATATGAGGACAAATATCACCCCGCATTAGAGTTCCGGTATTCTTGTAAAAAGCCTCCGAAGACTACCAAATTACCTAAAACTACAGACGGCACTTTGCGAGGATGGATTTTTGGTAGGGGTGATTTTGTCAAACTTTATCAGATGATGAGCCAATTGGATTGGCATGAACTTTCTAAATTCGATACCGTTAATGAGGCGCTACACCATTTTTATTCATGTATATATAATGTATTTGACGCTTGTTTCCCTATAGTCCAGTCAGTGGGGAGTTTTACCTTGCAAAAGGTTAGGTAGTAGCGATTTTGATATATGTTGTTAAGATTGGGGCTCTAAGGAAAAAAAAAAGTTTTCGACCTTGGGAGGGTCGAGCTCGACCCGCCATCTTGGATTGAAGGTGCCAAAATTTGTTTTTTTTCAAAATAATTGTGAAGTGGTCGTTTTTACAACCAAATTGACAAAGGCAAACTTAAAGACAACTAAATCACCAACATTTTTTGTAGAAAGTTTTTTTGTTGTAAGTCTAATAGATAACGAGTTACAGTGGCGGAAATGTGAATATTTTTCTAAAAAATGATGAAATTCCCAACTTAGTAATTTTTTCGGGTTTTCATTGCATAATTATAATCATTTTGCTTACTCATTTCTACACCACCATAAGGTAGAGAACATGGCGCATTTTTTTATTGTGGTATCCCCAGTAGGTCTACTCCACAGATATACCAGCGATGGTAGATTTCGAAATTATGTTACATTACTATGAATTGTTACTATAAATTATGTTACTTAATAACAGTCTTCGTCATCAATGTCATCATCTAACTCATTGCCTGTGATACTGAGATTCTGGGCTTCCATCGACAAAATCTCTTCTTCTTCGTCCTCGACATCGATGTGAACCTCTGGCGAATTTCGGCATGTTTGACCATTATAGCACCCACATACAATAGAACACTTCAATCCAGCTTTCCTGCAGCTACATGCAACGCCGCATCCTTTTTTACAATTGCATGAAATAAATAAGTCTCTGGTGCTGGTTTCTTTGTCATTCTTACTGGAACAAGCCCGTTGGTGTCACGTTTCCAGCCCCAGTTTTCTGGATTTTTTTGGATTCCACACCATTTTTTGACTTGATGGTACGTTCTAAATGCATGGTACCATGCAGCGTCGTTCGTTGGTGGCAAAGAGGCAAGATTGAATTTGCTTTTTGTTGTCGACTTTGCTAAACGTTTGTAACGGACTTCTTCCAAGGTTTCCTTATCCATGTCACCCCCGTACAAAGCAACAAGAAAGCGCGTTCCTGCAACTGCTATGTCTTCTGGTGTTGCATCATGTTGTTTGAAGATTCCTATCATGGCATTGAGTCTTGTGTCGTTTTGCACAAGCGAAAATAATTTTGTTTTTCCTTGGTTGAAGAAGGACGATGTTGTATCGCAGCCGCTAAAGGCACGAAGAAACAGAATATTCTCAGCCGCCTCTTTGTATTTCACACTATTCGCGGAATACAGTCTTTCAAAAGTTTTGCCTCTCCCGAGTTTGCGAAGATATATACTACTTTTGGGTGGTGCTAATGCTGTCAGCAGAACTAGGAGATCAACGTCAATGAAAAAAGCGTCATATGATGAACACAAGGAAATCGCAGTATTGACAATCAACCCATCAGCATCTTCTTCAGCCTGCTTAACTGTAAAATCATCCTGTATAAATTGCTTTGTAAGCATCGAAATCAGACGCACTTTGTTATTTTCATTGGCTAAAAATCGTTCTTGTGACACTTAAACTGGCATTGTTTCATCGAAAAGAACATCTGCAGTCTTGTGCTTCTTCGATCGGCGAAGTCTTTCTGCGGTTTTCGTATTTTTTTCACCATCATCAAGCGGATATCCATCGAAAACAATGACTGCATGTGATCCATAGTGATTTCTTACATAGTGAACGTACTTCTCGCAAATTGACCCAAAATAATCATTCCAATTCCATAACTTTATGTAAAAGATATCCTCCATCCACAACATTAATTTAGCTACCTTCAAGTTGCACGCCTTCTGGAAGTTGTTCGAAAACACCATAAAATGATGATTTCGTACCTTTGCGTATTCCTTCTTCAGTGAAAAGCGACAAAGGAAATGGGGCGAGTTCGAATTTAAGGAAATCCTTCAATTCTTCGTCGGATTTCTTCACAATACACATTCTCTGGAACAACATTAGCGGTTTGATGGAAATAGTTGTTTCGCCGACCTTTGCTGCTGTTGACTGCTACTAATGGAATAACTTTGTCCTTACGTTTAAATTTTATAGATCCAAAATTTTCAGACGTGGTAACCATGTTCGACATCCTCTCGGTACCTATTTCTCTGGATAAATGACAATTAATCTTTTCATCCCCGACAATTGCAGTACTGATAGAAAGAAGTGAATTGATTTCGGGGAAGGGACAATGCTTAGAAAACCAATCCAACAGCTTTTTATCAACAAAATTTATCAAGAAAACTGGAGTTTTACAATTTTTTGTCAACATTTTCTTCTTTCAACCACTGTAACTCGTTACCTATTAGTCTCACAAAAAAAAACTTTCTACAAAAAATGTAGGTAATTTAGTTGTCTTTAAGTTTGCCTTCAACAATTTGGTTGTAAAATCAACCACTTCATAATTATTTTGAAAAAAACAAATTTTGGCACCTTCAATCCAAGATGGCGGGTCGAGCTCGACCCCCCCAAGGTCGAAAACTTTTTTTTTTCTTTAGAGTCCCAATCTTAACAACATATGTGAAAATCGCTACTACCTAACCTTTTGCAAGGTGGAGCCCTTTTTTATCCCCCACTGACTGGACTACTAGGAAACCTCCCAACAGAGGTGGACGTAGATATCCGAAGTGGTTCACTAGAGATACCATCAGGAGCATTGAGAAAAAACATGCTCACCATAAAAAATGGAAAGCTACTGGTGACCAAAATGAGTATGAAATGTTCAGTAACCTCAGAGCAGTTGTTAGAAGAAATGTTCATATAGCATTCCGAACGTATGTCGACTCAATAGAGAGTGATATCAAGCATGATCCCAAGGCATTTTGGGGAGTCCGATTCGAGCCGCGGTCAACAGTGGTTGTGTGTACTTTACTATTGCTGAGTGCCGTTCGCCCGTTCCTGCGCTGCGTACAGATAAGAGATTATTGTTACATTTTATTTAATATTGTTTATCGTTTACCTATTTGTTTGCATTCCTGCTTACGGCTAATCCGTTTTTGTTTGTACAGTCAATGAAATAGACTGCGTATTATTTTTTCAGTTTAATTTTTAAAAGTTAAGTTTTTTTTTTATATAATGGAGGAAGACGAAGATAGACCTCCCGACCCAGGGTCGATATTGGATTTTTCTGATTCGGAATCTAATACGAGCCAGGTTTCTGTTACGCTCCCATCTCGTAAACGACGACCATCGCAAAGCCTTCACATTCCATCGAAAGTTAAATCTATACCGCCGGTTCAACAAACCTCGACCCCTAACGACCTTAACACCAATAGTAACATCCAGCCAAGTACTTTAACTAGCGATAATGCAAAAAGTACTGAATTACTTTATCCTGCTTCAGCTTCCGGTCCATTTACCGTTAATGTTCAGAGAACTGAACAGGGAAAACTTATTCATCCTTTAGATTTTGGAAAATTCGTATTTGACTCAAAAAATAATAACCTTGGTATTGTTAACGGTTCAATTAAACCGGAAGGGCGATATAAATTATCTATCGAGTTTAACACTGCCGCTTCCGCAAATGGATTTGTAAAAAAAATTGACTCGCTCTCAAATCATAAATATAAATCGTTCATCCCTACATTTAACCTTTCGAGAATGGGTCTTGTGCGAGGAATTCCCGCAGAGATCCCAGAGGCTGAAATTGTTGATGCTTTGAATAATTCTCACGGAACCCCAAAAGTATTAAAAGTTCGTCGACTGAACTACAAGGATTCTACTGACGGAAACACGATCTTGAAACCTTCCCAGTCTGTTGTTGTTACATTTGAGGGACAATCCCTACCGTCTCGTGTGTTAATTTACTATACCTCGCTTCCCGTCGAAGTTTATAAATTTCCAACAATTCAATGTTTCAACTGCTGCCGGTTCGGACATTCGAAATCTGTATGCCGCTCCCCCCCACGTTGTTACTATTGCGGAGAAGCTCACCAATTTGATCAATGTCCGAAATCTTCCAATGATCCCATTTGCATTAACTGTTCGGGTGCACATACCGCGGTCAGTCTAGCCTGTCCGGAATTAACAAGACAGAAGAACATAAAACATAAAATGGCTACCGACAACATTTCGTACTTCGAGGCCTCAAAGTTAATCTCTCCTGCGAAAAAATCATTCGCAGAGATGACATCGTCCTCAGCTCCTTTCCAAACAACCACCTTTTTAAATTCAACGTCATCTTCTCACAGAGAAACCATTCTCAAGCCAGTCAAACCCAACCCAAAATATACACCTTACCTTGATAAAAAACAATTGAATAATATTTTGGCCAGCCCGAATGGGAATGCCAAATCCCAGACGCCCAATGGGTGTGCCATTAATGGTAATTCTTCCCCTCCTGCTCTCCCCGAAATAATGAATAATAATTCTTTTATACACACTTTAATTACCCTTTTAATTTCTATCCTTACAAACAACAATACTGTACCGTCCAACGCTGCCGATTACATTAAATCTTTATTATCCTGCCTCCCCAATGGCTTCGAAACTGAACAAAATCCTTCAGTGGAACAGTAGAAGCCTCTTCGCTAACAAATCTGACCTAATTCAATTACTCGACGAACACGACGTTTCAGTAGCCGCCATTTCTGAAACGTGGTTAAAACCCTCCTTTCACTTAAGAATTCCAGGTTATTATTGTCTCAGACACGACAGACCGGATGGTAAAGGCGGCTCGGCTCTGATAATCCAAAATTCTATCCCTTTTAAAGAAATTAATATTCATACTCCCTCCGACGATATCCAGATAATAGCAGCTGTCTTATCTGATATCACAATATTGTCAATATATATTCCTCTCTCTACGACTTTTATTGAAATTGAATGGACACCAATCTTAAGCCAGATTTGTTCCCCTTATGTGATCCTTGGAGATTTTAATGCACATTCCCCTTCTTGGGGTAGCGAAATAACAAATCGTTCTGGCCGCAATCTTTTAAATTTTATTGATACCCATAACCTATGTTTTTTAAATGACGGATCTCCAACCAGATTCACCCCCCCTCATCAACGGAAAAGTGCTGTTGATATATCTCTTTGTTCGTATTCGTTAGCATCTAAATGCTCTTGGGACATCCTAAACGATCCCCTCTCTAGTGATCATTTCCCAATTATAATCCGCTTTCACCATCAATTTAACACTTATTCCCCCCCAGTTAAAAATAATCTCAAATTTAGAACGAAAGATGCGAATTGGAGCACTTTCTCTTCTGAACTAGATAACCTTATTAATTTAACAAAATCGTCCCCGGGAGACATCAGAATGCAATGTGAGACGTTTCCTTCTATGGTTATAAATGCAGCAGAAAAATCCATCCCGAAACGCAAGGCGAACATTAAAATAAAACACTCTACTCCGTGGTGGGACGAGGAATGCACTCGCTCCGTCAACTCTCGAAAAATAGCAATTTCCTCTTTTCGTAAGTGTATGTCACTAGAAAATTTTTTATCAGTTAAAAAAGCCCAGGCAGAAACCAAACGAATTTTGAAAAATAAGAAGCGCGCTGGATGGCGGAAGTTCTGTGAGAACCTGTCTCCGGAAACTCCCCAGTCTTCAGTTTGGTCTAGCTTAAAAAAATTTGGATCATCGTATTCTCCACCAAGAATCAAACATATATCAGAAGAAATTCTTATAGGATTTGCGGATAAAATAGCCCCCCCCCATCAGTTGCCGGATGTGAAGAAATGCCTTCTATTAAGCCGTATCCATCTCACTCTAACTGGCTAGATGCTCCTTTCTCCATTGATGAGATGAAACGAGTGATAAGAGCCCTTTCTGACTCTGCTCCGGGTCCCGATGGAATATATTATAGTTTCATTAAATCATTTTCTGATATGGCGGTTGAATATTTCTTATCTCTTATTAATAATATGTTTGAAACAGGACTAATTCCGGATGTTTGGAAAACTCAAAAAATCATTCCCATTTTAAAACCTGGAAAAAATCCATCTGAAATTTCGTCTTATCGGCCTATTGCTCTTTCATCGTGTTTGATGAAAGTAGCGGAGCGTTTGATAAAAAACAGACTAGAGTGGTTTAGTCAAGATATTATCTCACCAAATCAGTATGGTTTTCGGAAAAAGAAATCTACAATGGATAATTTAAGTTTGTTCACAACTGATATCCGAGTTTCTCAATCCCTAAATTCTTATACATTGGCCACATTCCTTGACCTTTCATCAGCTTACGATGATGTTTTACTGAATGTTTTGAAAGAAAAGCTAATTAAAAAACAAATCCCCCCGAAACTAGTCCAATTTATTATTATTTTGCTCACAGATAGGTCCATTATTATTGAGTCTTCCTCTAAATGCTTAAGGCGCAAACTATGGAGAGGTTTACCCCAGGGTTCTGTTATCAGTCCTCTGTTGTTTAATATTTATATAAGCGACCTAGATTCAGTTATTCCTTTTTCTATCAAGCGACTTTACTTTGCGGATGATATCCTTATATATTTGTTACATAAAAATATTATTCTTGCAGCTAAGGAAATGAATTTGGCTTTACAATATATTAAAAGCTGGTTGTCAATAAATGGGATGAATCTGGCGGCATCTAAAACAAGGGTCGTAGCTTTCACGCGCAAAAGAAAAATTCCCCACTTCTCAATCTCTTTTGATAATGTGCCTCTACAAACCGCTACTCAAATCAAATTCCTTGGTCTTCTTTTGAACCATAAACTTTCCTGGCTTCCACACATTCAGATAATTTCTACAAAGTGTGAAAAGGGACTTAATATGATGCGAGCAGTTTCCAGAGTATGGTGGGGATCTCATCCTACCACTCTTAAATTAATGTATAATTCCCTAGTTCGGAGCCACTTGGATTACGGCACATTCCTTTTTGACCCCCTCCCTAAATATTTAGATAAGAAAATGGAAAGAATTCAATCAAAAGCCCTCAGAATGATTATTGGAGCTATGAAGTCTTCTCCAATTAATGCGCTTCAGGTGGAATGTGGGGAGCCTCCATTATATTTCAGAAGGCAATTCCTTGCCAATAA
Source organism: Hesperophylax consimilis (assembly GCF_061612785.1). Lineage (NCBI taxonomy): Eukaryota > Metazoa > Arthropoda > Insecta > Trichoptera > Limnephilidae > Hesperophylax > Hesperophylax consimilis. Next base: position 336,717 of record NW_028301285.1, read on the forward strand.
ATATATTTTCAAGGCTTTATCGTTATCACATCATCCTATTAAACAAAGTCTTAATCTGCTAAGTGTTAATTTGAAGTCTAACAAAAGATTGAGTGAAAAAAAATGTTTTCCTCTCCTAATTAAAAGTTTTCATCTCTATAATTCTCTGTCATCTTCCCTCCAATATCTTCAAGAAGCTCCCAATCTTCCTATATATAATATTCCATTTAAGGCAATCACTTTTATGCCGAAGACAATAACATCAGACTTTCGGAAGAATATTTTATCTTCCCCAAATAAATTTCATAATGTGGATGACTGTTTTAAAAGCATTGTGGCTTCAAAATTCCCTGGATTTTCCATCCTTTACACTGATGGTTCCAAATTTGAAAATAAAAGATGTGGAGCATCGATATATAGCCCAGAATTCAACATCAATCTCACTTATAAATTACCGAAAGAAGTTTCCATATTTACAGCTGAATGCTTTGCAATTGAACAAGCGCTAAATCAAATCCAGGTTCTCAACATTCATATCGAGCCTTACTATGTACTGATTCGCTAAGTGCTCTAACTAAAATTATGTCAAATATTCTATGTTATCCGGAAGACAATATTATATGTAAAATAAAAAATCTTCTCAATTCTCTAAGTGAATCTGGGTTTGAGACGATATTGGCCTGGGTCCCTGCCCATTTGGGTATAGAGGGTAATGAGATGGCCGATTCTCTCGTCAAATCTGGTTCAGATTCCGGAACTATCCCACTAAATTTTAGAATCCCTATCTCCGATGTCTTCCCGATTCTTAAATCCAACATGACTCGTGCCTGGGAAGAAAATTGGGCAGGCTCCAAAATAAGAACTGGATCTTTCTATGCTGGAATTCAAAACCATATCCCTGCTAAGCCATGGTTTCACGGTAAAAAACTGTCAAAGCGATTCATTTCATGTATTTCGAGAATGAGAATTGGTCACTGTTCAATTGCATCCCACTTGGCTAGAATTAGAGTTTTGGATGATCCGGTCTGCCAGTGCGGTGTGGAAGAGGAAACCCTCGACCACGTTTTCTTTAACTGTAAAAATCATTCATCTTTCAAGAACATATACCGCCGTCTTATTAAAATCACACACCAGTCCCCCCTTAACATTTCATACCTTTTATCTCTTAACAATTCTCGTGTTCATACAGCTTTCTGTAAGTTTATTAACCTGAATGAATTCAACATTTAATTTGTTTTAGCGATCTAAATGAGTCCAATGATTAATTTGTTTTATTATTCTCCCAAGAGATTAACCGAATTTTTTTATCCACTTTAACTGTTACCGGCACAAAGCACTCTTTTCAGGGTGAGATGCCTAAGACCAAAAAAAAAAAAAACAGGCATTTTGGGACTACGTAAAATCACTGCGCAAGGATGGTGGTATAACAGACATCATGATGCATGGTGATCGGGAAGTTAGAGGAGCGGATGTAGCCAATGCATTTGCAACTCATTTCCAATCAGTGTACAATAATGAGCCTCCATTACTAAATCCCATTTCTGCTTCCAAGATGAATGTGAAGGGAGCCCAAAACATTGATATAAGTCATATAGACGAATCAGATGTTAAATCTTCAATTAATAACATGAAACATACACATTCACTTGGGCCAGACTTTCTTCCAGTATTTTTTTTAAAAGGATGTGTTGAATTTTTAAAAATGCCACTAAATTTTATATTCAACCTATCTTTAGATACTGGTATATTTCCTGATTCCTGGAAAGTCTCAAAAATTTGTCCCATTTTCAAAAGTGGATCAAAGACATCTGTCGAAAATTTCAGGCCAGTGGCAATACTTTCCGCCCCGGCTAAGTTATTCGAATCGATAATTCATAAACATTTGCTGTTTCAAGTAGAGCCTTTCTTAATATCGGAACAGCATGGGTTTAGAAAAGGTCGATCAACAGATACTAACCTACTGGTACTCACAGATTATATTTCCAAATCTTTAGATAAGGGCTACCAAGTAGATTGTTCATATAATGATTTCTCGAAGGCATTTGATACCGTAAACCATGACATATTATTAAATAAATTGTCAACTATAGGTTTTTCTTTACGGTTTCTCATATTCTTTGCAAGCTATTTTACTGGAAGAAAGCAATTTGTATCTCATGGAATATTCTTGTCAAAATTATTCCTTGTGCTGTCAGGCGTTCCACAGGGCTCTAATTTAGGACCGCTCCTCTTTCTGATTTTTATTAACGATATTACAGAAAATATTCTGCATTCCAGGTCACTTCTTTTTGCTGATGACCTAAAACTATTCTTGGAAATTAAAACTTTAGAAGACTGCATTCGACTCCAATCGGACATTAATAGAATTGTTGACTGGAGTAAACGGAATCGGATCGAATTCAATGTTTCTAAATGTTTCATTCTTTCTTTCACACGGGCACGTCATACTTGGTTTTACCGGTATACCATGAATGCCCGAAGTTTAAAACGTGTCTCCACTATGAAAGATCTTGGCATCATGTTTGATAGTAGGCTGACATTTCATACTCATATCGAAATGACGTGTAGTGCTTCACTGAAAATGCTGGGCTTCGTCCTACGCACTGCGATGAATTTTAGAGACACCCGGGTTCTCCAAGTGCTATACATTGCGTTGGTTAGGAGTAGGCTTGAGAGTGGGTCGGTGGTTTGGAGCCCACATCAGGTGAAGTATTCCCTTATGTTGGAGAGAGTGCAGAAGAAATTTCTGAGATTCCTCTACCTGAGGGAGTATGGCTACTACCCGTGGCTCTATCCTACTGACATTCTCTTGGGCATGCTCGGTATGAACCATCTACGGGTCAGAAGAGATGTGCATATTGTATCACACTTCTTCAAACTGATTCGTGGATGGTTTGAAAATCCGACTATCATGGAGAGTATTAGTCTCTATGTTCCTGATGGTTATCTCCGTCACCGACAGCATAGACTGTTTTATCTCCCGGCCTGCAGGACCAACTTGCCAATGGTCATGCCGGTGGGGAGAGCAGTCTTGCTGTTGAACAGAATTAATTCGGATATCGACATATTTAGCATCGGTGAAGCTGCCTTTAAAAGGCAAGCTCTATTGATGCTGGTATAGTTTATACACCGCTAACTATTATGTAATACCATTTTACAAATGTACTTAAAAACGAAATAAAATGTAATTTTGTAATGTTTTTAAAGGAATAAACAAATTGAATTGAATTGAATTGAACTTACTTACATTCATCATTAACTCATTATCCATGCATACTTCGTTCATCCTAGACATCCTGACTGTCCTAAAACAGGTTAATCTCCTAGTTGGACAGCCAAAGATCACTGTAATATGTAATGTTTTTTTTTTTAAATTAATAAAAAAAATATACCTATATATATATATTTTATCAAAGTGCAAAAGGTGAAGGCACATCCCTGATTCTTGTGCACACGGCTTTGTGTTTCGCGTCCATCGCGTGATAGTATATGTTTCTAAAACTGATCCATATTATACGATGTGAATCGGCTTACAACAAATTAAAATAATGCTTACCTATGGAATGTAATACGACAATTGGGTTTATTCTTTTGTTCACTTCTATTTTTACAAGTTTTCATAGCGCAAGCCACCATTTTGCCGTGTTATTTCGTAAAATGAACCGATGATGCCTCGACCATAGTTCGCACAAGAATGATGACGTCACATTCTCAAGATTCACGGGAAGCCATACGGGAGCCCAGCCGGCTCCAATGGAACCGGTATGGGGAGTGGGGAATAATACGCTTTTAATCACTCAGGGCAGGTCTACTAATATTCATATGTCTATGGGGCACCCGAAGAACTAGATTTTTAGGACGGGTTGTTTCGGAGAATTTGAACAATTTTTCAAATTTCAGAGTTAATTTTCAGGTTCTGTGAAAGATTTCTACAAGTTCTGTTATTATTTCAGTTCTGTCAAGTAACTAGCCTATGATGATATAATAACAGAACTTGAATAGGACTTTCACAGATCCCGGAAATGAACGTTGAAATTTGATGAATTGTTCAAATTCTCCGAAACAACCGTCCTTAGTGTTTTTTTTTTTTTCTTAAAATTTCGAATTACTTGGGAATTCGTTTATTCAAAATTAGATTTTTGATATCCCGTGGATTTCTAATTAACGAGGTTATACTGTACATATTTTTAAAAATGAAACAGGGAAATCCATTGGAGGAATCTTTTGTCATCCAAATAATGCACTGAGACTCGAAGACCTATTGAATTCTCCATTTCCAATGATATTATCAAAGAGGAACACCATACCGCCACTGAATTTGCACCTGATATAATATTTTATGAAAACTTCAACAGTCCTCTTTGAAAATTATAGATGGCAGCACTTTGGTTTGCAACTAGCACGTGGTGCGAGTGTGTACGACCAACATTAGTGAATTAATACCGTGTTGTGTATGAATCCTCCATCCTCATCTTCTTTGTGTGTTTGCAGGAAGGACCTGTCTCGCCTGTGCCTTTCCTACATGAAGGACGTCACCAAGAATGTGACCCGGGAGCTGAAGTTTGTCCGCCTGGACTACAGCCAGTATGTGTACCCGGATCCGCAAGTTAAAGACATCTACCACGGTATCGAGAAGGGTAAGAATTACCTACTTACTTGGTAAAGATTATCTCACCCTTGCTCTTCTTGTATTGAATTCTTATCTTTTTCTCCCCAGGATATGAGCACCATCTGGAGCTAGAGAATGATGAAATAATTCAGAAAGCTGTGAGGGCAAGTCTAGCGGAGAAGGCCCAAGGAGAAAAGCCTGAGGAAGAAACCAAAAAGGTCAAGAAAAAGCCTACCAAGAAGCAGACTCCTTCGGGCTCTGGGAACAAGACAAGAGCTGAGAGAGTAAAAATAACACCCAAGGTCAAACAGCCCAAAAAAGAAAAGAAATCAAAAGAAAACAAGATCCCAAAAAAACCAAAGGTCCCTAAAGATCTTAAGACATGTAGCAAAGGCAAAGGAAAACATAAAAAGGTAAAAAAGGCGGAATTAATAGAATGCAAAATTGTCCAAGATGACTTTCACGTCATGGCCCTAGAGACTGATTTACCAACCAACGTCACAAGGCCTTCATGCAGTCAAACGCAAACAACGAGTGCTCCTTTTAAGCCTGTCAATGTTATCCAGCAGCTAAACATTCCCAGCACCTACTTGTCTACCGTCTACATCAGTCGGTTGATGCCTGAAACGAAAGAATGTGTAGTGCCTGCTTCTCCTGTGAATGTTGTCAGACCTCACTTGAACACCCCGTCACCCGCCCCTGGACCTTCAAACCCTCCAGCTAGAGCCAAACCGGCAAGCAGCCACTTGTCTCTCTATCAACAGCCAATGGAGAAGTTTGAAGCTTGGAGAAATCAAAAGTTTGAACTGGAGCTAGGCATTAAACCTGCGACACCAGCCTGTAAGCGAGCACCACAAATGCAGAAAGCACCCGTATTGAAGGCGCAAACGCACGAAACCTTTCCGATGCTGCCTGTTATAATTGAAACTGGAAAGGATTTGAAAGATTCAATTATAAAAAAGCAAGTAATAAAGAAATTGGTGAAAACACCCGGTCAGTCGGAGGTTGCTTCCATAGACCCAGCTGCTACCAATGCTCTGTTGCAAAAACTGAACAGGATCTCAGATATGCAAATTCAAAAATCCCAAACGCAACATTCTGATGAAACCGATGAAGTACTCACCGATACGGATGTGTCGGATGTCAATCAAAAACCAGCACTTGTTTCTGATTGCACTTCACCTCCCGATATCCCAATTGAAGATGACAAGGCTGTGGATGTTGTCCCACTCGATGACCAAACTAAACTCAAAATGATATGTTGTGTCCAAATTGTTAGGCAAGATTTGCCAACATTACAGATCCAAGAGTCAAAAGTAGGCCAGCAGATTAACAAAAGTCATACCTCCAATAGTCTCCAAGGGAAGAGGGAAGAGGTTGCCAACACATCTAAAAGAAAACAATCCAACATGAAGAGAGACTTAGATAACTTAAACTTCAACACAGATGAATCTCTACCAAATAAGAAGATTAAAAATGTCGCTACAAGCTCTAAAAAAATATTTCTTACTACTTTTGAATCGTTTGTTAGCGATCACCCACCTGCTACAGACACTGAATTCAATGCTGATGATGACGATTCGGTTTCCAATTAGCTTTGAAATGGAAATTGTTAGGCAAGATTTGCCAACATTACAGATCCAAGAGTCAAAAGTAGGCCAGCAGATTAACAAAAGTCATACCTCCAATAGTCTCCAAGGGAAGAGGGAAGAGGTTGCCAACACATCTAAAAGAAAACAATCCAACATGAAGAGAGACTTAGATAACTTAAACTTCAACACAGATGAATCTCTACCAAATAAGAAGATTAAAAATGTTGCTATAAAATCTAAAACAATATTTCTTACTACATACTTTTGAATCGTTTGTTAGCGATCATCCACCTGCTACAGACACTGAATTCAATGCTACTCAATACTCAAAATGATATGTTGTGTCCAAATTGTTAGGCAAGATTTGCCAACATTACAGATCCAAGAGTCAAAAGTAGGCCAGCAGATTAACAAAAGTCATACCTCCAATAGTCTCCAAGGTATTATATCGGGGATTATTAAAAATAAAAGACTGTTGACTCAGACCTATGACGTTTATTGACACTGCGCACCTCGTTATAATCTCCCACGTGACGCATCAGGACTGCCAACATGGCCATACATAACATCCTTTCCTCCTTTATTTTTTTTTTTTATTTTCAAACAATTTACAATACCAAATAAAACTTAAACATAATCACTATGACTAAATCTGACAGGAGGTTTCACCAATCTGCCAGCCCTAGTTACTACATCAGTTTTCCCACTAGTGCTGGGTAAAGGCTCACTATCATTTTTATTTTCTTGACTTCCCAAGTCATACCATTTATCGGGATTTTCATAATTTGATTTTAACTTTATGCAACTTTTTTTTATTTGGTTAACATGGACCTTTTTTACCTCTCCTCCGATTAAAAGAATTAAATACACCCATGAACTTAATTTTAACTTAATAGTTCCCTGAACCCATTTCATAGGACCTTTCAAATGTCTTAAGTATACCAATACATTATCATTTTCCTCATACTCTGTCAATGCATTTTTACTTGATTGCTTACTTTTATTTACATTATTTTCTTCTGTCAAAACATGAAGAGGTGTACGTGGCTCATACGAAAATATTTTAGCCATAGGAGACAAACCCGTGACAGAAGTAGGGGTGGAACGATAAGTATACAAACAATCTATTAGACGTTGAGCTGGTGACAAAAATTTAGAATTTTTTGAAAACATAAATTTAATTAAAATCTTTTTGAATGTTTGAACAGATCGTTCTGCTAATCCATTTGACTCGGGATTATATGGTGGAGAAAATAATAATTTAATAGATTTTTCTTTACAAAAAATAGAAAATTCTTTACATGAAAATGGAGGACCGTTATCACAAACAATAGTTTTCGGAAACGCAAATCTGGAAAAAACTTCACTTAATTTTGATAACAAATCCGAATATTTAGTATTTTTCATATAAAAACATTCTATCCACTTTGAATATGAATCACAAACTAACAAGTATTTGGAACCTTTTAAGTCAAAAAAATCCAAATGGACTCTTTCCCATGGACTTTCAGCAATAGGCCAATTATGACGCACATTTTTGTTAGCTTTTTGTACCGACTGACACATTTCACATCTAGAAATAATATCTTCAATATCTTGATTCATACCTAACCACCAAACATAAGAACGAGCAAGAATTTTTGATCTGACTATACCAGGATGACCATAATGTATTAAATTTAAGACTTTAGACTTAAGAGATTCTGGTATTACAATTCTGTCACCAAATAAAAGACATTTTCCCTTGACTGACAGTAAATTTCTGAATTTGAAATATTTTTTAATTTCTGGACTTGACAAGTTTTCAATCCAACCGATTGAAACATACTTAATGACTTTAGATAACATTTCATCTTTTTCAGAATGACTTTCAACTTCTGAAAATGGAATTAAGGGTGTTGACATGTATACAAAATTACATTCCTCTACATTAAATTGTTGTTCACTTGGCAAACGTGACATCACATCAGCTTGAGGAATTTTCAGTCCATTTTTAAAAACTAATTTATAATTGTACGCGGACAATATTATAGACCATCTTATGAGACGTGATGCAGCTAAAACGGGGACTTTTTTATCTTCGGCAAATAAAGACAACAATGGAGCATGATCAGTATATATAGTAAAATGACGACCAATTAAATATTTATGAAATTTCTTGATTCCAAAAATAACAGCAAGGGCTTCCTTGTGCAATTGGCTATAATTTCTTTGAGCTGAGTTTAACGTTGCAGACTCAAAAGCTATAGGAAATTCTTGATTCTTTACGACATGACTTAAGACACATCCGACACCGTATGCACTGGAGTCGACTGTAAGACACAATGGTTTTGACGGATCAAATAAAACTAACATAGTTTTATCTGACAAGAGAGACTTACTATTTATAAATGCTTTTTCGCATTCATCAGACCAACACCATTCTACATTCTTTCTTAATAAATTATGGAGTGGTCTAATAAATTCTAGTACAGTAGGACACATAGGAATAAAATTCCTATAAAAATTCAACATTGACAAATACGATTTTAGTTGAGTAACATTTTCTGGACACCCAGTAGACTTAATTTTCTCAACTTTCGACAAAGACGGACTTTTGCCTTGACCTGACAAAGTAAAACCTAAAAATTCAAAAGAAGATACAAAAAATTCACTTTTTGACACATTAATTTTTATATTAAACTCATTTAACTTTGACAAAACTTTTTCTAAAGTATTACAACACTCCGTTTCATCTTTACCACCTACACAAATATCATCAATGTATGCAGCACAGTTTTTTATGCCTCCCAAGACTGTATCAATGACCATTTGAAATGTGGCAGGAGCCGATGACAACCCAAAAGGTAAACGATTGTAAACATATAAACCATTACATGTATTAATTGTAAGTAATTCTTTACTAGAATCTGACACAGACAACTGTAAATATGCATTTGTTAAGTCTAATTTACAAAATACTTGACAACCTGAAAATTTATTAAAAATATCCTCTGGACGTGGAATAGGATATTGATCAATTCTCAATTGTGGATTGACTGTAGATTTTAAATCTGCACATAAACGTATTTTTCCATTTTGTTTTGGTACACAAACTATTGGAGAAGACCAAGTACTATATTTAACTTTAGAAATTATGCCTTCGCTTTCAAGACGATCTAGCTCTTGGCATACTTCTGCACGCAGTGCATAAGGGACCTCATATGCTTTGTGGAAAACAGGAGTTGAATTATTTTTTAAACTTAAATTTACCGAAAACTCTTTAATTGGTATGTCGTTATTCGTTTTAGAAAAAGAATTTAAATATTTTTGTGACAATTTTTCGACAATGTTTGATTTATTTTTTCCACTGACAGACACTGAATTTACAGTATTATCATTACCAATATTTGACATAAAAGAATTTATAAATGTATTTTCCCAAGACGGATTCAAAACATTTATCCAATTCCTACCAAGAATAGCTTCAGACGATAGATTTTTAATAACTAATACTGGTAAATCCACGACCAATTTAGAATCATCTTTTACACTTACTTTTGCAATAAAAAATCCAAAACAATATAAATTTTGACTATTTGCTGTAAACAAATTACCATAGAACTGACTTAATTTACAAGTTTTGAAAAATTTTATGTACATTTTGTGACTTATCAAGGTCGATGAACTCCCTGTGTCAATCATGAAGGACATTTTCCTACCGTTTACAAACAAATCAATATTAGCTGTTTCAGACACGGACATATTTAAAACATTTATATTACCCACACATTTTACATGATTAATAACAATTGATTTTACACTAGAACAAAATTTTGACGTATGACCGTATGTATTACACTTGTAACATTTCCAATTCCTTGACGGACATGACTCTGGTTGATGACTGATAAAACACCTCTCGCATCTTTTTCTGGGATTTCCACGTGATGGAGATGAAATACGACTTGATGACATTGAACTCCTTTGACCTTGTTGCGGACTAGTACTCCTTTGACGTGACGTTTTCGGCTTTACTTCGAAAACTCCCGATGAAAGATCTTCTTTGTGTAATATTTCTGCAGAACAACTTACTGTCTCCATATTCTTCACAATTTTTTTTGCTTTTTCGAAACTCAGCGATTCATCTTCAGACAGTAATCTTATAGTCATGGCTTCATTTTTTACACCGCACACCAATTTATCCCTCAAGGCTTCATCCAGAAATGCTCCAAAATTACATGATATTGACAGACTTTTTATTTCTGAAATGTAATCATCAATTCCCTCGTTCGACTGTTGCTGACGATTATAAAATTTATATCTTTGGGCGATCGTACATTTTTTTTCTTCATATTTATTTTGAAGTGTTGTTACAATCTCGTTATAAGTTAACTCTTCAATATTTTTCGGATGAACTGTTTCTTTTAAAATTTTATATTTTTCCGCACCAATAATCATACAAAGATATCCAATTTTCTCTTTGTCCGTAATATTAATTACTTTTAAATAAATTTGAACACGTTCTAAAAACATTACGAAGGTTTCACAACTCGACTCGTATTGCGGCACTGGCAAAGTACTCGTAGACATGTTAAAATGATTGAAAAAACAAAGACGAAATCACTGTTTTACACTGGACTTAATATTACTCGTTATTTATTTAACTTTTTCGATTATCCTCGTCGCCAATTATTATATCGGGGATTATTAAAAATAAAAGACTGTTGACTCAGACCTATGACGTTTATTGACACTGCGCACCTCGTTATAATCTCCCACGTGACGCATCAGGACTGCCAACATGGCCATACATAACACAAGGGAAGAGGGAAGAGGTTGCCAACACATCTAAAAGAAAACAATCCAACATGAAGAGAGACTTACACCCGTATTCAGAGTCGATCCTTTAGTTCAAGAAACCTTCCTTTCCTTTAAAAAACACCGTTTTATATTGTAACGTCAAAGAATTGTGCAAGTTTGGATTGCCAGGGTAGTGCCCGATTATTGTTTTGTTGAGAGTTTTTTTCGTGTGGCTGCCCTGCGATCGGTTTGACGGGGAGAGTAAAAAAAAGAACGCGTGTAGGTAGATCGGGGACAATACGCGGGAGGACGATTCCGCGGTGCGCGTGGCGTTAGGCGAGAAAAAATGGAGATTGAAATTTTGAGAAAAAGATCGCGCGGATACCTTGAACTTATCCTTTGGAGACTTTCCGTTTAAATTTACAAAACACATAACCAACGTTTCGACTCCTGTGTGGGATCGGCCTGTGCTTGTTCGAGTGTTGTGGCTTGAAGAGATGAAAATATACAATCGGTTATTTGGATTAAAAAATGGTTTTATTTGTGAAGCGTAATTCCTTGGAGACTACACTGGATTACCAAGCATGCTGTCGAGGTGACACAAAGATGAATCATCATTGTTCCGTTAAACGTTCAATGGATGCTGTTTAATTGAGGATGGCCTCGCGCACTCCATCAGACGAATCTCTACCCGGCGCAACCTGCTCACCGCTGGCGGACTCTCAAAACACCTTCAGACGTGACAACATGATCAAGGTTCTTCAATGCTTTTACACATTATGTCTTCTTGCCTTAGCCCCATAATAACCCTGGTGATTGAAAAGGGTCCATGCTCATCAGACGCTCATCCGACGCTCATCAGACGGGACATCAGACGTGACATTGGCGCTCCAACGTAAATAAAGTTTTAAAACAACTTTAGGTGCTCGTATTTAAGCCTATGGCAAGGGGACTCATTTCACTGTGATTACAGATCACTCAAGTTTGCAATGGTTGGTGTCTCTTTCGAACCCTACCGGTCGGTTGGCTAGATGGTCTACGCGATTGTCGCAATTTTCTTTTGATGTCATACATAGAAAAGGCAAATTACATACGGTACCTGACGCACTATCCCGTATGGAAGTCTCATTATTGTCGACAGGGGATGCGCCTGCTCCAGTTCCCACAAGTACTGATACGTGGTACAATAACTTGTTCTCTAATTGTCTTAATGCACCTCAAAGATTTATTAATTTCAGAATTCTGGTTACGAACTATTTAGACACTGTAAGACCCGTTTCGCCCTTTGCGAAGATACGGCGTGGAAATTAGTAGTACCTGCAGAGAAACGTATAGATATCTTGAGGAAAGAACACGAATCAGACCTTTCATGTCATCCGGGAATATTTAGGACTTACAAAAAGGTTCATCTACATTATTATTGGCCTGGAATGTATAAGGATGTGAAAAACTTCGTAAATCGGTGCAAAACATGCAAAGCTCATAAGATTAATACAGCTGCACCGGCGGGGATTTCTGTTAATCCAAAAATAGTCAACAGACCAATGAAAATGTTGTCCATTGACCTTGTCGGTCCACTGCCAAGAAGTTATTCCGGATTCACATATATTTTGTCAGTCGTAGACGTGTTTTCAAAATACACATGGATTTTCCCACTTAGGAACGCTACCACAAAAAGCATTGTTAAAAATGTAGAGCAGTACATTTTTCTCATTCATGGGGTCCCACAAACATTTGTTTGCGACAATGGCAAACAATTTATATCTAATGAATTTAAAAAATTGCTATCTGATTATAATGTTCCGGCACCTTTCTATAATGCTTACTACACGCCACAAAATAACGTCGTAGAACGTTATAACCAAACGATAGGTACTACACTGTCTATTTTGACCGAGTCCGACCAACGTAATTGGTCTAGGTTTCTGCCACAAGTACAGTCAGCACTTAACAATACGGTTAACTTCGCGACAGGTTACACACCTTTTTTTTTAATGCACGGGCGTGAACAAATAATTGATGGCAATTTTCATAAAAATTTGATATCTAGCGGTGCGGATTCGAATTTAGAGGAATCAAGAGATAGTTTTGCTAAGAAATTAGAGGACTTGGCTCCGATTTACAATAAAGTTTCGGAGGCCTTGTTGCAGGCTTATAGGAAAAATGCTCAACATTATAATTTACGTAGGAAGTCGGTAAATTATGAAGTTGGAGATGTGGTGTGGAGGAAAAATTTTGTCCAATCGAGTGGACCTAATTTCTTTTCGCACAAATTGGCTCCGAGGTTTGTGCGAAACGTTATCAAAAACAAAGTTTCTAATTTAGTGTATACCCTTGCAGACATGCAAGGCAAGGTAGTAGGAAATTTTCATGTTAAGGACATAGTTCGTTTAGATTAGGTTTAGTTTAGTATATCATAGGAAGCCAATGAAATAGTGTAAAGGACTACCAACCCTTCATGCTGCTTCATTCCCTTCTTTATGTGTTTGTTCCGGTCACGTGTTCTGGAGTTTGGTACCTTCAGGACTTGTGCTTGGAATAAACGCAACATTCTAGTGTACTGATGATAGATTTCATTTTTTTTATCCTCGTTGGACTAGAATAGGAACATCTTCACAAAAGATGTTTCTCTGATCCTAGTGATCAGTGGCGCCCATTAATTTAGTTTAGGTCTTAATTCTTTATTATCACTTAAACTTTACTGAGATTTATTCTTATTTACGTTTTGAGTAATTTTCATTTTAAATGACAAGATTCGTCTGGTTACTGTTGTGAGCTTAGTAGTGCGACGCACACGCACACACACACACATTGGTACGTTCCGTCAGCATAATGGACATAAATTTTGGTTGTCATTATCCTTTGGTCTGAACCCTTCTTTCACAAGTTCATTGGAGTTTTCTTATACTTTTGTCAAGTATCGAAGTTTTATTAGTATCCAAAGAGTCTCCAGGGGACTTGGAAAGAAGGATTCTTATTTTTTTGTGTGTGAAAGAATTGAGCAATTTTTCATACACAAGATTATGTAATTTCTATTTTAGTTGTTCAATGTACTAGTTTTGTGGTTAAATATATTTAGTTTAATATATATATTTTTAAGTCTTAGTTTCTTAAGGAAATTCTCAAATTGTGTTGTTTCAAACAAAGGGAAGTACATACTGCTTTGGCGTACTTACCTATTAAATAATTCCGTCTGGATATTATCTCTATACCTCTGCTACGTAAGAGTGTGTCTTTGTACAGTTTCGTTAGTCATAAGTACAATTTGGTTAGTTATAAGTAATATATGCATAAGTATTTCATTGCTAGTACCAGTGTTATGCTGTAAATTTTGTAGTACAAGTGTCGATCTCTTGAATTGTGCTCGTACACCTCGTAACCTGTGTCAATTATCGAAAGCACATAGTTGAACACCAATTATATTTTGTTTGACCAATAAATTTCAACTCTTTGCTTACATGGTAAGTGAAATTTTTTGTTAGAATGCCATCTAGGTTACTTCCTTAGTCATATTTCTTGAGCAAGCAATGTTCATTCGAAGAGAATATGCTAGGTATTTTTTATATGTAAACCCTGATTCAACCACGATAGACAGGTTTATCTTCTGATTGTAAAACCTCATCTAAAATTCTTGGCATTAAGTTATTTAAACCCTGCTCTGAACATTTTTTTTTACATCTATTTTGTAATTGATTTAGTGAAGATCTCTTAGAGATTTGGTGGATTTTTTTATTTTGTTAAGTTCTATTGTTTCAATTTTTATCTTAGAATGGTAAATTTGTTTTATATAAACATAGGGAGAGAAAGAGAGTTTATGTAGTTACTTTATTTATTTTCTGTTAAAAATATATATGTGTTTTTGTTTTCTTCTTCAAAGAATAAAGTGGGAGCTTGAGTTCTCCATACTCACTGGTGTCTCAGAGAGATTGTCTCTCGATAAGTGAGTAAGTGTTTGCGAATCTCATATTAGAGATATAAAAGTGAAGGTACAATCCCCATGTAAATATTGATAATAATATCGGTTGTGCAACACCAATCTGCGAATTGGTTTTCTCTTTTCGTTTTCTTGGTTTATAACTTGTTTAGTTTTATGGTTTTCTGTAAAAACTTATTTATTTCTACTAGCTTTGTCTTTTATGTACATGTCCGGGAAAGAAAGGTATTTGCGTGATTTTTTTTGTTTTGGTAATTTTACTTCACTTCGCGGCGTAAAATTTCCGGGGGTTGCGGGGAATTGTAACGTCAAAGAATTGTGCAAGTTTGGATTGCCACGGTAGTGCCTGATTATTGTTTTGTTGAGAGTTTTTCGGGTGGCTGCCCTGCGATCGGTTTGAGGGGCGAGCAAAAATTACGCGGGTAGGGAGATTGGGAACAATACGCGGGAGGACGATTCCGCGGTGCGCGTGGCGTTAGGCGAGAAAAAATGGAGATTGAAATTTTGAGAAAAAGATCGCGCGGATACCTTGAACTTATCCTTTGGAGACTTTCCGTTTAAATTTACAAAACACATAACCAACGTTTCGACTCCTGTGTGAGATCGGCCTGTGCTTGTTCGAGTGTTGTGGCTTGAAGAGATGAAAATATACAATCGGTTATTTGGATTAAAAAATGGTTTTATTTGTGAAGCGTAATTCCTTGGAGACTACACTGGATTACCAAGCATGCTGTCGAGGTGACACCAAGATGAATCATCATTGTTCCGTTAAACGTTCAATGGATGCTGTTTAATTGAGGATGGCCTCGCGCACTCCATCAGACGAATCTCTACCCGGCGCAACCTGCTCACCGCTGGCGGACTCTCAAAACACCTTCAGACGTGACAACATGATCAAGGTTCTTTAATGCTTTTACACATTATGTCTTCTTGCCTTAGCCCCATAATAACCCTGGTGATTGACAAGGGTCCATGCTCATCAGACGCTCATCAGACGCTCATCAGACGCTCATCAGACGCTCATCAGGATGACATCGGACGTGACAATATTCAGAGACACGCCTAAAGTCGGTGTGACGTCACTTAGTAAGGAAGCTACCTTTCTCAAGATTTCAAAAAATTTTGTATTCAGAGACGTCACTATGGAAGTCTCTACGACACTGCGCACGCGCATACTTGCTTACTTTGACTTTTAGCTGTCAAAACTCGAGGTTGGTGGGTAGGGTACCTTTGCCTTGCTAAGTCGGTGATTTGTTCCCAGTTGTTGCGGTTGTTGCTGTTGAAAACATAAAACAATGGAGATGCAGATTATAGAAATGGAGATCATGGAAATGGATAACGAGTTTTTGGATTACATCGTTGATCCATACAATACACGTGACGACGTT